>NC_071671.1:1575000-1890000 GCF_028554725.1 Zeugodacus cucurbitae
CGATGAAGCTCTCCACTTGCCTAGCTTTCATTTGCTGCCAACGCAATTCGAATTCGGCCTCTGTGGCCATCTCCGGCGCTGTGCCCCACTGCTCATTGATATCGCCTACGACTTGCGCACTGGCCGTGTTTTCATCATTTTCACTTGCATAGCTCATTAACTTGCTAAGATTATCTGCTGCAGCTGCTGCTGCTGCCGCGTCAGTGTCCAGCTCATGGCCAGCGCTCAGTGGCGTTACCGCTGTTGTTGCGGCAGCCAGCGGGGCGTGACATCGACCGGTGGGCAACATGACAAAGACAACAACAAAGAGGTAAACTCGTAAAACTCGGCACACCGTTGCTTCGCATTTTGGTGTCATTTTCATTGGCAGCGCTTGCTTAGTGCGGCTGTTTGTCTTTGATTTGTTGCTAAATTGGTTTGCCTACTTTCAGGCTGTGCTCGGCACGTAAACCAAAGTTAATTGAAATATGCTAACGGTATGTTGTTTTCAACTCAGTTTGTTGTGGTGTTGTGTGTATGCGTCACCGTTTTGAGTTTCGTTGCACGTAATTATCTTGTATTCGATTTGCAGCTGTTGTTGCTGTGTTTGCATTGTGTTCGTGTCAATGGATATGTTTGGGTATTGAGGGCGGTGTATTTACGTTTCCTTTGTTTAAATGAGCGCGCACGTTCAGTTGGCATTTACTGGGACTTCAAACAGGTCTATGTAAGTTGATTAGTTCGTTTCAGATTTTAATATTTTTTGTTGTAATTTTCACTAGCTGGCTTTGCAGCTGCACGGAAGCCCATATGCTTTTCATGTGCGAAATTTATACATTTGCAATGTACAATTCAGTTCATTTGTCACTTATTACACTGTTCAACTTTTTGTAGATTTTTTGTGATAACATCTTTTTTTCTTTTTAGGCATGTTTTTGAATAATTTGATTTAATATTTTTTTTTAATTTTAGAGGTGTTTATTTTTTTCTGGAAAATTTATTTTTTTCATTTATTAATTCGAACCTTAAATTGGTCACTTTTTGTAATTAATGACAAGTTCATTTTTCAACATTTTAATTTTTTATATTAGGTCTACAACTTTCGCCTTTTTTTCTTGTAAATTTAAGTTTTTTTGTATAAAAAGGTTTACAAATATCAGCCCGCACGTTTCTTGGAATTAAAAAAGAAAAGCAAAATTTCCCGCAAATATGTCGAGAATTCGGCTCCAAAAGTGATATTTTCAGTTGAGAATAAGTTTGGGATGCAAACAGATCTCTACAAATATTTTGTTGGGTTAATGTTGACACAAATGTCCAAGATCGATATAAAACGATTTAATCGATTTAATCGACCAGTGCTTGACCCTAGAGACATCTATTGGAAAACGGCGGTAGCAAATTTTGTAGACCAATATATATGTATATCATTCAAATAACCAAATAGCAGAGTATTCTATGAAATATTTGTTTTTTTGTTTCAGAGATCTCAAATTGTAGTTATTGCAATATATGTGAGGATTTTTAATTAAAAAAAAATAAAATTCCATCAATTCTTTTTCTAGAAAACACACAAGAAACTTTCAAATTTAATAATAATATTCCCTAAGCCTTATACTCTCTAATATCATTGCCTGTTATATTCCATTTTGCTTTTATCTTCTAAACAACGTACACACAAAAACATTCCTGAATTTTGGTTAGAATAATAAGATTATCACACAAATTGCGTTGATAGCTCACCAAGCGCATATAGACAAGTATGTGACCCAAACTTGGTTTCTTGGGTTATGTACAAATAAATAATCCACAATTTATATGTCTACAAACAATTTGTCATCTGAAATTATTTTATCCTGTAAAAAATCATCTTCCCCTCAGAAAAAGTAGATAATAAGCTTAAATGAGTAATAGCGATGACAATAATAACATAGGACGCACATTTTTGTGTTAATATGAGCGCAATTTGCCGGAGCGTAATGCGAAATGAAGCAATTTGTCAGCGCCGCAAATGAGTATCTGCTTAGTGCATGCAAAAAACTATGCAAATACACAGACAAAAACATGTCTAAGAGCACGTGAGTAAAAGTAAAACAGTGAAATATAATTTTCAATGTATGAAAATGGTGCTAGCAATGAGAGTTCAAATGAATATGATGGTAGAGAGTAAGATCATAGAAGGTATTGCTTTATGGAGAACACTGAATACCGCATTAGTTTAGGAAATAATATAGTATAAGAGTAGGTTCTTAATGACACTTCATAAGAACTTCATACTAACACACTCCATTTTAATATATTATATTTTATTTCATAAGGTTTGGTTAACTCCGGGAGGTTCTAAACATGTATCATATAAGTGAGAGCTTAAAGGTGTTCAGTATTTCTATAAATATATAAATATGCAGCCATTTTATTACTAATTAAAGCCACTTCCAAAGCTTTTTCATATTTCACTCATGCACACTATATATATACCTCAGCATGGCTTACGACCAATGATTCCCTATACAAAAATCCAATACTTAACGATACGTGAAATTTCTGGCATTAATCCAGCGCAAAACGCCTACGATAATAAACAAGTTTTGCGAGCGCGGACACAATCAGCAAGCATGGTAATGTAAGCCTGCTTGAAGCGCCTTTGAAGCAGATAATGTGCTGAGATCAAGTAAATGATGGATGTTATGCCATAAAGTTCGGAAGCACGCGCGCGCGCAAACAGGCATATAACCTAATAATAACGCGAGGCGATTATTATTTCACCCACACAGCAGCAGCGGCAGCGGCAGCGGCGTGAAAGCGAAAGTGGTGTGAGTGTCAGTGAGTATAATAACTCAAAAAAGCAAAAAAAAAAAGAAGAAAAAAGGCGCAAAGCTTGTTGAAGTAGCGCGCCGACGTGCGTTGATGAGTTCGCTTGTACAGTTATTTATTTAATGACCCATCATGCGATTGAGTTAAAGAGATAAACGCAAGTAATCTGCGTAATTGCGAATGGCCAAAGTGGCGGCCGAAAGGGTGTAGCGGCGAAGTGCGTTAAGAAGTTCTTTCTGCTAGTAGCTTGTCTGCTTGCCTGCTGCTGCGTGAATTAATGTACCGTTAATGTGGCGTTGATTAGTTTCGCTATCGCGATGCAAATGAAATAAAAAGAAGACGACAAAGAAGACGAAAACGAAATAGAATTTTGACGAAGTTGGGAAGAAGCAGCGACTTGAACTTCAACATTCACGCCAACGGCGTCTAATTTAACTTTAGCTTTAGTTAAATATCACAAAACAAGTTGATAGTGAATCGCTGGTGTAGCAAAAAGTTTGGCGAGATTAGTTTGCGCTTGCCGGAAAGAAAAGAAAACGCTTGCGAAACCACAAAATTAGTGAAGCTGATTGCTTTCGCGCCTTGAAGTGGACGAAAAGTTGTCAAAACTTCACAATTGGAGATGAGTTTTAGTCACTCGCTATCCCAGTGTAGAGTGCGAGTCTCTTGGTTAAAATATTTTGTAGTAATAAATTATTAGGTCTACAACTTTGCTTCTGCCGTTTTCCAATAGATGTCTCTAGGGTCAAGCACTGGTCGATTAAATCGATTAAATTTGGTCCCATATTTATTGCCAACACTGTATGAGTTCGTTATGGTTACTAGTAACATTTAAAAGCAATTTGTTTACATTCGATTGAACTTAGTGGGATCTACCGATCGTAAATCATATTTGTGGTAGAAATGTAGGCTGAAGTAGTGCAGATTAGATTGCTTACCGATCAGTGTCAAGTGAACTGATTGTAAGACCGGTTGTAATTTGTAAACTTAGTAACGGTAAACAGTATCTGACCTTGATGTTTTAGGCATGCTTGCTGATACACGTGAGTAGTTGAGAGTAAGCAATGTATGACGTATAGCAACACTGAGATTGCAGAGAGCAATACTGTTATCTCTGTTATGCTCTGCATAATTTGCTATCTTACTCTCTCGTAGAATTCTTAACTTAAGTGAACAAGTCTCCCTGGATATGAATGTCTTTGTGTCAATAAATAGTTCGCACTCTTAACAGGCAATGTCAAGCACAAGCACTGCAGAGTGCAACATTGTGTTGCAAGTAATTTTGAGCTAGTTCTGAAAGTGTTGCAGCTGTTCAACACAAATAACAATAAAATGGGCTGAGTAAAAGTAAAAACAAAAGCAAAATGTACGTACGAGATTTTCATAAATATATTTTCATACACACACACATACACTGTTGCTGCCGCATTTCTACGCAATCCCCATTGGATCGATAAAGGAAATGTAAATACAAAGTAGAAACTCAAAACATATAACCATATAAATTTATGTAAATACATAAGTGCGCTTAATGTGCATATGCAAATTTTCTACGCACAACTGTACCCACAAATATACATTTGTAGGTTTGTATGTGTGCACATATATATACAACTCTCGTGACAGCTTGCTCGCCGAACTAGTCACAAGTTGCCGAGCGCAAAATCTCCAATCTCCAATCTCTTCGGCAACAAATTGACGTTCAAGTGTAAGCCAAACATAAAAATCGAAAAAATTTCGAGAGACGAGTGGCAGTGGCAAAAACAATGCATGCTGCATGCTGCATTATAAAGAAATTTAATTTACTTAAATGCATGAAAGATGTCAGAAACTTCAGCGTCTTGCTTTGATGATGTTTTCGTGTTGCCGAGAACAAAGCACCAAAGACAGTAGAAGAAGAAAATACGTGTTTCTAGCAAAGTTTAGCTAGTAGAGATGCAAGTTAAAGCTGGATTGTAGACTAAGAAATAAATTTATATTAAGGAAGAAAGTTCATTGTTAGGGTGTGCTTTGTTTTATACGAGCAACACTTTTAGTAAAGCATTTCTGGAGAATTCAAATGAAAATTTCGGAAAACTCATTAATTTAAGTGCTGATTCTTGAAAACCCATTATGTTGGTGATGGTTGTAGAATATTTGAGGAGAATTCTAATTAATGGATAACGGAGATAATAATATGAATAGTTCATGGAACCCTTAGCGTCTTGGAAACTTACTGCCACTGTATTTCAAATAATGAAAATGTTCTGTTCTTCAATAACTGTGGAAAGTTGATAGCGAGTTAATTGACGCGAGATAACATTATACCTACAGCTGTTAGACACCCTACGAATATGAGTGGCCCAATTACACATATGTTAATTCATAATTTTTAAAATCTTCACCCAAATATTACACAGTGGTTAGCTGCCATAAATATTGATAAGATATTGCTTGAATAACTTCAATGATTTATAAAAATTTAATTTTTTTCAGCTGGCGCTTGAAGTAGTTTTCCTCTCATTAGTTCTTCACATATTTGTAAACAATCGTATGTATGGCTAATGTTGCTTATGACCGATAACGCTTAAGATAGTTATATCTTCAACAACAATCGTCTAACAATTTAAGGATGACCCACTCATTGCCAGCTGATGGCTGATAGCAGTCTAGTCTGGGCGGGTATAAAACCAGAAGTGGGTGCTTCGATGGTCACTCAGTTGCCGACGTGATGTCTTCCGTGTCACTTCTTGTATTACCAATTCTTTTGCTTTGCGCTTGCAGCGCTTTCGCGGCCAGTGAGGTCGATTGGTGGGAGGCCGCCACGCTCTACCAGATCTATCCGCGTTCGTTTATGGATAGCGATGGCGATGGTGTGGGCGATTTGAATGGCATTACCTCGCGGCTGGCGTTCCTCAAGGAAATAGGCGTGACGGCCACTTGGCTATCGCCCATCTACGACTCACCGATGGCTGACATGGGTTATGATATTTCAAATTTCACGAAAATTTACCCAGTGTTCGGCACGATGGAGGATTTTGATGCCATGGTGGCGAAGGCGCATGAATTGGGGTTGAAGATCATTTTGGATTTTGTGCCCAACCACTCGAGCGATGAGTGTGAGTGGTTCCAGAAGTCGATAAAGCGTGAGGATGGTTACGACGATTTCTATATATGGGACGATGGTAAGATCGACGCAGAAACGGGTAAACGTGTACCGCCAAGCAATTGGGTGAGTGCCATCTACAAATATTACTAAATCATGCTTTTACACGATCTCCCATGTGTTATATTCGTGCAGAACTCGGTTTTCGGTGGACCGGCGTGGACCTGGAACGAGCAGCGTCAACAATACTATTTCCACCAGTTCTTATCCAAGCAACCGGATTTCAATTTCACCAGTCCCATGGTGCGCCGCCATCTAATCGAGGTCTTGACATTTTGGCTGGAACGCGGCGTTGACGCTTTTCGCATTGACGCAGTGCCGCATTTTTACGAACTGCGTTTAGCGAATGGCACATACCCGGATGAGCCCGTTAGTGGGCTCACCAATGACACAACAAAACACGACTACTACACACACATCTACACCAAGGACCAACCAGAGAATATCGAATTACTCTACGAATGGCGTGAGTTTTTGGACGAATTCCAGCGCCAACATGGCGGCGACACACTGTGAGTCCACTTGGTATGTGGCAAGTATAAATATTGTCACTAAACGGATATGTCTCTCTCCCCTGCAGCGCTATGGTGGCTGAGGCCTATGCCCCCATCGAAGTCTTAAGCGACTACATCAACAATGGCACACATGTCGGCAGTCAATTGCCGATGAATTTCAACTTTATACAGCTGCGAGACACCGCAACGGCAAAAGACGTTGAACGGCTTGCCAATCACTGGATGGATGTGATGTGGACCCGGCACAAGACAGCCAATTGGGTTATCGGCAATCACGACAACAGTCGGCCCGCGACACGCATCGGTGAAAAACGCGCTGATATGATGACAATTGTAACGCACGCGTTGCCTGGCACATCCGTCACATATTATGTAAGTGTTGAAGTTTTCCATGGAAATCTTAAGTAAGTCTTTGAACACTCAATCACAGGGCGATGAAATTGGCATGCCCGATTTAGCGACTGAATGCACGCCCACCAATTGTGACTTCCGTGATCCCGAGCGTACGCCAATGCAGTGGGATTCCACGAAAAACGCCGGCTTCAGCGCGGGCAACTCAACATGGCTGCCCGTCAATCCAAATTACAAGCTGCTCAATGTACAGCGACAGCGAGGCGTGGCACGTAGCACTCTGCAGATATTCAAGAGCATGTCAGCGCTCAAGAAAACGCCTGCCTTCAGGGCGTTCAAGGAGGAGGGCGGTTTCTCGTATGGTGCTTTGACAGAGCAAGTCTTTCAAATTGTCAGGTGGGTTGGAAGCCTTTACTGTTGTTGTAGTGTGTCATAAATGGATTATTATTCTCTAGAACTGCGCCAAATCTCGAGGAGTATCGTGTGTTGGCCAACTTTGGCGGCCAGGTCGAGCGTTTGGATGACTTGACGAACAAAACGATGGAGTATGTCATAGTTACTTCACACTCGCCGCACAGAGTTGGGTAAGTTTGAACGCTGTTTTACTGAGAAGCGCATTTGATTAATATCATTTTCTTTGCAATTTCAGCGCCAAAGTCGATCTGAGCAAACGCATTTACTTAATGCCTTACGAAACTGTGGTGCTGCGCTGGGCTGCCTGAAGTATCTTTAAGTAATCACTGGCGTTAACTCAGCAAGTCTCATAGGTTTCATAAGTTATTTTCTAAACAAAAACTCCATTTTATGTCCCATCCCACATTGGAAAAGTTGATGGAAGACAACTCTACGAATCAAAAATCTGTCGATATCTAGCTTCCGTAGATATTCTCTATTTATGCAACGCATTATTCAGCCACTCTAAGGCGTTGTGATTGATTGCGCTGCCGCAAATTTATTTATTGATATGCAGATGTTAAGCAAAAAAAGTAAAAATAAAAAAAAAATAAGTAAAAGAGATTCCATTTTTATTTGAGCACATCAACGCGCATTTCATTCCATGTCAATATAATTCTATTTCTAATTTTTTTCTGCACCCACATAAGCAAAGTCGATCCATTAACTGGCTTATACAATATATATGCAAGGATTTGTGTGTAACCGCTTTCTACTGAACAACTTTCAGTAGAATACAGCACACAATTTGAGGGAAATGCAAAAATTTGCGCACATAAAAATTACAAATTAGCCAATTCAAGTTGAACCCCCGCCCACCGGCACTCCGGCTGCTGTCACACACACACACAACAAGTGCACGCGTACACACTTCCCTCACAGATGTGCTGTTAGCAAGTTGTAGACAAGTGCGTAAATGCTTGACTTTGACATATGCATGAAAAGGGAGGGGACATTGCTTTAACAACGTCGCCTAACATGACATGACGAACTGTGTTGTTTTGTTGTTGTTGCCAAGGCAAAAAATGTAATAAAATTGGCTGATTCACATTTTTGTGAAAGGTGTAGAATATTAATATGACGACATGTCGACGAAAAAACACGGCAAACGGAAAATGAAAACTCCGCGCAGCGCAGCTGTGACAATAAAATTGAGGAAAAGTGATGAACAACGCTGTAAATATGCGCCTGCTGATGGCAATTTAAGTACCCGTTGCATAACAGTTAGGCGCTTTAAAGGCAAGCGGCAAAAGGTGTGTGCCCTAAAGCAGGCAAGCGAACAAAAAATATTTACAACAGCACACACATAAATATATTTGATTACATACGTTTGTAGAGGCATAAATATTGTTGGCGCAGTATATTTATAATTTGATCCTTTTCAAATGTGTTTCACATGAGCAATTGCCAGCAACAACCATAGCTGGCAATCGCGTTTGCAAGTGAAAAATAATGGCATTGCTTGTGTAACACATTTTTCCACTCAATACAAGAGCTAATGTGTGCGACCCCATTTTTGCTTATCAACGCAAAGCGCAAGTAAGTAATAAGCCAGCGTGCCACATGGCGTATGAGTAACATGCGAGTGCGGGCGCATTGCTGCAATTAGCGCGTTAGTGAGTGGCCCTTACGCTATTAAGGCGCAACAGAATTAAGCACATAGCTTTAGAATAGGTTTGAATATTACGAATTAATTCAACTTCAACATAAATTGGCTATATAATATGCTTTAAGTGCTATCTGCCCTTAACTAAGCTTTTCTACCTATCTCTTAAACAAGGTATTTTTCGGTCAATGTGGAAAAACTCTTTTATAATACCTTTGCATAAATGTGGAGTTAGATCATCTCTTGAGGACTATAGGGGGATAGCTAAAATGTCAGCTATAGCCAAACTTTTTGAAGCTATTGTCACTGACCAAATAACTTTCTTAATCTCTCCTTTAATTTCATTTTCTCAGTATGGATTTTGTAAAGGGAAATCTACAGTAACAAACTGGCTTGAATTCGTAAACCAAGTGTCAATGGGTTTTAGGGATAATAAGAATACTGATGTTATATATACAGACTTTAGTAAAGCATTCGATAGAGTAAACCACTCAATTCTTTTTCAAAAACTGGATCTTCTTGGTTTTCAACCAAGACTTCTTAATTGGGTATCCTCAAATCTTACTAATAGAAGGCAACAAGTTTTATTTAATAATACATTATCCGATTCAATTAGTGTCACCTCAGCGGTTACACAGGGTAGTCATCTCGGCCCGATTCTGTTATTGTTGTTCATCAATGATATACCTTCCGTAATTAAGTTTTCAGAAATTTTATTATATGCGGATGATGTAAAACTTTTTAAATCATATACTTCTCATAACGAAAGGACTGAGTTGCAATCGGATTTAAATAATTTAGTTACCTGGTGTCACCAAAATGATATGCCACTGAATCTTAAAAAATGTAAAACGATGCTTTTCCCGTAGAACTGTTGATCCTTCTCCCTATGTAATAAATAACTTCAGTTTAGAGCAAGTTTTTGGCTTTGTTGATTTAGGAGTTACTATGGACCCTAAACTAAATTGTAATTCTCATGTAAATTCAATTGTCTTAAAAGCTAAAGGTGCTCTTAGCTTTGTTAAACGTTGGTCTAAAGAATTTAGTGATCCGTATATTACTAAAATTCTTTTTACAACATTGGTAAGGCCTATATTGGAGTATGGTTCTGTGATATGGAATCCTAGCTATCAATCCCATTCTGATAAGCTTGAGTCCGTTCAAAAACAATTTTTACTTTTTGCTTTAGGCCACTTACATTGGGATTCCAGATTGAATCTTCCCCCGTATACTAGTCGTTAAAAACTTATAAACCTTCCCACACTCACCAGTCGCAGAGAAATGCTAGGTATAATATTCCTAGTAAAACTTCTGAATGGTTTAGTTTGTAGTTCATTCCTTTTGTCTGATATTAAGTTTAATGTCCCATTGCGTTCATCTAGGCAGTTTAAATCTTCTAGAACAAAGTTTGAGTTAAACGAACCATTCCGCCAAATATGTCATGATTTTAATTCTCAATCCAGCAAATTTCATCCATCTGACTCAATATTTAGCATCAAAAAACTATTTTTTCTTCTCTTAATAAGTAATATTCAGAAATTTGTAACCTTTTGTTTTTATAAATTTTTAAATCTCAGCTGTTGAAATGTTTCTTTCTGTAGCTGAGCAGTTTGAGAACTGGACGCTTAAAAATCTCTCGCCTTTGTAGACTCAAAATTCCAAATCGCAAATTCCGCTCGTATGCGGATTGCGCCCCACGCGTCGGTTGGGAGGAAGGTAATCGTTTGGTTTTATTAAAAAAAAAAAAAGTTCATAAATTCCTTTGTAAAATAAGCAAATTTTGAAAATTATTTTTTTTCAAGCCTATTAAAAAAAAATAAATAAAAAATGAGTTTAAATAACTGCCGAATATTTGAAATACTGCGAAAGCAAACCGTTTAGATAATAAAAGCGAGTTCATCAAAACATTTTTATGCAAAATATTGACTTAATTGCTTGTAAATATCCCACAGTGCATTGTTTACAGGGCTGGAATTCCGAATTCTGTGAAGAATTGCATTTCATTTCAGTGGAAATTACAAATTTCATATTTTCTCAAAAAAAAAAAAAATTAAATTAAAGTTTAGCATTTTTGCACTTCTGAGTACTATATTGTTATGTTTACATTTTAGACAATTATTTTTGATAGGGAAAAGAACAGTTTTCAGTACGAATTAAAAAAAAAATACTGAATAAATACCATTATATTAAATATTTCCAGCAACATATGAACAATAACTACACTTCATTTCATTAAGGAGAAAACCACAAAACTCACACACTCCAACGCAGCGAGCAACAACCGACCCTAACCGCGTTCGATACACCATTTAATGGTAATCGCTATCGACTGGCTGCGTGACTGACTACAATAAAGTTCAAACTTACTGAATACCGCATTATCGTATTTATCGGCAAATATAGCAAACGGAATGCAACAATTACAATTGCGTTTTATCAAATTTATTTGTCTTTGCGACAATTTAATTGCCGCTAAATGCCGGTAAGCAACTGAAATGCCACAAATCGACACAAGGACTTGAGTAAATAAGCAACTTGCGGTTTATGGGAGAGTTAGCGTACAAGTGGCACAACGCGCAGCGCAGCATACACTCAACAACAACAATAACAACAACAATAATAATGAGGTGGTATAAAGCAACATTGCAGGCACTCGCAAAAGTCAAGTGAAGCATTGTGGCATTGAAGTGGCCACTTTAAGTTTTCCTTTGCACTTTGCTGTTGTTGCTGTGTGTGAACAAGAAAAAAAGCAACACCATTTATATTCTTCAAGTTAACCCCTCGAAAAGTGCTTATACAATTGTGTTTGCATTTCCTTTGTTGTTGCGCTTGTTGTTGTTGTTGTAGCGTAAGCAAATGTGCAAATATTGTCGAAATACATACAATGAAACCACAAGTAGCTTTTGAGGCGCCGACTGAGTGGTGAAAGGTTTGTGGCCGGTAGAGCACGTAATATGTTTTAGCCAAACACACACGCACACACATACTTATATACACACATGTGCTAATGCAAATACATGTGCGTTAGAGTGTGTGTTTGCGTGTGTTGGCACGTACTCTGTGTGCTCTTGTGAAAACAAGTGTTCGCCTACACCTAAAAACATGCCACACACTAATTGAATATTTACCCACTTGGTCGTTGGTAAACAGCAAAACAAAAAAAAAAATAATAACAACAACAAGAAGTGCTCATCAAATAAAATGTAGTGAGTACGCAGTGTGGCATGTGTGGTGGGCAACCGGAAATTTACGTATGCGATTTAACATAAGTTAATTTTTGTCAGTTACAGTTTTTCCTTTGCTCTTATGCCCCCCACTACACAGCACTTTGACACACTCATGCGCCCGCTTCCCCCTTTCTACTTCATTTTGCACCTGCCACACGTGCGCAACAAATAGCAGTTACTTGGAAATACCTTTCACTTTCACTTTCACTTGCGCTGCAGCCGTACACAGCCGCACCTTAATTCCACAATAACTGCTGTCTTTCCATTTGTTTCCGCTGCTTTGTGTGTTGTTTTTGTTTTGGTTCTATCATTGTTTACATGCGTCGGTCGTGCTCCAATTCCTCCGCATTCCACGGCGCTTTGTGTTCTTTCTGTGGCTGTTTGTTTTATCGCCTGCTGTAGCCTAGCTACGCTTTAGCTTGCTTTGCTTCCTTGAAATTTGCTGTCTTCGCTTTTGTTGCTATTGTTCTATGTATTTATAGGCCTTTTGCTTTCGCGAGTCTGCATGTGTGGGTGTTTCAGCGCACGTGCCAATTTTATTTTTGGAGCACTCGGCGGCGCTCGCTCGCTCGTTGTTAGGCTGATATGGGTAGAATTTAACATTGTCTTTTGCTTTATGGAAAGTTAGTGTAATTGTCTTCAATAGAGCTAATTTGACTTAAGATCTAGCAGAGAATGCATTTGAAATACTACTCCTGGCTTCTCATTTATTTTAAATATCCAATAAAGAAAATAGAGGCTTCCACACTATCATTTGATTGAGTTCCTAATGTGGCCGATTCCTACTTGTCTCATCATTGTCACCGAATCTAGGCGCTGTGTCACTACCTAAAAAAATTCACCGCAAATTAGCTTTAAGACCCCTCTTTTTCTAAAAAAAAATCACCTTCATATGAGTTCAAATAAAAATTAAGCGCCGCAGTATAATTAATTGCAAGAGAAGTAAAAGTCTAATAAAATGAAATCAGCTTGATTGGCTCGTTGTAAAGGGTGATTTTTTAAGAGCTTGATAACTTTTTAAAAAAAAAAAACGCATAAAATTTGCAAAATCTCATCGGTTCTTTATTTGAAACGTTAGATTGGTTCATGACATTTACTTTTTGAAGATAATTTCATTTAAATGTTGACCGCGGCTGCGTCTTAGGTGGTCCATTCGGAAAGTCCAATTTTGGGCAACTTTTTCGAGCATTTCGGCCGGAATAGCCCGAATTTCTTCGGAAATGTTGTCTTCCAAAGCTGGAATAGTTGCTGGCTTATTTCTGTAGACTTTAGACTTGACGTAGCCCCACAAAAAATAGTCTAAAGGCGTTAAATCGCATGATCTTGGTGGCCAACTTACGGGTCCATTTCTTGAGATGAATTGTTCTCCGAAGTTTTCCCTCAAAATGGCCATAGAATCGCGAGCTGTGTGGCATGTAGCGCCATCTTGTTGAAACCACATGTCAACCAAGTTCAGTTCTTCCATTTTTGGCAACAAAAAGTTTGTTAGCATCGAACGATAGCGATCGCCATTCACCGTAACGTTGCGTCCAACAGCATCTTTGAAAAAATACGGTCCAATGATTCCACCAGCGTACAAACCACACCAAACAGTGCATTTTTCGGGATGCATGGGCAGTTCTTGAACGGCTTCTGGTTGCTCTTCACCCCAAATGCGGCAATTTTGCTTATTTACGTAGCCATTCAACCAGAAATGAGCCTCATCGCTGAACAAAATTTGTCGATAAACACATTTCGAACCGAACACTGATTTTGGTAATAAAATTCAATGATTTGCAAGCGTTGCTCGTTAGTAAGTCTATTCATGATGAAATGTCAAAGCATACTGAGCATCTTTCTCTTTGACACCATGTCTGAAATCCCACGTGATCTGTCAAATACTAATGCATGAAAATCCTAACCTCAAAAAAATCACCCGTTAATTACACTTAACCATTACGTATGATGCATGTTGAAAACAAAAACAGTAATGAAATTACATTACTTTAGCCATTCACGTCTTCTACTGCATCAAAAAGTATTCATTACAAGCACTCATAAAAGCAAATATATTTTTGTCCGACTGATTTTATGTTTCGACCACAAATTTGCGACTGCCCAGAGTGCTGACTGCGTAAGTAATATCAATTACCTTAGATGTTCTTAGAAGAACAGGAGTAGAGAGAAAATAATTACGGCAAATTGTACAACGAAATTGCAAGAAATGTAATTTCGACAAGAAATGTTCTATGAAAGGTAGACACTCACTGCGTAGTTTTATACTCCCTCAGCTCTCCGAAAATATTTTGAAATAATAAATTAATTATTATTCCGCCGTTTTCCAATAGATGTCGCTAGGATCAAGTACTGGTTGATTAAATCGATTAAATCGTTTTATATCGATCTAGGAAATTTGTGTCAACATTAACCCAACAAAATATCTGTAGAGATTTGTTTGCATCCCAAACTTATTCTCAACTGAAAATGTCAATTTTTGAGCCGAATTCTCGAAATTTGCACGAAATACGCATGCTGCCAGAAAGATGGTCAAAAGTAGTAGCTAGCGACGGCCAATATTTTGAATAACATTTTTGTAACAGTTTTTATACAAAAATTATATTTTATTCAAAAGTAGAGGCAACCCCTTCCTCAATGCAGACTCAGTGAGACCTTGATTTTCAACACTACTATAAATTAAATTCTCGCTAGATCAAGTAACCTTAAAACCATAATTTCAACATTCAACACTTCTGTCGAAAAGCCACGGTCTCGCTCACTCTCTTCTTCACTCCACTCCTGTTACGCAATAAAACGCAGTCCCAGAGACAACATGAGCGCATTCAATCAGTGATATTGCAATTAATAAGTGAATACGCGTTGAACGCGAGAGAGGTGAAGCCGGCGAAAAAGTAATAACTGCGGTTGAAAGATGAATGCTGCTGTGCAGCTGAAGTTGAGCGCGGCGAGATTAATCGCTTGTCAATAACAATGCTACTTTGTTGTAATATCCGTTCGATATTCAATCTCGGCGCTGTCCAATGCCAGGTTGCAGGTTCTTATATTAATTGCTTGTGCGGCCACAATTGCTTGCAATTACTCATTTCCCCCCCACCCACTTGTCGCTTATGCAAGTGCAATTTTACGTTTGTTATTGGTGAATTTAAAGACTCGATGCGCTTTATAATGGTTTATATGGTAGAGGAGAAAATATGAAGATTTTAGTATTTGCTCAGTTAATCAGTGGACAAAAAGCCGTGAATTGTGGATTTTTTATCACTTCTTTCGTGAAAACTTTCTAAATATGTTATTTGCTCTCAAAGTATAGGTAAATTTTTCAAGCTACAAATTCGAAGTAGTGAACGACAATTTGTAAAGCATTAATTCTTATATTGAACCGCTATATTTAATGGCTTTTACTTGGTCAACTATGTATATCTATCCATTGACACAGTTAAATTAATGAGATTGATTGCTTTTGCGTATGCTAATGTATGCAGATACGGCTCGAACTACAACACGCTGCTTTGACAACAACACATTTGTAGTTGTTATTTCATGTTGGGCTTCCAATTCGAATTAGTTTACTGAGTAAGCAAACTGACTACCTTAAAGTAGTTTACACACCGAAATTTACCTGCCAAGTCGTATGTACTTAACTATTCGATGGCGTCTGCAATTTCACTGAATTTACACACTGATGAGTTCGTTCGGAAATTCAATACCTTGTCAATTTCGGTTTTCATGATTTATGCGTTAGCTGCATCAGGAAAATGTTAGATATAATACAGAATTTCATTTGAAATTATGTAGTGATCCGTGCCAGCTTGTTGTTTAAGTAATTATGTGTATCAATTATCATAAACCAAGGACATTTATATTATCAATTTGCTTGGGATACAGGATAAAGGCAACTTACCACCAGATTGAGAATCTCAATTATTTAGATTATATATTTTAATAGTGATATGAAAATCATTTGTGGAATTTTGAAAAATATTCCAACTACAAAATATCTTGAATAATTTGTATAGCTTTTAGTGGGTCTACAAAGTAATGTATTTGATAAATATATATGAGAAGCGTATTGTGTGAAAGACTAAAGCCCACCGTCAACGAACTGATTAGACCTTATCAGTGTGGCTTTAGACCTGGAAAATCGACAATGGACCAGATATTCACCATGCGCCAAATCTTGGAAAAGACCCGAGCGAGAACAATCGATACTCACCATCTTTTTATCGATTTAAAAGCTGCCTTCGACAGCACGAAAAGGAGCTGCCTTTATGCCGCGATGTCTGAATTTGGTATCCCTGCAAAACTAATACGGCTATGTAAACTGACGTTGAGCAACACCAAAAGCTCCGTCAGGATCGGGAAGGACCTCTCCGAGCCGTTCGATACCAAACGAGGCTTCAGACAGGGTGACTCACTATCGTGCGACTTCTTCAATCTATTGCTGGAAAAAATAATACGAACGAGTGGCGCGCTCTGGTGGATTCGGCTATAATCGCTTAAAGCGGTTTCTACGCCAAATATATAGGTATATATGTGAAACATTTTCAACACAATTTAATGCAACTGCAAGCCAGTGCTTTAGTATTTCAACCGTTTTTAAGAGCAATATATTATACACAATATAAATAAATTTTGTTAACTTTTGGCTTGTAAAACATGCCACGAGCATATCCTTAATACATTACACAAACAACTACATGGGCGAGGCGTTGAAAAAACTCAACAAGTTTTTATTATCCGGAATGCAACGAGTAAAAACAACAATTTATTTACAGTTATAATGTCAAACATGAAAGTTCGCTCTCGCTGCTTCACAAATATTTTAAATATTTTATCGACGCGACACTGCAACGCACTTTTTCTGGTTAACGAACAGGGGGGTTCTGGTATGGAATGTAGTTTATTCATATCTATTAAAGGCAGAAAAAAGTTGTGTGCGAACTTTTAACAATCCAGTTGCTATCCACAATCGTACAAGTAACCTTTGGTTTGCGGTTGCTAAAGGTTAACACATGAGTTTATGGACACGTTTGAAGGCAGCAGCAATCTCGAATTTTAACTTTCCTCTTGTCTGTAAGTGAAAGATTGTGCTCCGTGAATGCACAAAAACCACAATTGTAGAGCTTGTGCATATTTAATATGAATTACGAGAGTAGTTTGTTAAATTTCGAAGAATAGCTGAATAGAATGAGGAAAAATTCAAACTAATTTGATATAACATCTATGTACATATGATACGAAGATATTTGAAAATTGATTTCTTGGTAATACTTCTGTTCATGAAAGGGACTTTCACTCACACGAACGTGTTTTCAACCAAATTGACTTTTGTTTTAATATTTTTTATCAAAGAAAGCTATTGTTTGGGATTTCTAATTTGTGAATCTTGTTTTTTGTTTTGATGCTTCTATTTCACCTGCTAAATTCATAAATATATGGCATGTTAGTCATCGAAGGGGTCAAAGCTCATATGTGAGTCTATTCTGGTAATTCTCTCAGAAAAGTTGTTTTTAAACATGTGCCATACATTTTACTCAGTCACATACTATTGAATACAACAATTCAATATAAAACAAGTAAGGAAGGGCTAAGTTCGGTTGTGACCGAACATTTTATACTCTCGCAATTTATTTGATATCAGGGGCCTTGAAAAGTCATGGTTCGATTTTGACAATTTTTCCACAAGTGATGTCACAGGTCAAATACAGTATTTGTGTAAAGTGTCGCTATCTTTATCGGTTCCTTATGTATACATTATAAAGTGAACGAATCAGAAGGATTCAAAATTGAGTTATATGGGAAGTAGGCGTAGTAGTGAACCGATTTCGCCCATATTCCACCAGTGTCATCAGGGTGTCAAGAAAATATTATATACTGAATTTCATTGAAATGGGTCGAGTAGTTCTTGAGATATGGTTTTTGACCCATAAATGGGCGACGCCACGCCCACTTTCCATTTTGTAAAAAAAATCTCAGTGCAGCTTCCTTCTGCCATTTCTTATGTAAAATTTGGTGTTTCTGACGTTTCTCGTAAGTGAGTTAACGCACTTTTAGTCATTTTCAATCTAACCTTTGTATGGGAGGTGGGCGTGGTTATTATCCGATTTATTTCATTTTTGGACTGTATAAGGAAACGACTAAAAGAAACGACTGCAGAAAGTTTGGTTTATATAGCTTTATTGGTTTGCAAGATATATACAAAAAACCTATTTGGGAGCGGGGTCACGCCCACTTTTCCTAAAAAATTACATTCAAATGTGCCCCTCCCTAATGCGATCCTGTGTTCCAAATTTTATTTTCATAACTTTATTTATGGCTTAATTATAGTTTTTTATGTGTTTTTGGTTATCGCCGTTTTGTGGGCGTGGCAGTGGTCCGATTCCGCCCATCTTCGAACTTAACCTTCTTATGGCGCCAAGGACACCGTGTTCCAAGTTTCATAAAGATATCTCAATTTTTACTCAAGTTACAGCTTGCACGGGCGGACAGACAGGCATCCGGATTTGGACTTTACTCGTCACCCTGATCACTTTGGTATATATAACCTTATATCTAACTCGTTTAGTTTTAGGACTTACAAACAACCGTTATGTGGACAAAACTATAAAACTATAATAGACTCTCTTAGCAACTTTTGTTGCGAGAGTATAATTATTCAATTGTATTTTTCCAGCAAATTTGTTTATTATATCTGTTATTCATTGGAATTTGAAGACAGAAAACTTTCAGGAAAAAATAATTTGTGTATGTAGAATACACAAGAAAAGTAATTATATTTGATTTTGCAATATGAATTTTGTTAGATTCTTAATAATTTATTATTTCATAAGCAAAAATCTGTGTAGCTAACGCATGTCAATTGTATAACAAGTACATTTTGCTCAAATATTACAATAAAACATGCGCTGTGCTGGATTTTAGTGAAGACTTTGAATTTAAAATTTTAATTATTTATTATTTTTATTTGCTGCTGTTATCTAAAATAATATATCAACTGCATTGCTACTGAAATGTCTTGTACTCTTCAAACGTCAATTCAAGCTCCATGAAGCCATGCATGAGCATCTAGTTCTTGTGGTTTGTACAGCACAAACAAATATGAAATTCAAACAAGCAGTTCCTTTGAGCAAACATTCCAGTAGTTTGCCTAGAGCCTATCAAGCGTATTCGAAATAGTTATGGTGTACTCACGCAAACAACAAAGGCGCAAATATGTTTCATCACAGACATATTTCTATATAACTAACTTAATGCCCTGTGGAAATCTTCAAAAACATTACATTTCTTGATTTAATAAATATTGTGAATATTTAAAGTTTAGTACTTGTTATAGTATTTAATTATGCATTCCTTATTTCATGTTTCTACAGTTATTTTGATAATTAACTCAAAAAGCCGTATAACTAAATGCTTAAACACAAATTATTTACATGCACTAAAAGCGGAATTCCATTTCCATTGTAGCCTGCGCTACAATTTCACTCCTTTCTGGATTTTCAGCTAAAACGCACACACCCTGAAAGTATGCAAACATAGTAACTAAATGCGCACTTCCCAGCCAAAAAGTATGCCTGTCACAGGCGATATAAATTATTTCGTTGAGCCGCACTTTCGCCGCCATCGCAGTGGGACAGCTTAAATATGAATTATGTTGACAAAAGTCATTGTGTTTTTGTTATTGTTGGTAGTTGGCATTGCGTCGGTGTTTTTTTTTTTGGTGTCATTATAGCACAACACAACGACTGACATTATGCTCGGGCGGTGGGGTTGACACTAGTCTAGCCACAGGATAACAAATATTTCATGTATATTTTTAGGCGCGCCGCAAAGAATGCTGTCAGGGTTTGTCTGTTTGGTTTTTAGTACGGTATCTAAGTTCATATACATACATGTGTATTGTCATGGCCGGAATTTGGAGGCACACAATGAAATTTGGGTTAGTTGTTTGCTAGGGTTGAAGTTGGGTTGGTTTTACTTAGCGTCATATGTATGCAAGTAAGTAGACCGTAGTTGAGGCATGGTAGTAAAATATTTTTCTAAAAACATAATGTAAGAATGCAATCAGTGTGGCAACACATTTGTCTTGCAATAACAAATCTAATCTAATATCCATAAGACTAACTTGGGTGTCAATTTATTTTGAACACTTATTTTATATTGTTTAAGCGTTGAACCGTATATTAGCATAATTTTGGGCTGCGCTTACATTTATTTTAAATAAATGAGGTATCGTTTCAGGCGAGACGACTGATTCAATTTATTATTTGATTATTTTTTAAATATTTTATTAAATGCCGATCGATTATTCATAATGTCATCAATTTGAACTTAAGCAAATTAAATGGTATTACATAAACCATTTTTGCCAATTCAGCCATTTCGGAATTTCGAAATTCGCACTTGGGTGTGCCGTTAGCGCATATGTATGGTGCTGGAAAGCCGAGCAAATAAAAGAGTGAAATTCAATCAATACGTGCGTTGACAACATCGCAGTGACATTGATGATTCCTATTCAGATATGAGCTGCCATTGACACATGTCAAATGTTCAACGCGCACAGATGTTAAGTGACGACGACAAAATGGTGGTGGAGTGTGTGTTGCCACATAAAAGAAGACCGCATTTTGTCAGTTGACACACATAAAATGGAATTGTAAGTGCGCAAGTCAAGTACGCTGAAATTCATGTTTCGCAAGTAATAATGATATTTGAAATTTTCAAATTATTTGACACACATTTGCCAGTGTCATCATACATATTGCTGTTGAAAGGATGTCTTAAAAGACATACAATGAGTATTAAATTTATTTGACTTGCTGGGCATACATTATTGGTTAAAATATATACTATATATACGAGTCTATTATTCCTTCTAATATTGCTATTTTCTGCCACATGAATTTACAACTTTTTTCAGTCCTTCGAACTATTTGAATTAGCCAGTTTAAAATTCCTATTAGACCACTGTTAAAGCATGTATGTATGCTAGTAATGAAATGAACATCTCTTTCCTCAATAAACACCACTACTAAGCAACCTTTTTCCTGCATTATATAAAAGCTAAATAGCTACTAAGGCATTTTCATTAAATAAAAGTTGCTCTCTTTAGATGTCAAACGGCTTTAAGTCAAGTACTGTTGCTGCTACTCAATTCATCGCAATTTCCGCTCAAAGGTTTACAATGAAAGGGAAATGACAAGAGAGCAATTGGTTGACGAAGTTGACAAGAACATGCTACTAAATGTATTCATTTAGGTAGTATCTTAAGTAAGGATACGATATACAAGCGATATACACTTTTACATGTACAGAAATTTGATATATTACAATTTTAATTCTAAGTGAAATTATACAATTTATCTATTTTGTAAATTTTAAGTTTTTTTTTTGTATAAAAACGGTTACAAATGTCGTTGAGCCTCAGCCGCACTTTTCTTGGAATTAAAAAAGAACAGCAAAATTTCCCGCAAATGTCGAGAATTCGGCTCAAAAAGTGACATTTTCAGTTGAGAATAAGTGTGGGATGCAAACAGATTTCTACAAATATTTTGTTCGGTTAATGTTGACACAAATGTCCAAGATCGATATAAAACGATTTAATCGATTTAATCGACCAGTGCTTGACCCTAGAGACATCTATTGGAAAACGGCGGAAGCGAGGTTGTAGACCTAATAGTAAAATTATTAAAATTATTCTCGGATTGGGCTATGGGACTAATGAACGTCTACAGAAGTATTTAGAAGCTAAAAAAACAGATCTATTGAAAAAAGTATACTGTTGATGCCCAAGTCTCCACATAAATGAATATATGGTACTTCAGGCCTCACGGCCACCTCAAACTTACCATATCAAGATGAATTTTTAAACATTTGCTATATATGTATATAGAATACAAAACTATAAAAACCTTCGTAGTTTAAGCAAAGGACTTAATTCCATACAAGTGACGTCACAGCAACATTTCAAAAGAATGTGAAACTGAAAACAAAAACAGCAACTGAAATGCCTGACTGCTTGAGTGTCATGAGCAACTTTTTTGGAGCCGAGTGTCAACTGGGAATGGAAAATGCATGGAGCGATTTAATTGAAATGCAACACTGCATAGTGTTGCAAGCATTTACAGAAATACAACTGCAGGCAACGAATGAATGATGGCATAAGCCTTTGTAAAAGGTTTTCGTAATTGCTAGTGGCGCTTTGAATATATCTAGATTTGTTGTTGTAACTACAAAAATTTACACATTTTTTATTAATTGTCCAGCGCTGCAAAATTTATTCGCGCAATTGAGCAATTTACACTAAAATAAAGTGTTTCTATTCGGTTATATATTTTTGAATTTGAGTAAATAAAATTTATTTTGCCATATTTTCTGCATCCCCACATGCAACTGCAACTGCGGGCGGTATTCGGCTATATATATGCGCGCAGTCTGTGAAATTTATTGAGTGGAAAAATACTAAGCGCTCAGCATTTGAGCAAAAAAGTGGCTGGCAATTTTTTTAGCTGCTTGTTTAAGTTACGATAAAAATTAAAAAAAAAAATTATTTTAGCTCGTTAGTAACTAACTAACTAACGAACGGTTGGTTTATAAAAAATATATATTTTTATACGTGTATATATGTATATCAATATGTTATATAAATATGTATATAACCACTTAATTCATTCAGAATTCTCAGAGTGTTCAAGCAAACCTCATTTCACCTACTAATTTTGAGCCTGTTTCCTTTCACCAACAGGTTGCACGCCGCCGCCTCACGCCGCTAACACACTTTGCGCGCTAGCATGCTTGCCACACATTAATTATCAAATTTTATTGACCAATTTAACTCGTTTTGCTTGTGCTTGGCAAAAGCTCGCCGCTTTGGTAGGCTTTAGGGTGCCGGAAACAATAGCGGATGCGGCTGACTGGGCAAAGCGCTGCGATCGTAAATTTAACTACCATTCGGCACACACACACACACACACGAATGAGTGGAAGAGCTGACTGTTGATTATCAGCAGGCTCGTGCGTTTGTTTATGGGCAACTGCATATTTGTATCAATAAGCGTTGGAAGGTGTTGTTGTAGTTGTTGTGTAGAAATGTGAAATTAGCTCGAATATAGAAAATAGAATACGAAGTACGAGTCTTGAAGAATCTAGTATATATGTAATAACAGCAAAGTGTTATTAAGCAACATAAGGGTGTGGGTAAATCCAAGGGATACGCTTACCCAAGACAACAAATGTATGCGCAACGAAGGGTGTGTGGCAACACTAATTGCCACATCCTCTACAATTTGCTTATTGGCCGGTCGAAAGCCACAAGTTACGGCACTGTTACCACACCGTTAGCATATGCTACAACTCCACAACAGCGTAAATACAACTGTTTGTACGCCAGCAGGTGTTAACTTACATATATGTAGATTCTCGAATATGTGCCTCAATATGAATTTATGTTGTAGTTAGGGTGCTGTAGGAAACACAGGAATTGGGTGCGAATTTACGGCCGTAAAATTAATTTCATTTTAGCATTCAGCCGGTGTGTAGACACGATCGTGGTATGCATATGTAATTATACTACTTGAAGTGGTGGAATAAATGGGCAGTGAGTGGGTGTGTTCGTCGGTTCGTAGTAAGACTCAGGCATGTGTGTGGTCATATTTCACTCTTCAAGCGGAAGTTCGAACGTAAAAGGTAAGACTTACTGTCAGGTACTTAGCAATGAGCACAAGGTGAATGCCCTTAGAGTGGGGTGTGAATTAGAAAATAGTGCATAGTTGAGATATTCACACAATTCACATTCTTCTCTGTGATGAGTATGTGTTGAATACTCAAAGTCTCAAAGAGAATACTTGAAGGTGCCTCTTTTATGCTTTTTCCACTCGAAAAATCTAAAATGAAGGCCCTGTGACCCATTTAAAATATACAATAAATTTATTTTTTTATTATTAGGTCTACAACTTTGCTTCCGCCATTTTTTTGTAAATTTAAGTTTTTTTTTGTATAAAAACGTTTACAAATGTCGATGAGCCTCAGCCGCACTCTTCATGGAATTGAAAAAGAAAAGCAAAATTTCCCGCAAATGTCGAAAATTCAGCTCAAAAAGTGACATTTTCAGTTGAGAATAAGTTTGGAATGCAACAAATCTCTACAAATATTTTGTTGAATTAATGTTGACACAAATGTCCAAAAACGATATAAAAAAATCGATTTAATCGACCAGTGTTTGACCCTGGATACATCTATTGGAAAACGGCGGAAGCAAAGTGGTAGACCAGTTAATATTTGCAACAAGAATCAATCTATTAATACTTCATTTATATGGAATTTATATTAAACCCGCTTATGGCAACTCAGTTGTGACGTTTATGTGCTGATTTATTGAAAATGCCTTGCTACTCTTGCAAAATTGAATTTATCATTAATTTCCACGAATGACACAAAGTCTTGCATTATATAAATCATCAGCTTGATATATGCTTTGCGCTCATGTTGCTCATACGCACTGGCACACCATACACTGCTTTAAGCGTATAAAGTAAAAAACAGGAAAAAATATTAAATTTGTAAATTTTATCTAAAAGACTACTAGCAGCAAAAATGGCGATAAAATTCTTCTGAAAGCAGTTATCGAACGCTTGGCATTAAACCGTTATACTTAAGAAACAAACCTAAAAGTCGCTAATCAAGTGTCTGGTGCTTTTTCGGCGCTCGTAACTCACTTTCGGCTCATTGCATAAAATCGCATGACACTTATTTTTGTTATTGCTATAAAATATATAAGCCAGCGACGTGCTATTTTAACGGAACGCACATAAAAGTGGCGCGTAATAAGCGCATTTAATGGCCGACATTGCATTAAATATTTTTTACATATTTATTAGAGTATCTGAGTATATATGAGTATACAGTTATGCTTCTCACTTCTTGTTGTTGTTGCTGTGATTAACGCTATTGTCATGGCTGCTGCTGAAAATGATGTTGTTAATGAAAATGTTGGCATTATGCGCCATTTCAAAGATGAGCTTAATGTTTATTACGCAAATTTGCGCCATTTCGGCCATTAGAGCTGTAAATAAATATTATGTGTGTCATGCATACACACATACAAAGTGTGTCATTAAGCACATTTTACTGCGCGCTTGTAAAGAATGCGACTCAATTGGAAATTATTTATATATGCGTATTTATGAGCAGTGCATTAACAGGGAATTGAGAGAATTATATTGCAACAATGTAGAGAAATATATTTTGTTATTTAGTTCACTAGTAAAATTATTATTATTTATGAAACAAACTTGCGTGCTGAGCGCAAACAATAAATGGCATTCATATCGAATGTTGCAATTATTGGTGAAAATGCGATATTTTGATGTTTGTTTGTTTGGTTAAAGTTTAAAACTGCTATTAAATAGAAAGGTTTTGACTGCAACTAAATATATTAATGGCATTTTGATGCATATGAAACACTAGGAAAGTTGTACAGAATACAAAAAGTTTTAATTTTATCAGCAACTAAAATATGAGGAAGCTCATAAAATACCAACAAAATTCACATTTCACTGTTGTGCGCTCTAAAATTCCGCTTTAAAAATGCATGCTGAGCCACATTAAATCACTGCTAAGCAGAAAAACAAAATTTTATTTATGCAGCTGGGGATAGAGTAAAAAATTCCATACAAAGGTCATACCAAAATACGCAGAAAAACTTGCATGAGCCCAAGCACTAATCTAAATATGCATGAAAATGCAAAAAATTTTGTGAGAAATTGTCGCTTTTGCAAGCGAATTGACAGCTCAGCACCCTCGTGGCTCATGCATATATGCAACCGTGCGAGCTTGTTTCCTTCCCCTCACACAGTCCCAAGTGCATTACTTAATTATTAATAAATATTCATTAGTTGGCCATGTGGGGTTCAAGAGCGAGCAGCCAGCAGCCAGCAGCCAGCAACAAATGGAATGTCAGTTGCATTAGCAATCAAATAAGTTGGGTATTAAAATTTTACCGTTATACAGCTAGTTTGTTGCAACGAGTGTGAGGAGCACGCATATAAGTATATACACTCGGTGTGGCTATAGTGACACATATATTTGAATACATTCATATATGCAAGAGCTCATAGGTATGTGTGTCTGTTTGTGTCATTCCTTGTTTTTGCTTTCTCTAATCCGCCTGCCGTGCTTGCCATTCCCCCAACAACAGCAGCAAGTGTGCACAAAAATAAACGAACTGGAAAATATTACTTTGCCAAGCAAATACATGCTCGTTGACCAAAAAAACACGTCAACAAATACAGCAACAACAACAACAACATGGCAGTGAGACGCATGCACCGACGTGTGCTTCTGAGCTAATAGTTGCATATAAAATTGAATTGGACATTACTTTAGAGAGGGAGCACGCACATATATGTAGCTCGGTGCATGTGTGCTGAGGCAAGTGTGTAATTACTTAAGTTGCCAGCAACAACAAAAATGTGGCAATGGACACACATTGTAATTACACCATTTACTTAATTCGTTTGAATTGAGATTGGAAAGCAAAGATGCACGCAGATGGCTGGCTTGCAACCGGAATGTATGCTATGCCATGGAGTGCGGAAGATCAGAGTGTGTATGGTATATGTGTCCACTTATTGCAGGGGAATTGCAAACGTGCTGGTGAGCTTATATGGAACTAATTTTGGTGTATTGAAATTAGTTGGAAATGTGTTATCTGAGCTGGTGCTTTGATTTTCAAATACCAGTGGCAAATGCATTCCGACAATATTTTAGCTAATTAAATTAGGTATTTAAAGGGAATTTTTGTGTGTAATACACAGCACTCTAGCTGGTGAAATCTGAAAAATCATCATCATCAAGTTGACACTACAACCAGTTGTCGATTTTGGGCGCATCAATAAGCTTTCGCCATTCATCGCTGCATTGCATACGACGGCGCCAGGAAACTTTATACTGAGTTCAAGAAAAAGTTCGAAAAAATGCGTTAAGTAAAAATCTGTGAAAAAATTGATTCCTTTTTTGATTCAAAAACATACACTAATAATGCTTTTTAAACACTCTTCTCAGTTATTGGACACCTTGCAGGACCCACATCAGTCAAAAAGTATGCAGACACTTCGCTAAGGGTGCCATTGAAAACCAAATAGGTAACTCTTATTACATACCACCAGAATTAAAAAAAGGCAACATTTTAATCCGCTCAACATACTCAGCAGACGCTTGACTGTCGCTAATTGCAAAGCTAGCCAATAATACATAAAGCTCTACTGCAAAATTGTAAATACTTACTAAGAGAATACAAGAACACAAGACAAGTTCGTTTTGTTGCCATTTGAAGTTGCAAAGTTGGCCTTGCGCCAAGAGTATGCTGAAGTTGAGCCTCACTCAAGAGCAGAAAGCGCCTTTGGCAACAATCACGTGAATTGAAATAGACCGAAGAACGTGCGGCGGGAAATTAAAATGTGTAAGCCGCACTAATGAAAGGCATGAGCACACGTAAGGGAAAAGCAAAAGCAAAGGCAAATCAAGTTTTAACCTTAGAGACACACACACAACACACAGAGACAGAAACAGAGCCAGAGGCGCAGCTGCGTGTGTTGTGAATGTGAGCGAGTGCTTCCAGGCCATTAAAACATCAAAATCTCTGCGCTTAATGATGATTTGAACTTTTTTCCAGCTTCGTGCAGCTTTAAAATGTACCTAAGCGCACACTCACTCACAGACAGTGCAGTTTTTCGAAATTTACATTCACTCATTTCATCGTGTGCTGCGTGACTGGGTTGCCGAAGTGAGTGCCAGCCTAAGGTTATATTAAGAGAGAATATGCAAGCGAGACAAGACAGCTTTGCAAAGGCACACAATTTGGTTAAAAAAATCTTTTATACGCATGTACGCTGAAAGCAACTAGCAGATGAACGAAAGACAAAGCAGAAAGTTTAGAAGAGTTGAGTCGTCGGCCGAGCGAGTAAATAGCGCAAAGCATGACAAAAACTGCACTAGCACTTCCGTATAATGAAAAAATGTGTACTCTTTTAGTTTTTGTAGCATAGGAAACATAGTGTAAGCCGACTCGTATTAATGAGAAATTCAAAGGCAGATGTGAAGTATTAATTTGGACACCATGGCGTATACATGACCTAGCTTATTTGCGCCGTTGCCAAGCAGTTTTCGTAAAAAGAAAATGTGTCGCTAAGTGTTGACTGGTCTTTTGAAACATTTCTTACCTACGCAACACTCTTATATATATAAAATTCACATCGATGAACTCAAAAGTCAAAAGGTCATACAACAAAAATTATAAAATTGTATTTGAAAACTAGAGGTGCTAGATTTTTTCATTAATTGTTCAGGCTTCTCAATGCTAAAAGAACTAAATTTTCTGCCAATTTTATATAATAATAATCTGCCAATTAATATAATTTTACACTACATGGCTTGAAGTTGTAATCCAAGTGACATTAGCAAATATTTGAATAAAACTTTTCTCCTCTTTCTTTTTCTTTGCACTGTCACTTTCGCAAATAGTGACACGCTAATATTTGTTTTTGCTATGCACCAATATGTTGTACACCAATCTCTGCGAGCAAAATAAAATTAAATTCAAATTCCCAAAAGTAGAGCGGGCACGTACGCCCAAGCATGCGCTCGTATGCATGCATATTTAGGAATATATATATATAAATGAGGGTAAAAGTGTATACTGTTAAAAGAATATGAAAATAAATATAAAAAAAATTCGAAAAAAATACAAAAAGTGCAATTTCACATGACTGCAATGTACAATGTTGCAACGCATGGCAACTGGCATATGCAAAGCTGTGCAAAAGTGCCCGCGTATGCAAGAGGGCAAAGCGCAAATATTGAGATTCCCAGCTAAAACGCAACAACAAAGGTGCGATTGGAATTTATAATTTCTATTGTGGCACGTGTCTGCAAGCGTGTCTTCGCTATTTTGACAGTTGTCAACGAGAAACTTGGAAAAAAGAAAAGAAAGGAGAAGCGCGTTCACTGTTCAACACTTCGAAAAATATATTTTAGCTGTTTTAATGTAATACAAGCAATATATTGCTAGCTTATTTAAAAGTTCTATGCGAAGACAGTTCAAAGACTGTTGTCTTACTGCCAAAGTGCTGCTGTGCTTTCTTTCAAAAAAGTGACATAAATTAATAATAGAACACGCATGAACTTGTACGCATTGCCCCCCTATGCTTATATGAGATTTTAGTTGCAGCGTCATTTAAATAATAAAATAATATGCAGAGGATTTTGCGCTGTCAGCGTGCATATGAAGTTTCTGCTGAATTTGCACCTTTTTAATGAAATCCCTGAGTTTATGCTCGCACATATGCTGTATAGTGCTGTGAGCGCTGTGTTGCACGTGGCGTATACGTAACGCGCTTTATGACGCTTTACACACCAGCATAACTGCTGTTACACAAATGAATATTACGTTTGATTCGCAGAAGTTGCAAGCTGAAACCCGCAATATCGCTAGTCTCTTATAGCACGCTTTCTTTTTTCAGTAACTGCGACAAGTTAGCGCATGTCAGTAACAAGCGCAAGGGTATAACTTCCCCAACTCATAAGTCCAAACATGTTTCTAGCGATTTAACAGTTCCACGTAATCTATGTAAGCCAGAGAGTGAAATGCGTTCAGTTGCAGCATAACTTTGACAATTTGCGCGCGTTTTCTATGCATTTTTAATCCGCCAAATTGGGTAGCGCGCTGCCAGATTGTCATGCCAAAAGACCCTCTCACGCTGCCAGCGACAGTCATGCGAGCAAACGCGTTTGGTTCAAGGTCACCAGTTCGTTAAAAGCGTTGTCTCTGTGGTTACATATATGAATATATGTGTGTGTGTGTGTGTGTGTGCGTGTGTCACTTACATGGATTTAATAGTTGCCAAGGAATTGTGATACCTCCGAGTCACGCATACAATCGCTGCCAGTAACGCTGCCATGGTGCTGGCTTGCATGTTGCAAAAGCCAAAGCTTTGTCGCTGTCAGCTAGCAGACATGCGCTTAGCGGTTGTTTGCGGCGCTGCTTTTCTTACAGAAAGCCATAAAATAAATTGGCATTTTTATTGTTATGACAGTGAATTCGGTTTTAGTTATCACAAAGCATGTTAGTTGGCTGTACTATGACTGTGGCAAGTGCACGCATGTCTCTTGTTCAAAGGCAATCGAATTAAATGTGAAATTGCTTGAGGGTTGGGATTACAACGTTTTATGGGTTGCTCTAATACTCTACATTTAATTTTAGCTGATCAAGTGGAAAGCGTAAAAATACTGTTTTGATTCTATACTCCTCAACCTTGCAATCGCATACAAATTTCTTCAAATTCTTTTTTAAATAGAAATTTTTGGCAAATTCTCCTAACATGAAGTTCACAGTATGATATTATAGTTTCACTGAAATGTCGGAGAATCTTCATTTATAAGGCAAGTAAAGCAATCTGCTAAGTTCTTTGGAAATTTTCTGTTCTGTATTAACAAAAAAAGATGCAGATCTAACCTCTTACTCTGACTTAAAGTCCATTATTTGCATAGAAAAATATATATTTTGTAATTAGAAAATATTGAAAAATATTATTGGTAATCATTCGTCCCGTTAAGTATAGCCATCAACATTGATTGATTTTTATTAAAAAAAAACTTTTATAGCCACTTCGATCGCCTTGCATAATGGGCGCAAAAATCTTCTGTCTCGACTTGTGAAAAACAATATAAATTTCACTTAATTAGATTAGTCTGCACACTCGAAAGTGTGATTGCTTGCTGTTTTTTGGCTGATTGCCAATTTGAAACGAATTATGGAACGTAAATATGAAACATCAAAAATTCATCAACGAAATTAAGCGCCTCTTCAACGCCACTCGACTGAGGTGAATACATTTATTTGCCATAAAACACGCTTCGCTGCTCACGCTTTGCTGCTCACACTTCACTCCACTCCTATCCACTCGTCTGTCTGTTGCGGTTAAGATAAGACAGCAATAAAAGCGCAACACAATACCGTTACTTACATGTGCGATTTCCAATAGTATGCTCCACACACCGCCATCAATGCCATTCAAGTAGTTTTTCCCCTCAGACTCTTCTGTTTATTTGTATGGTGTGTGTGCGTGTTCATGCAGTAGCAATGTAAAACCCCCAAGAGCTTGGCTGCTCCTTTGCATACGCAAAGTACGCGCAAAGAAATGAGAAAAAATCGCGCAAAATTATATCAACAAGATTTGAATTATTGATTGCTCTTGCCACCGGAGATAAAGACACCAAATAACGGAAGGTTGAGCGAAAAGAAATTAAAAAGTGGCAAAGTTCGCAAAGACTCCAAGAGCCAATCGCGCTATAAGAAAACAATAAAGAATCTGAAACGCACAAGAAATTCGCTGATTGTATGTGAGTGGAGAGTGGCAAGTGAGAAGAGGCATTTTCGTGTATTGAAATGGGTGGTCAGAGGGTAAATTTTCATATACGAAATAAGGTTGTTAGAAAGTTGAACAAATGTAAAGCACAATATATGAGAGATTGAAAAAAGTGGAATCTCAAAAGCTTCTTGAGATTCATGTCAATATTCCCAATGCTGTAGAAAAATATTTTCCAAAACTCATAATTTTGAAAGAAATCTTTACTTTCTGAATTTATCATAAATCATTGAAGGCAATTCTCCTTACAAGAAACTTTTTAAACACTCTCCCTGAAAATTTTCTGCCGAGTTTCTTTAAATCCATTGGTTTTCCGCTTCACCGCAATCGTAAATATATATCTTATTTATTTGTTTATATATAAATATGTATGTGCGTATGTTTATAGGCGCCGCAGAGTTGATCCTTGCCTTTTGTGATTACCGACAGCCAACGAAATGTCAACAATGAATACAAAGCGCTTTAAGAAAAGGTGTTACAGCGATCATGAGCACTCCTTACCGCTCACCGAACGCCTTCCGAGACGCGGAAGTATTGAATCGATTGTGTAACACCAATACATTTATGTATATTGTTGTTGCTATTGTTGCGGCTGGCTTGCCAGTTTAAATTATATGAAACACTTTATTATGCCAATACCTCGCGGCATAGTTGTGATGAATTTTTTGTGAGACGCGCCAGCAAATGACAAACTTCTGCGAGGTGAATGCGTAAGTGGCAGTGCTGCTCAGGAAGGCTGACAATCAGTGAGGTTTCGCGCACCTAGCGCGAGGTCTATAGAATATATTGCTGCGCCCACCGTAGGCAACAATCATCGCCTTGGCGGCGTTGGCAATAAAACCAAACAGCCGACGTTCGATTGCTTTGATTTAATACGCCAAGACGCTTGCGGCGGCGGGAGAGCGCGGGCTTGCAAATTCGACGGTCGCGCAAATAAATCAAATAGTCAGCTATCGTTTGGGGTGTTGTGGCTTTTTCGTTTTATTCCTGGTTGGTTGTGTGTGCTAAGAAAGTCGAACGTTGACTGCTCTTCATCGAGTACACCAATCGCTGCCACTGTTTGCTTTGGCTGCCCAAATAAATGTAAATTTTTATTTTGTTAACATTAAATTTTTGTTTGAACTTTCGCCTTCACGCGCACTCATCATCAGCTTCCCCCGACTTTCTTCGTGGCAGTTTTCGTTTAATTTTTGTGCTTGTTTTTCTTGGCGCACCAATATTTGTTTAACTGTTTTCGCAATGAGGCGTGGATCTGAGTGTGAGGGAGTGTACAGGATTATATATATAAGCAACGGCTTTTCGTGGAAGCAACAGCGAGCAGGTAAATAGGATTTAGTTTAAAGCGTTGGTGTGTCATACCAGTTGTTGTTGATATACCGTTATCGTTTCAATGGATTTGATTGATTTGCCATGTTCTTGGCTTATGTTCTTGTTTGGGTGGTGTTAGAATTAGCAAAACTGGTGGACTTTTTGAAAATAATTCCGGATGCCTTCAGAAATTAGAAGTTTTTTATATTTTTTGGTGTACTGCGGTAAGATTTTGATCATCTTTAAAGAACTCTGAAAGAACCATTTTTTTAAATGTCTAAAATGGCAAGGAAAAGTCGAGAATGTTTCTGATTCATCATCCTAAAGTTACCTAAAGTAAGGTTAGTTCTCAAAGGTTATGTTTATGTTTTATAATCACCGTTCTCCAGCGTTAGATTACTTCCGATACCGAAGTGTTTGTCTTGGACGAAAATTATTTCACGTTGCGGAACCAGAACGAGACCGACGAAAGGTCCCGTTATTTCTTAGTACTGCTTCATTAAAACCTTGACTTCTTCATATAACACGCTTTGAAAATAATCTAATTAATTGCCCTGCTCCTAAATGTACCGTTCAACACACACAGACACACTTTAATTTATTTTAAATATGCTCCTCGTTTACGAAAAACAAATTTACGCGGAATTTTGTGATTATTTGAAGTAAATGAGAAGTCTGAAATTATGTAACAATAAAAAACGAAATCTCATAAGGAAAGCCGCTTTCATTGGCAATGCCAGAAGGCCGAAGAATTGCGCAACAACAACAACAAATATAAACAAACAAGCAACACAATGAAGACTATATCTACCTACAGCGGCAGATTGTTGATAATGCCGCTTTGAGCGAAGAGCAATAAAAGTCTTTGGCAATCATAACAACAGCGACACTGACACCAAGGACACGACGTAAACAAGGAAGTGCCAATAAAATGGTAAAACATGATTTCCACTGATGAAGCTGTGCGCGTGTAACAATGGAGCAACGGCACAGCAGCAGCAACAAAAACAACAGAAAGAAAGAAAATGAAACAATAAATGACGTTGATAAGAAACTCAGTGGGGTATGAGATATATGTAATCGAGTGATATTGGCTGCGAGATGCGAGGAGAGGAAAGGCGCGTGGAATGAGTGCCGCCACGCACAGCACAGCAGAAAACATAAGCAGCAACACAACAACTTGAGGAAAGCAAGAAGTTTCTCTTTCATGCCGTGCGCGCATGTTGAGGGTCTTGAGAATGTGTGTGTGTCTGTAGCATCACACAGAGAGAGGGGAGGGAGCGCTCGGAAATATAATTCAATGACAGGTGAGACAATGTTAGGTAAGCAGCTAAGATACTGCCAGCTGGAGGCAACTACCGTCAGTTGAATATCTATTGCGCTTATTGATATTATCAAACACAAAAGCAACAACAATAACAGTGGCAAAAACAATATGAATTTCATCTTCAAAGCGTTCGCGTATTCATAACGCATTTCCGTTATTTTTAATGAGATTTTGCTGTTCAACACATGTAGACACACAGGCGCACAGATATTTGCTTGTTTTCTCATTTGAAAACAAGCAAACTTTTATTACTTTTATTAAATTGCGCGCGCTTACCGTTATTAAAAGATAAATTTGGTTTTATTTTTTTCGTACATTAAATATATGGATGTGTTTGCACTAATTTCATAATTTATGAGCGTTGTTGGTTGGAGTTGGATTTCAACTTTAACTTCAACTCGAGTCTAGACCTCATATATAACAATAAAGCACTTAGTGTGCCGCTCGCATGCGCCGTTATAATACATATAAACATATATGTTTGTGCACTTTGCACAAACTTTACTTTGCATTCAACCTGTGAGAACTTTGAAACTAATTTCTAGCAGCTGCGCTCAAGTGAAAGTGCAAGTGAAAATTTACGATATACTTTGACATAAAATTCTATGCGCACTTTTGGCACTTTCACTCGCATAATGCGCCCGCTTGTTTATTAATACTCGTATAACTTCGGCGCGCTAACTTACTACAGCCTGCCATGCACTGAGAGGGGGGGGGGGGGGGGGGGGTACCTTAAATTACTACGCCACAATAGCGCAACTTTTTAACGAACACTCGTGGACCGAGGGGCGGTGCAGTTTTATTTATTGCTCTCTCTTTTCATGTATGCTAAAAAGTTGGCACCTGTCGCTGGGCACTTACTTTTTATTGTGAAATCAATTTTTGTGACTTAGCAAGTGTATTAGATAAAGTTGTTGCGGCGTGAGTGGTGTTCTAGTGAAATAAGTGTTAAACTTTCACTTTTAATCGTCAATATATTTGTGTTAATGAAGTGGATAGCAATAAGTTTGAGCAATTATTGGTAGCTTACATACCAAACTGTTAGGCTTAGCTGTAGCTTTATCTAACTATGATTAGTTTTTGAATAGACATTTTTTCAAAAAAGCTTGTAACATTAAGAAAACTTTGTATTTTGTGCCTAAAGGTATACTTCGTTTTATATATTTTTATATTGAGCCTAAAAGTATACTTCAATTAATATATTTTTATATAAAACAGGAAAAAACTTTTGGAAAGAAAGAGGATATATATATTAGAATTAACAATATTATTAAATAATCATAATTTAATGCGAAACAGTTTTGTTTATTGTCCATTTGATGCTAAGATTTGAAAGAGTTTAAACAAGACTTGAACTCTTCTATCTGTAACCGACGTGCTACAGTTTATGAATCAGTACACTCATTAAGGGCTCACTCTTGCATTAGGCTTTCAACACGATACAATAATGTGTCTAGAGTTGCCTAATTGAAAAATTACAGTCCTAAGTGACAATGTTGTAAATGTGTCCAGCAGTAGTTGCAGCTTGACTACTTAAATATTCGAGAGTTGCCACAAAATGTTGTCGCAAAATATAGCTTTCCAATTTCTGTTATTTTCAAGCAAAAATGTAAACATTAAAGTGTTCCTGGAATAATATTGAAGTCGGTTATGTTTTCATTGATGTAGCATTGTAGCAGCAGAGCAAGAGCACACGGTAGAATGATCTTCTTACGAGCCAACACAAAGTTACTTGGCTTTCGCTAGAGTAAAGCCAGACCTTGACTTCTGTTTGTGAAAGTGCTCATTAAGAGGCGACACGTGGAAGACATGCTGCTCAACTCACACATAATAAGACAGAACAGCGAGCAGGGAAGATTGAGAAGATTTTATTTTTTTGTAACAGTTGGATTGTTTCGTTAAGAACTCTTTGGTTCATATTAACTTTAATTATTTAAAGTTTCTTCGAATACCTTATATAATCGTCATACTTTCAATTATGAGCTAAAAATAACTTAAAGTTGTTATAATTGCACGGTTTGCTATCTTTGAATCAATAGCAAGTTGAAACTGCAAGTTTAAATTCATTCGATTATCGCTCTACTCTCTGTCCGTCAGCACCACTGCAACTACAACAGCATAGAATAATCAGGCACCAATTGGTAAAGTGTGCTTAATTGACTACTGTGAACTTGATATCCACCTACATTTGGGACTAAGTACAAATTGTAGTTAATTGAAATGTACAACAAGCATGCATACAGTTGGCATTGGTGTCCAGCAACGTCATTGGCACAGCTGTCATAGTCGCCTTGGCATTGAAACTCGACACATCCCACTTCCGCGCACTTTGGTCAATAACAGCGTCAGCAAACTGACTGAGCACACACAAGGAAATGAGTGTATGTGTGTGTGATTAATGTGTTCGTTGGCGTGTGTCAGCTCGTGCATATGCAAATTCTGAGTTGACGGAGCAAGACGAGACTGACGTAACTAAATGTGCTCTGTTGGTGAAAGTAGCAAAGTTCAAAGCACAAATCAGAGTGCGAGAATCGCTAAATATACGGTCTACCATTTAATAACAGCCTGCTTTTCTCTACTAAGTAATCTCCTTAAAATCTGCAAATTTAAAAATTCGTTGATTTCTCATTATTGAGTCATCACTTCGGCACCAACGCGCTTAAATCATCAACACGCGCATTATGACAACTAATTGGTATTAATGGTGTATGTTGTGACAGCTGCCACTTTTCATGTGCTCAAATAACCATTGGCCATCGCCAGTGTCAAGGTGTTAAGTCTGTTGCACCACACTTATTCGAGCATGTGACGTCCTTCTTGAACCTTCATGAAAGTCGTTCGTACTGCTGCATGCGGGCGACCGAACATTGCCGAGCATCGACTGCCCTCGCATGTCTATAAGTTCTGTCGGCCGTCGTCGCGGATTTTTTACTGCAGCAAGCATGCAATTCGCTGACCTTTGCAAGGTCGGAGAGGTCAACATATACGAAAAGGCAAGATATGAAAGCACATATGTCAATTAAAAATTGCATATTTAAGAATTTATGAGAGAATTTGAGACAAGTGGGTAATTTAAAATCCTCAAATGAAGGAAGAGTATTGGTGAATTTCTTTTTGATAAAATCTAGATTAATTCTAGATGCTTAAAAGACAAAAATAAATATGAGAGCAAGTAGTATTACTAGACTGAATCATAGAAGTTAATTAAAATTTATAATTCCATTCATTAAAGTAAAGTCAATATGTTAATTAAATCTCAATTTCAATAAACCTGTTCAAATTTATGTTTTTAATTCACCGAAAGCAATATGAATTCAAATATGTTAATCAAATAATACACAAAAAAAAAACATAAATATTCGCTACTGCGCAGTTGAGAGATAATGAAAAGTTTAAAACAAAAAATATTTTAAAATTCACTCCCACTTTCATATGCAACGCTGTCGCCATGGGCCCAAACGAGTCGTTACAATCATAAATATAAACATGTGAACACAAGCACTCATTCATTTATATGGCTCATAAATTGTTTTCATGCTTAATTAATTATGCATGGTTGGGGACGCGGCTTTTCAACCGCAGTCAGCGCTTAGTGCACCTCTGAATTTATCTTTGTTGTAAAAAGTTTTGCATAATTTTAAGCGCCGCTCGGTATTCAAAGAATTTCATTCCATTTGCTACCTTCAATTGAGCGATAAATCTTTCGGTGTGCCGTAAAATACTTTATGACCGCCGAGTAAATTTAAAATATTTTGCGACGCAAAAAAATTAAAATTTTTGACTTTCCATTGTGTGTATGGAAATTATAAGCACCGAAGTGCTTTTTAACCAGAGCTGTTGGGAAGCTTGAAATCATAACTCTTCGTGAGTTTCTGATGCAGCATTTTGCAACAGTTCCAAAAAGTTATTACTTTTTAATATTATATTTCCAAAATACACTGTCAACTGATAACCTTAAAATGCGATCCACATAATTGTTTAAAGCTTAATTGCACTCTTTCCTCAGAAAAGCTGTCATGCTTCTCTCTAACTAAACTAACTAAATGAGACAATGGTAAATGCATGAGTTTTAGACAGTCGTTACTTGTTGTCTCTAAAACCACAATGCCGTTGGAATACCAATTCTGTGAACCGTAACTCGCAACCGCAAGCAAATGAATTGCCGGAATCCACCCTAACCTCAACCCATCCATAAGCACAAACAAAAACAATGCCCAGCTGCCGGTGACAACGCATGGAATTAATCATTAAATTCGAATTACAAGCTCAAAATGTTAGCGCAATGCCGCTTACGCACATTAGCGCTTGTTCAACGCCCATTAAAATGCGATCGAATTGCAATTTTGTTATTACCGGAAACCCAACAACAGCTACGGCACAAGCGAGCGTAGGGATTTGTGGCGAATTTGGGCGATTCGTTGGCATTCTGCGTCGAATTTGTAAACCATGGTATATTTCAAACAATTCACTGAATTTCCTAATGAGAAATATCAACAGCACTGGCGTTGATGATAGCTTGAGCTGTGACATTTGTGTGTGCGGCAGCGGTGGCGAATTGGTTGCCAGCTTAGGCGAAAAAGAGAAATTGTAATTTATCCGCATGTCAATGGGTGCAACTGAAGTTTAATTTAGGTGGACAAATTATGGTGAAACTGCTGTTGTTTGAAAGTAGGAAATGTGTGGGAGTCATATCGAATGCAAAATTCTGGTTGGTTTATTTTAAATTTATTATTTCAGGAAGGTTGTGTTGCAATTGTATGAAAAGAATAAAAAAAAAAAAATTGTTGCCTACCTTTAGGCGAATATTGAAATTAAGTACAAGCATTTTTCGAACACTTTTAATTGTATTTTTGAAACTTTTATTAATATGCTTATGAATTGAAACAAGTGCTGTTGCCTTTCTGAAAATTTCATACAAAAATCTTAGAAAATGATTATTTATTAATAAATAAAAATGTTCCATATTTTCCTGAGTTGTTCAATTATGTAACACCACTGACACTAACACATTTTTCCACCGAATAAAAACCATTTTATGCGTTTGCTTTTTCCATAAACATTATGCTTTCTGCGCTAATTTGCATAGGCGAACTTTTTAATTAATTCACTTTATCAAAGCCTACATCAAGGCGCTTAAGTAGTGAAACTTAATATATTTACATTTGTTTGCACTTCCTGCTACGCTACTTATTAGCAAAATCAAAAAGTGTGAAGAGGAAGTTGGCTTGGCAAGTTGTAAGTTCTTAAATCTCACGGAATTTCGAAAATATTTATTTATGAAGAATACAATGAGTAGCGCGCTCTGGCGCTGGAGGAACTTTTGGAGAATTGTGTAAAAGACAAATAGTAACAGTAAATAATTGTGTGCTAGCACTGCATGACACTTGCGCCACTTTGCATGCCTTGTTGCAAGTGGCACACAGAAGTTATGATATTTAATTTGTTTTAATTTTTAATTCGTCGCCATGCCTTCGCTGCCTTTCCGCTAGTGCTGGCATCCGTTGCGAAGGTTTGAGGGGAAGATACACAGTACATTGCTTTCAGAAACAATTGGTACTTACACTTTCGGACTAAAAGCTTTAGAGGCCGTGCAAAGGCCTACCACGCACAAACACATATATATGTATATTGTATTACATTCCCCAGTTGTTGTTAGTGTCTGCGGTGACTCGCTAATGATTTCCGCCACTTTTGCTCTGGCAGCTCTTCCGTTCACGCTTACACGCAGCATACTCTTGTACATATCTGTATATAGAATATTTAGCCGCTAGGCAATTTACTTTCTTTGTTTTTAAATTTTACTGTTAGCCCAGCTGTTAGCTGTTTGTGTTAGCCTATTTTATGGCTTGCCTCAAAGGTGTTGCCATTTTTATCTGCATTATCGTTTTAAGAGCCAAAAGGAAGCAGCTGCAGCTGCCGGCCTGCGCGTTCGAGACTGCCGCTCTGCTTTGCTTAAGTGCTTTCTCTTAATGTCGCATCCGTTTCGTTTGAAACTTTTACTGTGAATATTGGCATATTTTCACGGCGCGCTTAACACAGTTACAGCCACTCGCACAGAGCAGAGGCTAATCAAAGTGTGCTATCTTGTTGGAGTTACGCTTGAGTGGTGCTGAAAGCGCAGGCATTTTAATGCAGCAGAATTACTGCAAAGAATTGGGTCAAATTTTATAGCGCACACAGAAAGGTCGAAGTGGAAAAAAATATATAAAAAAATACAAAAATGAGAAGAAAAATAAAAATAAAAAATAAAAGAAAGCAAGGAGTGCAATATATTACAGCAGCCACAGTAATATTTTATTATATATTGCTTTTTATTTTGTTTAATTTTTTTTCGATGCTTGGTAAGCAGGTGTGAGCTTTCATCGAATTCACAAATTCGCAATAAAAATCATGAAAATGTTTTGAAATGCGCACGAAAACAAATAAATACAAGGGAAGGCGCCATAAAATGGCTGTACAATGGCGGAAGCTTTTGATTACCAGACACACCGGACCGGAAAAGACTCGGTCTTTTCTCAAACAACAATTGTATGCCACAAAAAAAAAAAAAACAAAGACGAATGCTCGCAGCGAAATTAAGCAGGCTCTAAAACCGGAGTATAAAACAGGCAATAGAATATGTTTATGCTGCTATTTCGGCGAGTGTTATTGCTTTTGTTTATATGTAAAGTGTAATCAAATGCGTCTGTTGGCATTTCTCAGACCATATAATATGCCTGCTGCCTGCAACGGGGATTGCGCGCTGACCTCCACTGGCAGCCAGCCAACACTCCGCCTCTCTCAGCATGCCATTACGAGCTCGTAAATGTGCGTCCGAGTGTTTGCGCAAAAAGGTCAGCTAGGTCTACGATTTCGCCCATTTTCAGCATCGCCGTTTATCCTAGCGCCCGTGCACCAGGCTTACTCACACCCATTGTTTTAGAGACGGTCTTTAATTTTGTGTCTCTGGCCGTGCTTTGGGTGCGGGTGGACCGCTTGTCGTTCATAAGCTCATTAGACGAAAAGGGTTGGCTTAATAAAATATGGCACGTCCAACCCGTGCAACATGCGCTCCACCCATCCACAAAAGCGGCCGAGCAACTTGCTTATAAGTCGGCGCACAGCAGGTCACCGGGACACCACGTGTCGGCTACGATTGTTTTGCGGCGCTCCGTCGAAGAATGACGCAAACAAATAGTTTGTAATAAGTACACGAGTTTATTTGCAAAGCGCGGTTATCTTTGGGCGCTTGTCCTTTCCACTGAGCTTCGTTGCTTATTTGTGTTTTTGTATGTGGTCATGTGCTTAGTCACGAGCAACCTTAACGGTAGTTGGGGTCGGGTTTTATTATTATTAGTTTTTCCTATTTTCTATCCTTTAAGCCCAGTTGTACGGTATTTGTCAGGTTGCTATCAGTCAATGTGTAGCTTTAATGGGTCCTCATATTACCTTAATATAAGCCTGGTATTACTCAACAGCCATGATAGTTTAAGTAGCTTTGAGGAAACAATTCCAATTTCGACCGAAAGAGAGAGTTCTTTAAATTTTTATATTTCATCGAAATTCTCATTTTAACAACATTTGACAATTTAGGTAATATTTGCTACACAGAGCAATCATATTTAGTCTACAATTCCGTGAACACTAAAATTGAATATTCAAATGTAAATATTTAAAGTCTCAACAAATTTAGCAAGCGTTCAGTTAAATTTCCATTAAGACATGAGGCATAATAAATATTACCGTTACACAGTTATTTACCGCTAGTTGTATGCTACAGTTTATCATACCCACAATATTGCTATTGTCTACCGTTAAAAACACACACACGCATACCCATCTACATTTAAATATATGACTCCCACTAAGCAAAGTCTAAGCACCGACGTCTAAGCCAATGCCGGTTGGTCTCTGTATACTCATTTAATTTATTATTGCCTTTGTGGGCAGTTTATGTATATTTCCGCTCGTTATATATCATACAAAATATGCGTCGAGTACGCGACCTGCATACGCAAGCGCTCTAAATGCCTTAATAGAATGTATAACTGTATAGTGAAGCGCACGAGGCCGCAGAGGTAACATAAATTGTTTGTGTTAATAGTCCGAGCATTTGTTGCCTCGGCTTTTGCTTTTGTGCCCTGCACCAGTTGCAGGCTCGGAAATGCAATTGCAATGCCATTACGGAAATCGTAAATTGTTCGTGTGCTCGTGCATGCCTTGTAGGAAAACCTAATCAAAACTAATAATAAAAAAATTATAAATATTAAAAAATACAAGGAAATTGGGGAAAATATTTCTTTGGTCAAATATCAAAAATTTGAACTCCTTTGCAAAGATTATAGATACAATTTTATACTCGAAGCACTTATTTTTGTATTAAAGTAAATTTTTCTATCAAACCGTTGAGTATATAGTCTAAAGATGGCAATTCGAAATGGTTTTCGAACTCAATTTTCTAACATATAGGCAGTTCCAACATCTGATTTGGAACTATTACTTGTTTAATCAACATTTTCCCACAGGGTCTCTAAGCATTTGCATTCGATTTGAATTTTTCGCTCATGGAATATTGTTTGGCGCTCTTTGGCTTATGGCGAGTTATATCTCTTTGTTTATTGGATTACTGCTTTTACTGTTAAAATGTGGTTATAATTTTCATTTGTGAGATTCGGATATTTAAGTTCAAATTGAATTTAGAAGCATGAACATATAAGATAATTTGAAGCAGTTTATAGCGCTTTTAACTAAAGCATTAAATTCGAAAGTGACCCTTTAACAGGTCAATAAATTTGTTAAAGGTTTTCAAAGAGTTTAGTGTATCCTAAAGCCTTAATTCTAAAATCAATTCCTCCTAAAATAGTTAAAAAAAGCGGTCAATCACTACCGTCGCCAAAGTATTCGCCCATATCCCCACACAAAGCAAATCACAATTCCTTCACTCGCTTGCGGATTTTCATTAATCATTCGTCACTTCCACCCAGTGTAAATAAACATTTCCCAAACATTGAGTTTTTTATGCCCCCTTTTGTTTTAAATTTCCGTGCAATGGCGCTCGGTGTTTGTGCTTTTCATTAGAAGTCTAACTTTAGGCGTTTCTGCGGTTGGTAATTAAACCTTTTTTCGCTCAAAGGCATTGGTGAAAATGTAAAAGAAAAAAGTGTAAATGGAAATGTGTCAAAGTGAAAAAAATATTAGAAAAAGCTCAGCATGATGAAAAGGCTTATTGTTGTACACGACCAATTCACAGAAGAATGCAGTAAGGCATAAGAAAAACAAAAGTCAAGCCAATAAGAAACAAGTTGAATTTGGAATGTGAGACTGAGTAGGAGAAGGCTGGTAACAATAGCAGACAAACGTATCATACTGCTTACATTACTTGCTTTGACAGCTGGTGGTGGGCGTGGGTATAAAAAGGGAGAAAAAAATATAAAAAAAAATCACAAAAATCTTTAGATTTCAAAGAACAATTGATAAGGAAAAATGAGGAAAATTAAAGCAAAATGGATTGCACAAATAAATTCTGATGAGTGCGAAAAAATGTTTTTGAAAACTTAAAAAATGATAGAGAAATTTTCGTTGTTGTAAATAAACCCAACACAGCGTAAATTATATCGAAATAAATTTTATGAAAAATTTTAAAAAAATATTTTCTAAACAACGACCAATGTAAACATGAGCGTGACGCAACAATAATAACAAATTGTGTTTGCCCCTAAATGTATGCTTAAACAAGCGGGTACAATAATAATAAATTGTGTTTGCCCCTAAATGTATGCTTAAACAAGCGGGTACAATGACATTAAAAATAACAAACAAAACACACACGTCACTACCGTTAGTTTTTGTTGACTGACGCCGGCACGCAAATCAAACGGCATGTTGACATAGCGCAGCAGGAAAAAGGCGAGTCTGTCGGCCCGCCCGTCCAAGGTATGTGTGTGCATTTTAGGCGCTCGTGCCAGACACACACGCAACGAATTTCCTTTCATTGCTAAAAAACAACAAATGCATAAAAAATGGTATTGCCGTCGCATCATTAATAATTTCTCGTTTGCATATTTTCAGGCTGTTGACTGCGCGTATCAGCCACAGCGCTGGCGCGCCTAAATGTGCGCAACAATTGTGGAGTGCAAATAAGTGCGACATGCAAACAAGCGAAAAATGTAGCTGCTTGAGCGCCTAAAAGCTAGCAATTATTCTCGGCGCACATTGTGTGTGGCCTACGCTCTCAATTGAGCAGTCAATACGCGACATTTCGCGTTGTCATCGATTCTACTGTGGTAAGGTGATGCTTTGACTGCTGACGCATGAACGCTTGTAGAAATGAAAGTCGGTGTAACTCTTTTGAATATTCCTTACGAAGAGTGTTCTTTTGAGCTTTTTTGAAATCTTTTGAAGACTTTTTATTAATTTTTTTCCTGTGAAATTAGCAGTATTTGACTGGAGTTCTCTTTCAGTTCATTTTATTACCTTATTTATGACATCTAATAAGCAACATTAGTGCATTATGCTCGCCAAACCTCGTATGTATAACCAACCTTTAAAGCAACTGTTATAATATGCAAATTGCGTTATCACTTTCCAAAAATTGCTGCCTTTTCAGCATTTTTTTTTATTTTTTGTCCATTGCTTTTTGCAATTTTTTGTTCTCTTTTTCACATCTTCAACCAAGCACTCATGCTGTGTAGAGCACTTAGCATATGCTCAGCTTTCAATTCGTTTCTTATGAAATATTTAAAGGTCAAAATGTTGAAATACTTGTGAAGTTTACTTATGCGCATAAATGGTTGAGCGCTTAGCCGCCGCTGTTGAAGAGGGGACTGAATGCAAGACACAAACGACTTGAGGGATAAATTTAGTGTGGGTTTTGGTTTGGTATAATATTGCTTAGTCACAGTGGACCGCTCACAAATGCGCATAATATTTGTATGCGTAACACAAGTGGGCAAAGAAAATACATTTTGGTTTTACTAATAGCAGCTTTTAAAAGCTCGCAAAGCATTGGAATTAAAGTAAAAATGTAAAATTGGATTTTCTTCTTCAGCAGCCTCATTGTTGTAGACTGGCTCACAAAGTTGCTTAGGTTGCAATTTCACTTTCATAGTTAAATTTGTGCTACAGTACAATTTCTTATTCATAGCGCTTTCAAGTCTCTGTTAGATAATAAATTTATTTGAAAAAACCACAGACCTTCTTCATGTGCAACACAGCTGTGGCACTTACAATGTAATTAAGCAACCAAACAACGCTATCATCCTACACACCAGCGCGGCGCTAATAATATGTGGGCGTGGTGAGCTTAAAAGCACAACAACAACTTTCTGTAACTGCCAGGCTAGCTGCGCTAAGTGGCAAGTGCCATCAACTGTAATGTCGCCACACACATTAAATAACTAACCATTACTCGAAACACCTTCAGACACTCAACGCTGCAGCCGCAAGCCGACAAGTGATATGGCAGGCAGCTCAAGCATACAAGCACTGGCTGCTGATGTGTGATTTGTAGTGTGAGCTGTGTTAAAAGGGGTGCGATGAGACAAGCACACAAGACAGACATTTGAGTTGAGTTGAGTTGTAGTGCCATTCGAGGGTGTTTGTGTGTGAAATGTGAGCTAGTGTAGCACGTGTTGCCTGTGTTGCCTGCCACCATACGTGCTACCTACGATAACGTTATTAAATTAACGCTCTAAGTAAAATATGTAATTAAGAAATATAAAACGTGCTGCTTCACATCTTTGCCTCTTATCCACACACACTTGAACCACAGCACAATTCACGCATGAGGAGTCTCTGCAGTCAGTAACAAAGCGCTCTGCTTCACAATTACTAGTTCATAATATAAAATAAATATTTGCCATTCAAAAGTTTGCATTAAAGTAGTTCTATATCAGTGTATTTGCATATACTTGAAGTGTCTATTGAATTTTCGGAATTGATATGTGAGCTCCACAAATACCAAATTGGTTGCCTTCAGCACCAGCGCACTCTTCATACTTATCACACACAAATTCACCTAATTGTAGATGTGTGTGAAAGCAGCTCGAAAGCGAGGGGGTGAAATTTAATGCATGTATTTGATGGCAAACAGCAAAATTTGCGCACTACGAAAATGTGAGCTATTCAACTTCATTGAAGCACGCATCAGGTGCACAGCTTGTTTATAATAGAATTTCAGTTTAAACACGCTTCACTCACAGCACATAATAATTAGCTGTGCGCAATTGAATTTAGAGTGACGGGGAGGTAATGAAACTGTATGGAAAATGAAAAGTTTTGATTAACATTGTAAGATAATGTGGCAATTACAGTAATGAGTAGAGCGGAATATGTGAATATGAAATGCAATGCTGCGTGTATACTATTTTTATACTAGTTCAAGGTAATAAGTAATGAAGCATACCTTTAGGGTGAGTAGTGAAGAGAATTTAACAGGAAAATTGAAATATGCTGTGCTTAAATTGTAATAATAACAGAGCAGCTTGCTTTAATTAAAGCAAGTTCGCACTTTAAAGTGTTCAATAAGCATTACATAAGCTTGTCGGCAACACTTGGGATATACATACACTACGCCTGCACATATACTTCGAATGTATGTAAAAACAACTTAATAAATCTCTTTTATAGTATTTGCATTCGGTTGCTGCGCATGTATGTACGCGTATGTGGTTATTTAATTCGACGCTGCTCAATTTAATTACAGTTAAATGTGGTTTCAACACACACAGCTGGCTGCAGCCGCAGGCGCTTTCGCAAGAGTTAAGCTCAGTTTAATTTGTGGTTAAATCGCTGCTTCACAAAAACAAAGTGAAAAAAAATATGGCGGATATCTTAAAATAGTATTACATTAATGGCAATGAGCACACGCTCATATATTTGCGATAAATAAATAAATTATTCCCCTTGCAATTGAATTCGATTTATTATTGTAAAATGATGCAAGCATAAGTATTCCAAAAAGTGTGGATATTGAAATAACTGCTCGTGTGTTGCAATTAATAGCGCGCATTGAAAGGATCGGAGGCGATTAAAAAAGATGGTGAATTTTAAAATAATTAAAATTTTAATAAAATTGAAATGTAATACTGTATTTCATTAAATGACTTTCTTCATTTATGGAATTGCGCCATTTTGTACTGCAAACTGAACCATATTAACAGCGCTTATACTAAAAAATGATACTGCTGTAAACTATCCTGTTTAAAGCATTATTTAAGTTTTTTTTTAATAATTTTTTTTGTTTTTATATATATTAAACACAAATACCAACCTTTCAAAAAACAGTCGCTGAGAAACTCTTTCGGACCACCCTATATATTAGATTCGTGCACCGGCTGCATTCGCATTTATGTACATGGAAAAGCAATTACTTTCAAATAATTGAGTTTCAGTTGAGAAATCAACTACCAACAACACCAACACACACACATACACCTAGTCTGTGCGAGATTGCTCATACGCCATGTCGCACACTACATAACGCAATATAACTCACTAACTCACTTAATGCGATAACTGTGTGCTGTGCGCGCGCCTAACATTGTGGCATGTTTATTACTCGCACTCGATTGCGCACACGACCGTAGTGATTTAGTGTTAGTTGTAATGCGCTTACAACTCAACTTATTATATGCAATTCGGTGACTGCAATTATCGTTGAATTACAACACCATTCACCAACGGCCAGCAGCTAGAAGTTTGTAACTTGCTGGCGTTTGTAACAAACTGCAATTGCTGTGCGCTGGCGTAGATTTATGAGCCACATTTCTTTTGTTTTTTTTTGCGTTTTTTGCTTTTTGTTTTAACTCATTTATTCTTTTGTTTAAAGTCTCGTAATTCACACCCGTGTCATGTGAACGCACGCGCTGACAAACGCAAAAAAAAATCGCTATAAATAACAGGAGCGCGTGTGTCGCAGCAGCACTCTAAACTCTGAAATAAAACCGCTTGACGTGCAAAATGACAACGGCAAAAAAGAAGAAAAAAACAAAAAATCCTGTTTAAGTTACTGACCAAGCGGTATCAAGCGGCGAGTTCTAGCTATGCTCTTGCGACAATGTTTATATTGTTTTCACTCCTCTTTCGCTGTTGTCTTTCGCCCATTTCAACGCAAGGCTATTAAAAGTGCCATTTTTCGCTCTAAAATACACACTATTTCCTTACATTCTTGCACATTGTATTTGGATCGTGAAAACTGTCTCTGCTGCTTTGGTGCTTAAAATCTTGCTTCTAAACCACGGGCGCTCTTTTGTTAATCAAAATTTGGCTGCGCCGGCACTTTTGTTGCTTGAGACAAGCCACTTTATGGCGCTGTTAAATGTGTATGCTTCTAACCACATGCGTTTTCGTCGGAACTTTCTTAAAAACGAGTGAAGGCGTCTTTAAGGTTTTAGCTCGCGCTTGCGGGAAGTGTTTTAGATGGGTGATTTTGTTTATGTTTTATATGAGGTGTGTTCAAAAAGTAACGGGAATTTCTTTCAAGTTTTAGCGCCCGTTTTTGATGGGTGAATTTATTTGGGAATTACATTAGGTGCATTCAAAAAATAACGGGAATTTTAATATTTTTTTTTTTTTTTTTTAATATTTATTAGTTCGTCTACATTACTATTGGCGCCTTCCGCATAGTTCCCATTCGATATTATGCACTTACAATTGAAATCTCCGAACTTATGAAATTAAAATTCAACTGTTCCCGTTATTTTCTGAACATATCTTAAGTAACTAATTTTCTACCGTACCAATCGGTCAAAGTCAAATTAGGTTCCATACAAAAATTTAGTGCTAGACCACTTTTTGACCACATTTAAGCAGTTAGAAAGGAAAGTGTATGATTTAAGGCAGTAGTCTTCTTTACAGGCTTCAAAAAATCGATTTTTTTGTTTTGTTTTAAATCTCTTCCAAAACTATCCAAGAATATGTCTTTAAAATTCCAGAGGCCAATTCGAAATATTTTCGAAGCTAGAGCAGGTTTAGTGGCCGAGCGTCGAGCAGGTGCGAATGCTCGGGCAGAGCTTTAAAGCGCGTTTTCTCGAGTTTTCATTTTCACAAGTGTTAGAAAACGGTGCCGGCGATAGCAAAAAGAATATATGTCCGATCGAAAAAAACCAAAGTGATCTAGCTTCAGTATTAAATTATCTTCTATTTGAACTAAAAAAGTTGAACAAAAGTATTATTTAAACTACTTGTTTTGCAACTTAAAGTCAATTTTTTTTTCATAAAAAAGTGAATTTTTTTTTAAACTTCGAAAAAATTTGGAATTTTATAACTTTTTCGGTATTTTTTTAGTTCATAAAGAAAATAAACTTATAAAAATTAAAAAAAAATTTGGTTCAGATGCATCGCACGACCTCCATTACCGGCACCGACTTACAAGTGCAGACTCCAGGCGCTCCAGAAAAATACTTACAACTTTGAAAAAATTTCAATATTTTTTAGTAATAAATATTGTTTTTAAGCCTTAAATATAGTACACTATCGTCTTAAAATTTCGTTAACCGCTATCATTTCCTTCCCTTTCAAAAAATTGCAAAAAAAAAACGCTTTTTTTCGGCTTCTAAAGCTACAACAATAATCAAAATTTGAATATCAAAATTGCAATAGAAATAATCTGAGCTCACTTAATTTAAATTTAAATTTCCACCCTTCAACGCCTGCGTGCGCTTTCAAGGCTCATATAAGCAATTAACTTGCACACGGAAGTTTCCATTTCGTGCTGATAAGCAAAGTGCTTGAAAACCACATATAATTTGTTGTAATTTTAATGGAGCACATAAATTACGTGTTTATTTATAATGCCGAAAGGACAAGCTTGCATATAAAGTGCACGTATGTGCGGAAATAATTTTCGAACTCAATTTGCATATTTTATGGCGGCAACTAAATTACTACCGCGGCAGGGGCACACCCAGCGCTTAGGACCTATTTAAGCGCCGTTTCTGTTATTAAACTCCTTAAAAGCTCGTCCCCTGTCGCATAAATGCTTTATTGCCATTGAATAGCAGTAAAATTGAGCAGCACCACATCAAGCAAAGGAAGCGAGACGAGCGCGATGGATTGCTCGTAAACTGTTTAGGCATGTGAAAATGGTTTTGCTATCAGCAACATTTAATTTATTGCCATTGACCCTTGAACATGCAATTTGTGTCCTCTACGGTTGCCGTTGGCGACCTTTTTTCCGTCCATACCGTCGCCGATATTTACTTATATGATGTTGCTTTCGGTAGCAAACACAAGCAAAAAAATATGCTCAGCAATCAACGCTGTCAAAATTTATCAAACCTTGGCTTGAACACACATATTTCTTCTTCTTGTTGTTGTTGTAATGTTGTATACATAAGCACACAAGTGTGACGGCTCAAATTCAATTTACGCTTGGCGCTAAATATGCGAGCCATAAAAACGCACGCACTCACGCATCTCACACATGCTCAAGTCTCTCGATATTTGTGTGTGTCAAAGTAGGTGAAAAAGCAGAAGAAGAATTATGAGTACAACAGCAACATAAAAACACGCATAATTTAGTGGATGGGGATGCCAAAGCGTATTCCATTGGCTTGTTTTGTGGATTAGCGCTCGGTTAGCAATGCGGACGCCGGTGCGTGTGTGTGTGGCGCTCAGCTGTAAAGTGAAAAAGTGAAAATAAATACTACAATGACGTGTGACACTCGGCGGTCTACTGTGCTGTGTTTTGATGTTAAGCACGCCACTTGCTACACGAATTTACTCAAGTATTTGGCGGTGGAGATTCCTTTAGATTTTAGTAGCATGGTCTTGTTCTAAGCAGCTTGTGGCACTTTGAGTGAAAAAAAAGTAAAATAAAATAAGACTGCGAATGATGAGTGCTGGCTACTCAAGCGTGTACTTAAGTGCTCAAGATTCTTGTTTGTGGGTTGCCAAAGTGCAAAGTTCAAATTTTTAAACACCCTTGATAAGTTATAATTTTTATATCGTCCACCAATTGCCACTTAAAATTGACAGAAGAGCTGAGTATTGAACTACAACAACAGCAAAAAGGTCATACATTTAGATAACTTTTCATTTAGATAGAGTAACGGAGTTCTCTAGTTTATGTTTATTTTTTTTTCATACAGACGAGGTGTGTTCAAAAAATAACGGGAATTTTTAAAAATTCAGAAATAAAAATTTTTTAGTTATTTTTTATTATTATGTTGAAGAAACGCTGGCAAAATTTTTTTTTTCAAAAACCAAAAATTCCCGTTATTTTTTGAACGCACCTCGCACCCATACACTTCCAATATTTTTCCATTAGTCCATATATAATTTATGGTTACATTGCGCTTTGTTGGTTTTGTCTATGCAGCTACTTCCTGTAGTAAAGCTCTTCCTCTTGTCCCGCTTTTATTGATTTGCTTCCATTGTGCGCTTGGAGAAACAAATGAGCACTGAAAGCGAAATGAAACCGCCAATTATAATGAAATTGCTTTTTATTAAAGGTAACAGGCTATCTATTGCCTCATATGCCATTATTGTATTGTCGTTAATGTGGCACGTGACTTGTAATTTGTATGCCACACACAATCAACACAAGCGGCAGGTAATTCATACGCCATGGTATATGTACAAGGCGGCTTTCGGTGTGTCTAAAATATATATATATATAATTTAAATGAACTCTAGCGCTATATTTGGTTATTAAAAATAGCAGGAAATTTAATATTCTTGTACTTCGTTGAATTAACAGTTTTTCTGTTTTCTATTAATGGAAAGCACTCAAGCGCATTTAGCTTATATAACAGCGCTTGTATATGCGAGCGCAACCCTCCAAATAAGCCGGGAACATAGTTTAAATTAAGCAAATTGCAAAGTAATGCGGCAAGTATGCGCCCGCGTTGCCTGCCACAATGTTGCAAGTGGGGCATGGAAAGTGGTTTGGCAAACGGGAAATTGTGGCGCAACTTTTCATTTTTTTTTTAATCATATTACGCTGGTACAACAAAAAATTTAAAGCAACTAGCGGCTACAAATCGTCGAAACAGGCGAGGCTGCGCATTTTGCTGTTGCCAGGGGCGAACGCAGGGGGTGTTTTGGGGTGTTAAATATGAATATGTAAAATAAATGAATACATGAGTCACTAACAGCATTGCCGTTTTGATACAATTGTATCTTTTTTGATAATTTTTTCTAAATTTTGTGATTTGATACTTTTTTGTTCACAAACGGCCTATTTTGATACTTTTCTGCTGATAGAATTTAATTTTTTGAAATTATGAAAATGTTAAACTAAAAACAAACCTATTGTATCTGGATAGTATTAAAAAGTTGTGGGAATGTAGGCCAATTAAAAAACCCAGAAAAATATAAACTGGACAGAGACATTTTTTTAATTTGCTTCAAAGTAATGAGTTTGCCTTATAACTCTATGGCTGCTGAACTGGATTTTTTTAGATTTAAGGGGAATTGTGAGTCGAAAATGGACTTAAAACATCGAGAGCTGCTTTCCAAAATTGAAAACATTTTGCCAAATAAATGCATAAATCTTGACGTTATTGAGATGCAGGAGACTGTTCGTGTTTTAGAAAAGCAGTGGTCCGCTGATGTAGAAGATCCCGATGATTTCGTTGCTGAATTTAGAATGTGGAAAAGGTTAAAAATCTTTTCTTCATATTATATTTTCTAACTAAAATTTTGAATATATTGTCAAGAACTGGTTAAATCAAACAAAGAGATCCAAAACTCTTTTGGACGCGTTGAATTGTTGCAATACAAACATTTTCAAAACAGTGCATCGTTTTTTAAAGATTGGAGCAACAATCCCTACATCTGTCGCTTCAAGTGAACGCTCGTTTTCCTCACTTCGCAGGCTTAAAACATATTTAAGAAATAAAACTGGAGAAGCACGCCTGAACGGAATGGCTCTCTTGAATATCCATAGAGATATAGACGTGACGGAGGAAGAGATTTTAAATGTTATGACCCAAAATAAAAGAAGATTAGACTAAAATTTGTGAATAAAATAATGTAACATTGTCTTTTTACCTAAACCACAAACATGTCACATGTGTAAAAAGTAATTTTTGAGAATTTGCAATTTTTAATTAACAACAAAATTTAAAAAAGAGATTAGTTTAGCAATTCTTTAAATAATTGAAAGCTGAAACCGTATAGGATGAAAAAGTGCTGCCTTTGTGCGCTAATCTCGTTTTTCGTATTAATTGCAAAAAATTCCGCTCTAAAAACAGTTATATTGTTGCGAGTGGACTAATCTAAGGTTTCACTGCAAAAAATTAAGCCACTTTGGTTACAGCAATTTTTACGAATTTGCTTTGCCCAGCGCTTTGCAACTCAGCTGCAATATTCGCAGAAAATTTCGTGGCTGAAAGAGCTTGTGGATGTACATTTTTCATTAAAAATTTCGGATTATTTTCCTGCATTTAGCACTAAATAGTGGAGCGCGGTTGCTAACCCACGCCACTTACTCTTCTAACACCACTCGGTCTTTCGTTGAAAATGTGTTGAAAAAAAACTGGAAAATTTAAGCTTCTCATAAACAAGTCAGTCAGTTGTTCGCTCTATTGTTGTTGTTGTGTTTGTTTACTACTGTTTTACTTCCGTTTGGCATTCGTTGTTGCTACTGCTGCCTATTCATTATTCCTCACTGACAAATGTATTTCTGTGGGAGCAAGCAGTTTTTATCTTTATGCTTGCAGCTGATTGATTTCGAACTGGGAACTCGTAAAAGTTTATGAGTTGCCTTTTTGCACTTTTTTCATTTTCACAGCTGTTTTGTTGCGTGATTGGGAACACGGCGCATTTTCTGGTATTTCTTGCTGAGCCAGGACTCCCTTCGTTTGTGCGAGTTCACTTCGTGGTAGTGGACAAAGTTAGTTTGTTAGTTACAGTTTAATCAAGCGGAAATTTTACAAAATTTTGCTTTGAGAAAAAAATAAGGTTTGGTGAGGTTAGATGGCCAATAAGTGAAGCTGACAGTTCTGTGAAGTCGTTAAAAGCCTTTGAGTTTTTTTCATAGAAATGTATTCACACATTTGATTGCCTATAAAGTTGCAAACTAGAATGATAGTGTCCTCGGACGAGAATCAATTACTATTTTGTGTCGCTGAAATCTCTCAAGCGCTTTTATCTCTAACATCAACAGCGCTTTTATGCGTGAGTAGGACTTCCATAAGTTCAAGTCCTATTAATTAAACATTATCAAAATATTTTTTAGCATTAATTGTAGAAAACTACTCAGTCTTAAGTACCTTTGAAATTTTATATAATTTACGCGTCCGTCCCTTCATCCAGGCCTGGCATCTGTCTTCAGGAAAGTCTTAAATTTCACATTAAAGCTCAATTGGCGTGCCGAAATCTCAAACGTATCATTAAAACCAACAACAAATCAATTAATTTACGCAAACTTTGCCTCCATACCTTAGCATTTGCATAATTACAAAGCGGCTAAAAGATAACTGATTTGTATATATCAGCAACCAGCTACTTCGTTTGACAAACTCAACAATGCAGCGCTTGTCACAGCTATCAATAAGACGGCGGCGGCGCAGCTGTCAAACGCAGACGAATCACCTGCGCGCTAAAGGCAGGTGAATTTAAAATTTCTGTTAAAGCCGCCGTGGCAAGGGTAATTGAAATTACATTTCAACCTTGATGAGGGCCAAACACAACAGATTAGCATGCATGAATAATGCAATCGCGGCGTTCCAAATATATCTGGATATAGTAGTAATTAGAAATTTCCGAAATTCACGCGGCGCATTTAACCTGTCGACACAAACTTTGCTCCATTTAATGCCTGCGTTAAACTAATTAGCTGGCGGTGGTGTGAGTGGCGAGGCAGCAACTAATTTAAATAACTCGCAGCTAACTGTTAGGGCGGTAAACGGCGCTTTGAATTATAAGTTTGCCACGCCAGTAGGCGTACGCTGGGGCGTATGAGCAACTAATGACTTCGAATTGTAGCCAAGTTATGAGCGAACACATACATATATGTAATGATTGTGTATATCTGTGAGAAATCAAAACACAATAAAACAATACAACAAAGTAACGCAGTAATATGCAGAGATTTAAACGTATAACTGTACATAATGCCAGCACAAAACCCCAAATGAGTTAAGAGTTGCAACAAAGTTGGCGAGTGTAATATACATATATATACTCGTACAGGTAAGTATGCGCACGGACAACTTGCCAACACTACTTTCGAACAATGCAACGACACAAAAGGCTGTGCGCAACAACAACAAGCACACGCATAAACGAGATAACAGTAAACTAGCGGCAAAGTCGTAGAAAAGTTGTAGTAAAAGTCGTGAGATTGTGGCAACTGTATGTAGGAAAGTAGCAATTGTTGTTGTTGATTTTGTTGTTTTTGTTGTTTTTTGTCAAAGTTGGCAAATGTTAATGCGTTCGCATGTTTCGACAGAGAAATCTCAGCCAACATCTACAACTTTAGTGATTAGGGAAGTTTATGCCGACATGCAAGCGAACATATATACATATGTATGTGTGGTGGATATATAAGACTTAAGGTTGTATTGACTGTGCTTACATGCTTAGAAAATAAAATATATGCCGAAATATAAGCTCGAAGGAGTGTAAGAGAACTGCTGCGAAACTTTCAATAGGCAAATGTGAGATTTATATGCAAAAAAGTGAGACAAGGAATGCCGAAAAGCTGCGACGAACTATGAAATTAAATTAGCTTTACTTAACTACTTCAATAATTTCGAGTTGAAGTTTAGTTTAGTTTAACAGTTATTAATATGAGAAATAATAATCTTATTAAACGCTCATTTTATTGGACGACCGCTAAAATATCTAAAAATCAGTATAATGAAAACAAGTAAGGAAAGTCTAAGTTCGGGTGTAACCGAACATTTTATACTCTCATTTTATTTATTTAACTTTATTAATATTATAAAATACACAATTTGGCCCACATATTCGTCATATATACGGTATAAAGTCCATTGAAAGTTGGAAACCATAATATTAGGTTAGAATCACCGAGACCCTCGTGTTTGATATATGGGGCCTTAAAAACCTATGGTCCGATTTCGACGATTTTTAGAATTAGGCTGCCACACTATAAACATAGTATTTGCGCAAAGTTCTGCACCGATATTTTCACTAGTGCTTACTTTATATATTGTAAAGTAAACGATTCAGATCGTCTTCAAAGTTCTGGTATATAGGAAGTAGGCGTGATTGTGAAGCGATTTGGCCTATTTCCACAACATATCATTGGGATGCAAGGAAACTATTACAAACCAAGTTTTATTGAAATCGATCGAGTAGTTCCTGAGATATGGTTTTTGACCCATAAGTGGGCGATGCCACACCCATTTTCCCTTTTGTAAAAAAATCTGAGTGCAGCTTCCATCAGCCATTTCTTATGTGAAATTTAGTGTTTCTAACGTTTTTCGTTAGTGAGTTAAGCCACTTTTAGTAATATTCAACCTAACCTTGTATTGGAGGTGGGCGTGGTTATTATCCGATTTCTTTCATTTTTAGACTGTATAAGGTAGTACCTAAAATAAACGACTCTAGAAAGTTTCCTTTATATAGCTTTAGTAGTTTGCGAGATATGTACAAAAAACTTAGTAGGGGGCGGTGCCACGCCCACTTCCCCAAAAAAAATTACATCCACATATGCCCCTTCATAGTGCGATCCTTCATACCACATTGAACTTCCATAGCTTTATTTATAGCTTAGTTATGGCACTTTAAGTGTTTTCGGTTGTCGACATTTTGTGGGCGTGGCAGTGGTCCGATTACGCCCATTTTCGAACTTAACCTTCTTATGGTGCCAAGAAGTACGTGTTCCAAGTTTCATCAAGATGTCTCAATTTTTACTCAAGTTACAGCTTGCACGGACGGACGGACAGACATCCGGATCATTTTGATATATATAGATATATATTAGTTTTAGGACTTACAACCAACCGTTATGTGGACAAAACTATAATACTCTCTTAGCAACTTTGTTGCGAGAGTATAAAAATGTGTTGAAATCACTACCTATTGAAGTCTATTAGGTCTACAACTTTGCTTCCGCCGTTTTCCAATAGATGTCTCTAGCGTCAAGCACTGGTCGATTAAATCGATAAAATCGTTTTATATCGATCTTGGACATTTGTGTCAACATTAACCCAACAAAATATTTGTAGAGCTCTTTTTGCATCCCAAACTTATTCTCAACTGTCAAAATGTCAATTTTTGAGTCGAATAAAAAATTAAACGACGGAAGCAAAGTTGTAGACCTAATGTATGAATGCAAATCACATATTTTTAATGTAAAATCACTTAATTGCGCATACACTTAACAACAATGTTTGACTTCATTTATCACAGTAGTTGCAGTGTTCAAAAGGCACAGTCACCCGCCTTCAAAAGTGTAAGCTCAGTATATTACGCTTTCGTATGCATAACAAGCTTGTATGATTTACGAGCGAAAGCTTTCAGCAAATGTACGCTATTATCAAGTTCACAATGATTTCCAATTTTATGTTAATGGTAATTTGGCCATTACATTTGATTTATCGATAAAGGCGGGCATTTCAATGCTATTCTCTCTGTAATACAAATGAAGAGCTGCAAATATTTTTACAATGAAAAAAAAAAAAAAAATAACAACAACAATCTGATAAAAAAGTAAATACATTTAATTAATGCATAAACTGATTAACTTGTCACAAATGAATCGTGTTATAATTACGGCTTTCAGACACACGCAAAAGTGAATTGTTATTCGCAAAGGTGAAATAATAGTAATTTCGTATTAGAAAAAAAAATGTTATTCAAGCATAGTTGTGAACTTTTAATTATTAATTTGTTATTCTTTTAAGCATATTAATTTATTGTTTATTGTAATTGTTTATAAAATAAACTGCTTACAAGAAGCCAATCATATTAAAATAAATCTTATATTTTATAAAACAAATGAACTACTGCATTTTAAAGCAAAAACAACACACGGCACCACATAAATATCACGCACTCAATGCAATAATAAAGAGCTTAATGCCGCACACTCAAAGTAAATTACTGCAATTACCACAGTGTTCATAAGTCAATGGTTTTCTTGGAACAACTAAAGGCGTACAACGAGTGCAATTAATCTTATTTAATCTTAATGAACCACCAACGCAACAGCAGCAGCGACAGCAGCAACAGTGTTGGGCGATAAGAAAACGATATCGGGCGCATAATGCGGCAAACAGCCGGCAGCGTGACCCAGTGCGAGTGGCAGACCAGACCTTTACATAACTGGGACAAAACGGTAGTTACTACTTTAATAATTAATTTTCATAAGGCTAATGGCTAAAAATAAACAACGACAACGTGAATGGCTGAGCGCAATTACTTACACACACACACACGCCCACACACAGACAGTGTTGTAGTGTCACTTACATAATATGCCACTACAGAACGTCTGTTTACCGAAACATAGCACTCCTCGCGCTTAATAGGTATTTACAGAACTACATGCATCTAGTACATTATATATACAAATGATGTACACAGCGAGGCAACAACATGCAACAAGTGCCGCACAAACACATACACACTCCATCAAATGGACTCATGGCACAAAAGCAGCTCGCTTGCGCTTGCATGTTTTTGTTTGCTCGAGCGCGTCCTAGAGTTAATTGTTTTGTCACGCTACACAATTTCGCCACACTCACACACATACACGCATACTCGTACAGCGTGGAACTATGCTCGGATGAAAGTATATTTAGTATCCACGCAAGATGAATTTCGCTTTCACAGAAATGTGAAATTTCCAGCAACATGAAGACAAAATGCAAATGTTTGTGTCAAAATATGATATGTACTGTCATAAGGCAGAAAGTGACAAGCATTATTTTGCTGTAAATAATATTAATTATAAATTTTGTCGAAATATATTTGTGTGTGTGGAAGTATTTATTTATGTGACAATTTTCAACAAATAAAAAGGGAAAAGCTTTGCCTTCTTTTTCCCCACATGTGTGGGAAACAAAATAATGTAAACAGAAACAGCTGATTTCTGTCCAATTATATTGCATTGAATTGAAAAATTTATTTGAATTATTCAATAACGTAACGTTTTCACACGCATTCCAATATTTGTTGCAAAATAGTTAATAATTTAACTTCAATTTCACAATAAATTCTTTGCTCTTGGTGTAGACGTGAAGTTTCTGAGAGTGCGCAAATTTTCCATGCTCCAAATCTGGCGCTATTTTTCATGCAAAAGGTCCTTATTTGGATGAGTGGATTCGTTGATAAGTTTGGTTTACGATTGACCGGTTATCAGCCTATCTATCCGATTCTGATGTCGAGATATCAACTAAAGCCTCCCAGACCTGATGCAAAGTATTTGTTTTGATTTAAAACCCCTTTTACCCTATATAGCTGTTAAGGTTATACCGGCTTTACTTGGTCGTCAGAGTCTTGTTAGAGAGGTAACCAAAGAGGGAATGCCGCTCGTCAATGAGGTTGATTGATAATCGGATGACAGAGGCTATTTATTTGCTTTTCCATCCCAGATTTGCTCCCCCGCAGAGCCCTAGAATACTATATTCTGTAATACGCCTATTTCTATATTAAGCCATCGATATATGATCAATGATTAATGTATGATACTTGATATTATTGTTTGACATATTATTCTGTAGCGACCATGTTAGTAAAAATATATATATATTATCTAAGGAAGAAAACAAAACATTTTTTGTTTCTGTTCACTTAATTTCTGTTTGCTTTAATGCGTTTGTTGAAATTTCACTCCTGATTTTTTTCAGTTTATTAAAGCGTAAACCTTATTTCAGACATGATATATTTTTTAATCATCTGCATAAACACAAATAATTTATTGTCGAGTTATTTGATAAATCAATAGCTAAACTTTTAATTAAATTTCATAGATATTTAAACGCTGATGAATTATTTAATATATTTCATAAAATGCAACTGTGTGTAAAAATTCATTGCTCACTTTAAGCTTTAAGCCAGTTTTTGGTTATGGTCAGCGAAAAATCAATTATTTGAAGTCATTATCATCTTATTCACATTATTTTAATAAAGTTCCTAATGAAATATCATAAAGAGTTTAAGCCTTTAAAGTTATGTATGTGATTGGCGTTACAACCGTTTAGCCGGTTATAGCCGAATCGACGATAGTGCGCCACCTCTCTCTCTCCTTCGCAGTTCGGCGCCAGTTGAGTTATTCGGCGCCTTTAAAGTTATAGATATTATAAAATATGCAGTCTTTAAGTGTGATTGATGTAAAAAATATTTTTGATTAAATTTTACTTCATTATTAATTTCACACTAATTGCTTACCTATTTTATACTCCCGCAACAAAGTTGCTAAGAGAGTATTATAGTTTTGTTCACATAACGGTTGTTTGTAACACCCAAAATTAAACGAGTTAGATATAGGGTTATATATACCAAAGTGATCAGGGTGAAGAGTGGATTTCAAATCCGGATTTCTGTCTGTCCGTCCGTCAGTCAAGCTGTAACTTGAGTAAAAATTAATATATCTTGATGAAACTTGGCCCACTTATTTCGTGGCACCATAGGAAGGTTATTACGATGGGCAAAATCGGACCACTGTCACGCCCACCAAATGGCGCAAACCTAAAACACATAAAGTGCCATAACTAAAGCTATGGAATAAAAAAGTTGGTACAAAGGAATCGCACTATTTTTTTTTTTTGGAGAACTAAGTTTTTTACATATCTCGTAAACTACTTGAGCTATATCAACCAAACTTTCTAAAATCGCTTATTTTACTACCATATCTTCTTCTTCTTCTTGACTGGCGTAGACACCGCTTACGCGGTTATAGCCGAGTCCAAAACAGCGCGCCACGCATCTCTCCTTCTGGCAGTTTGGCGCCAATTGGTTATTCCAAGCGAAGCCAGGTCCCTCTCCACCTGGTCCTGCCATCAGAGTGGAGGTCTCCCTCTTCCTCTGCTTCCACCAGCGGGTACTGCATCGAATACTATCAGAGCTGGGGCACCTTCATCCATTCGAACAACATGTCCTAGCCAGCGTAGCCGCTGTTTTTTTATTCGCTGGACTATGTCTATGTCGTCGAATAACACATACAGCTCATCGTTCCATCGTCTGCGGTATTCGCCGTTGCCAATTCTTAAGGGACCATAAATCTTTCGCAAAACCTTTCTCTCGAAAACTCCTAGTGCCGTCTCATCGGATGTTGACATCGTCCACGCTTCTGCACCGTAAAGTAGGACGGGTACCATATACAGTCCAAAAATGGAAGAAATCAGATTATAACCACGCCCACCTCCCATTCAAAGGTTATGTTGAAAACTACTAAAATTGCTTTAATTCAGTAAGGGCAAACACCAGAAACCTTAAATTGCATTATAAAGAAGATACAGAAACTCCACCAAAATTGGTATACACAATTTTAAGTGTGGCAAGGCCCCTATATATCGTACTTGAGCACCTCGGTGATTCTAACCTAATATTAGGGTTTCCTACTTTCAATTTACTTTAAAAATTGTGTATTATATAATATAAATAAAATTAAATAAATAAATTGCGAGAGTATAAAATGTTCGGTCACAACCGAACTTAACCCTTCCTGACTTGTTATAATAGATTTTATATTGGATTCAGGTAGTAGGATTTGGTTATAGAGAGATAATACTTAAATTGTTCAAAGCAAACCAAGACTATGAAGTAAGTTTTTTTTATATTTGCATCATTAAATATATTTTAGATAAAATATTTGGAGTTAAATTATTTGTCATTATTATAATAAGCAGAATTTATTTAAGATTTTCAATAAAATTTATTTTCATATTTAAGATATATGTAAGATACATAACACTGTACAACAGTAGGCTGAGAATTGGACAAAATTGTTTTTTCCGGGAAATTGTCACATAAGCTTGGGATGAAGAGTTTTATACACCATTGAATTATGAAAAATATTAGATTTTTAACATTTTTACTATAATTAATAATTATTGTTTTTGAAAAATCTTTTTTCGAACTTCGAAACCAAATATTACAATTTTGCATTCTAAAAATCGGATGATGCAATTTTTTTACTTAAGTCTCAATTTGACAAAAAAAAAAATGTTTGTTCCAATACTCAGAAAAAAATATATTTTGTAGGATAGTGTAATTATATGGCATTCAACTGCGATGCTGATTTTATTTACTTATTACTTTACTTATTTTAAAATTATATTCCATGTATTGAAATTGTTATTTTGTTTAATTATAATTTGCCGTAGGGAATTATTTATTTTATAAACACTTTTATTCTTTGAACAGCTTCCGCCAGCACTTGTTTGCATACTATTTATAGCAATATTAATTTTTTTTTGTATTTTTATGCATTTTTAAACACTTAAATTAGGAAATCTTTTAATAAGTAGACAGTCAGGTGAATCAGCAGCATCACTTTCACACTAAATGGTTTCTGTTTCTGTTACGTTTCTGTTTTTGCTAGGTTTACCATCCAGATATATGTATAAAATGTGCGCTGTTGTCGGCAACATTCTTAATTATTCTCACACGCATCAATTTTATCACATTACCTAAGACGTTAAAATAATAAAATTAAAGGCAATGAGTACAAAGTGGTTACATATATCTTTTTGGCATATTTTCTGTTTACAGCAAATATTCTTAGGAATAATGTTTTCACTTGACTCCAGTCGCAACAGCACATTTTGCTTATATGAGCGTGTCTACATACACAATGCAGATTGTAATTTCAATGTAGAATTCATGTGAATTTTTTAATTATTTGCACAAGCACAGGCACAATGCAAATTTATTCATGTCTTTGATATCCACACAACCAAAACACAAACACAATTAAAACCACACACCGAGTCGCGCAAACAAGCTTGCTAATTTCATAGCAAATGATTCGCATGTGGTGCATGTGTGTTCATGATGGGCTTAATGGCACGCCAAATCATCTCATGGCCTGCGTTGGGTAATTAGAAAATTTCTTAAGCCTCATCATTGCTAACTGCTTGGAGGAGTGTGTGATGGGGCCCTACAAGCGGGCGCGTGTTACACATAACTGCCGCTTTCAGTGGATGCGTGTGTGCGCTCGTAGCAATTTTGTGGTAATGCAGAGTATGCGCTCGGTCCTGCTCATTTGCGCCTTAATTTATGCAAATTTGTAAATTGTTTTACTTATGTGCCATATGAGGTGGCAACAGCGAGAAGAAGGCAGTGCCGCAGACACTTGCAAGCCTTCTAATGTTCTTTGAATTTATATATATGTGTGTGTGTGTGTGGTTGTGCGCACGCATTTAATATATTATAAACACATAAGCGAGTGGCTTAATGACACAAAAGCTGCAGTGTCGCTTGTCAACATTGACTCGCTGACTCAGCGCTTCCCGACAGGCAGGCAGGTACACGCTGGTAATTGATGTGCTGTAATCGCATTGCCGACAACATTCTGGCTTGTCACAAGATTGCAGGCGACAAGGATTTGGCTGTCGCTGTTGCAATTACCTGCGGCTTGCTGAAGCGCTATTGCGCCGCTTGCGGTTCGCTTTAATGTTTGTCGGTATCTTTACAACGGTTTTTTATCTAAATTGCTGACAGCGACACATGAACAACTGAGCGTGGAGAAAACCACAACGCTTGCTGGGTAACAAATGCTTGTGTGACACAACAACAACAAACACACGGGCAAAAGCGCCAGTAATGTGCTCAGCGAAGCATAATTTTAGGCGCACAACTGGAAAGCGGACATTTAAATCTTCTAAATGGCGCTGTGTTACAAGACTACAAATTTTCCGAAGGCACACACATGCATGAATGCCCATGTGTGTATGGGTGTGCGTATATGTTCGCACTAATTGCTGGGCTCGAAATGTTGTAGCGTGCACACAGGCGTGTATTTAAATCGGATTAAAAGGACGAGCAAACATTATAAAAAGAAAGTCAAATGTAATACTTTCGCTTTCAAATACACACATATTTTGTATGCGATTGGAGCGAGTGCGGCAGTGATGCGCAAAAATTACAACTCAGACGTTGGTTGTGGCAGTACAATTAAAGGCTTGCCGTTGTGGCTTAATGGCTTAGCAGTGCTTGAGTGAAGCAACCGCGACTTTAAGTGGAATTAAGCACTTATATGATATACAGTGACACAGTTTACACCACTCAACAATTCTATAACAACAATAAAGCTATTGAAGAGTGTTTTTTGCTTTATCATAAATGCTTCACTGCCTGCGAAAAAGCCTTATGCTCTTGAAATAAGTGTAAAAAAAGTGAGCTTAGTGCCAACTATTTTCAAGTGAAATCGCGCAATTCAACTGTTCACTGCTTCGCTCAGTTAAGTCCGCACAAATCATTTCGTCTCGAGTTTTCGTTGCTTTGCTGTGGTTGCAGTGCATTCGGATGGTTGGCTTGTAAAGTCCGTCTTCGTGCATTCATGAATTTAACCGAAAGTTTGGGCGATTTTTAATGACAGAAGTTTCCACTTTGCAATGCCAATGTCAAGTGGCACAACGGCTGTTGTCTGTAGTGGTTATTCAGTCACCAAGGCTACGAAATATTAAGTGGAATTTTTTGGTCGAAAAGTTGTGTGAGTGGAATGCTTTTAAATGAAAGCAGAAATTTCAATTTGAATGGTTTAATATCAATTTCGGCATTTTCCAAATATTTAAAATCAAGTTTCACAATAGATGGCATGAAGGAATTTAGTTAGAATTCCTAAAAAAAAATTTACATTTAAGGTAACCCAGTTCATTAAAGATTTTTTTATTAATATGTTTTTAATAGACGATAAACGCCTTTAAAATTTTCAAATATTATTTTTAGTATTTTTTTGTTTTGTCGCAAATAATTTGGAGTAATGTTGTCGATTTGAAGTCTTTGGCTGGAAAAAAAGTCAGGTCCGTTCCAGATACGTAGACTCTCGAGGGAACGTTAATATTTTTCTCAAAATTAATTTTTTTCACTAACAATTTTTTCAGCATTATTAATAAATATTTTTTTTTTTTATTTTACAACTTTTAAACACTGCACTTTGATCTTAAGCTGCGCACTTATGTATGTATTTTCATTTTTTTTTTAATGCAGTGAACTGTTATGAAAATTAATAGAAAGATAATTTTGTAGGCATATATAGTATAAAAGCTTATTTTAATTACAATAAATTTATAATATTTTTTTATTTATTAAGTTTTTTTTTAATTTTAACTTTTTTTAATTTTAATTTTAATTTTAAATTTTATTATTATTTTTTTTATTTTTTTCATTAAATTTAAAAATTTTTTTTATTTTTTTTCCAACCGCTTAAGTATTTTCTTCACATTTTGTTATTATTTTGTCACCAGCTACACATTGTTGAACACCAGTCAGCCTTATTCCCAATATTAATTAACTCGCCACTCAATTAAAGCACACTCTCTATAAACACTTCTTCTTCAAATTATACCAATTATTTATGCTTCTGCTCAGTTTGTTAGCCGCAAAGTAACAACTTTCGTCGCACCGCTTAAATTGGGAAGCGACTGTTGTCGCACGAGACCGGCGTGTAACTGAAGACTCGCGACTAGACAAATTTGCTACAAAGCGCATTACACGAAACAGTGTGTGAAAGTAAAATTTGTAAAACGTTACGAACTGGTCGAAAAAGGAGCACTCGCAGTCGTCCTGTAAATTTAGTACACAACCAGCAGCAGAACAGATTGCTAGCAGCAGCACGTAAACTGTTATACACCAACTGCTGCTGTGCTCAACTCTGCTATAGCTGTGGCATATAACTGTGTTAGTGTTAGTGTTGAAAGTGAAACTTTTATGAATGGAAAACACTTGTTTGCATGCCAGCACACGTGGCAAACACGGTTTGGCGTACTTTGAGGGGAAAGTGTATAACAGTTTGTGCTAAAAAGGAGAGATACAAATATATGCTATTTACAAAAACAAAATTGGTCTTTCAGCAGTGTAGTATTTTAGAGTGAGATTATTAAATGCAAAAAATGCTTTTCTGTGGTAAACAAATCAATCAAAAAGAAACCACTTCAATGGTCGATAATAATATTTTTTTTATATTTTGTCCATCAATTCTTATATCAATAGCCTACAAAATTTACACACTTCTTCAAAAATTGCCATCTCATGTCCTTGCGCTAAATAAAACACTTTACAACAGTCAACTTATTTACACTTGCAAATAAGCACCGTAAAATCACATTTGCCACGAGCGAAAATATTCGCAAATAAAAAACACACTCAATAACTGTAACCCAGGGCAATAAAAGAAACATCCCCCTTCAACCCACCTGCACTTATTCACAGCAACTTCGATGACAGTGAGAATTACGGCCAATTGTAATAATGCGCGCTTCAAAATGAGCTCGAACAAGATGAACTCCTACAAGGTTGAGAAATACAAGAGAAAAAAAGTCAAACACAATAAAATGGCACCTCGGTCAGGCAATAAAAGTCACACCAGCGGCCATTTACAACAAAAAACCGTAGTAACGAGACGGTCGTAAACATTTCCGGAAATTTAAGTGCCCACTTCCTGAGGAATTTTGTATTGCCCCAAACACGCACATTCACGCTCAGTCTCACTTCCACACTCACTTTCATACTAACTTTCACTCTCACTCGCCGCCACTCATATCACTCATACGCCCGGGTGTTTGGTGCGCGCAATTTAATTTTTATTTCCGTCACTTTTTCGCTGATTTTTTGCGTTTTTATGTCGACAGCTAATATGAATTGTGTAAGCACTGCATTACTTTTTGTTATTAGCATATGCTGTGCGCCAGCTACAGGGTGTGCTCAAATGCATAAATATAAATATGCGAATGAGTGGATGAGTGGATGGGAGTTTATGCAAAAACTTGCCATTTCCGTTTGTTTGGTTTCATGATTTTCACACACAATTAAATATTATGCATTTTAAATGAGCGCTTGTACTCACTAAATGCTCCACAGCAGCAGTAAATCAAAGTCACTTAACGTTTTGTATAATTCCAAAACCACAAACTATTCCATATAGCTTTTTATTTATGCAACCGCAAAGGGGAATTGATGTAGCGCAAGTCATTAGTTGTGAAAAAAATTATATATATTTATGGTTTCCGCTGTTAATTGCAATAAGCGTGCAAACACACATGCATAAAGAGCACATATGTCATGCACTTAATGCAGCTTACTTGTAAGCCTGATTCTGGCACAACCACAGATTTTTGCGGTTTTTAAATCGGAAATTTATTAGAAAATTATCAACTCACTATTTAATGAAAGGATTATTGCGCATAAATACTTACTTGTAGTTGTTGTAGGTGATATATAGAGTAAGCGAATACATATGTTATTAGTGTTGCTAGACCTTACCTGTAAAAAAATAATAATAATATTTATGAATTAGTTATCAGTGTTAAAATCAACAACACACATAATAAATATAATAATAATTATTAAATTATTAAATTCCGTGAAAGTGTGAAATGCTACGACTCAGTTTACAATAAATAGCTGTAAGATATTCTTTTGTAATATTTTTCCGTAAGGAATTGAACAGTAAAGTCCTCTCTCGACGAACCAAAATCAAACTCTAAAAGTCACTCATCATTCCCGTCCTGCTTTATGGTGCAGAAGCGTAGACGATGTCAACATCCGATGAGACAGCACTAGGAGTTTTCGAGAGAAAGGTTTTGCGAAAGATTTATGGTCACTTAAATATTGACAAAGGCGAATACCGCAGACGATGGAACGATGAGCTGTATGTGTTATTCCACGACATAGATATAGTTCAGCGAATAACAAGACAGCGGCTACGCTGGCTAGGTCATGTTGTCCGAATGGACGAAAACACTCCAGCTCTGAAAGTGTTCGATGCAGTACCCGCCGGAGGAAGCTGCGGAAGGGGAAGGCCTCCACTACGTTGGAGGGACCAGGTGGAGAGCGACCTGGTTACACTTGGGATCTCCAACTGGCGAAGGAAAGAGAGGAGTGGCGCGCTCTCATCGATTCGGCTCTAACCGTCTAAACGGTTCAACGCCAATCACATACATACATATGTATTTCTAGCAGATTATTATAGCACTTAGAATATTAGAACTTAGTACAAAAGCTTTCAAGGCACTCTGATATATTTATCTTAGTTTAAAAATTTACCTTATTTAACGCTAAACTCGCTATAATGCATAGAACCATACTTTTGTCCTAAAAGCTTTCATAAGCTTTGGTGGGAAAGCCTCGAAAGCTTTTATTATGAACACATTGCTATACAGACAGCTTTCCGTGTGAAATTCAATATAAATAAAAAAATTCTAAATGCCTTAGAGCTTTATAATTTAACAGTAAAGCTTTCACTAACAGATTCCACTTGTTAAAATTAGTACTGTGTAATAGCAGAGATATGGATGTTAACAGTGCTGTGGATGTTAAATATCCTTAGTAAATGTCTTGTATTTCGTTATGGGCTCTGTTAGAAAAACGCTGTGTTTAGCTGACTTTAAAATTTATTGGATTTTGAATGTAAACAAAATAAATGAGAGAAAATCTAACATTTAGACTTAGCAGTAGCACAAAATACATAACAGTATGTTAGCACCATTTTAATGGTAGAAACCAATACTTTGAAACTTTCACGTACTTTAAAACTCATTTCCATAGAGCTTAGTCCCGAATAATTATAAGAAAGCTAACATTACTGAAATTTAATAAATAAATAAATTTCTCAAAAAAAGTCATATATTCATTATACGAGTTGTTGATAAAAGAAAAACGATAATTTTAATATATTTCTGGTTTGGAGAATCCAATTGTCAATTTTACATTCTTAATTACATTCCCTGCCTTATTTCATCAAATAAAAAACTTTCATTTTCAATATAACCATTGAATGAACGCAGTCAATTTTTTTTCCGACACTCGCCGAAAAACAGATTTCATTTACATTTGCCACATTCATTTGCACGACTGAAAGCAAAGCAAACAAATGCTGCAATTGTTGCCAGAACTAATTGAAAGCGAAAACACAATTGCAACAAAGTGCCGCGAGAGCATGAAATCAAATTAGCGGCGAACATATTGGAGTCAACAAGACAAAAAAGCCGGGCATAATGGAGGCGGAAGTGTGTGCGCGCGCGCATAATAACAAATACAAAAAAAAAAAAAATAAATAAAAACAAAACAAACACGCATGTTGCGTATGTAAAAATGGCTGTCGAAATTAAAAAAAGCTACACAAGCGCGTCCATATGCCAAAGCTGTTTAAAATCAGAAAATCCGACAGCCACTTTTCGATGCAGACACTTAACATTGAAAAGCAATCAAACTGTCAGGCGCTATAAAAATGCAGACGCCACCCACGACAGCAAAGCAGCGCCAAAGCATGGGTGTGTGTATCTGTAAGTGAGTTTGATGTGCGTGCGCGTGTGAAAGGCAGCCACCAAATATGAGCGCTTTAAATGTTGCCATGCATGCAGATCTGCTCTGCTGCAATTGTAGACTGCATATACATATAGCAAATAGTATAGCAATAGCAAACACACATATATGTATTAAGGAATATACAGAATGCATTTATGGCTTTTCCGATCAAGACTTCAATTGCGCATAACAACATGGCTTTTATGGTGCGTTTATTGTGCTCTTAATGCCACTATTACTTTATTTTTCACACCAAAAACGCTTTACATATACATAACGGTATTTTTTATCACTATTACAATCGATTAAAAATATACATTTTATATCAAGCAGTCAGAGAGAGTTTTGAGTGGGAGAGCAAATCAAATTTAACCGTGAGAAATCGAACTATATTAGGTCTACAACTTTGCTACCGCCGTTTTCCAATAGATGTCTCTAGGGTCAAGCACTGGTCGATTAAATCGATTAAATCGTTTTATATCGATCTTGGACATTTGTGTCAACATTAACCCAACAAAATATTTGTAGAGATCTGTTTGTATCCCAAACTTATTCTCAACTGACAAAATGTCACTTTTTGAGCCGAATTCTCGACATTTGCGGGAAATTTTGCTTATCTTTTTTAATTCCAAGAAAAGTGCGGCTGAGGTTCATCGACATTTCGGAAACAAAGTTGTAGACCTAATACAAGAATGGAAAAATATCGATTACTAACGGTGACTTCTCAGCTGGTTTTGTCTTTTGCTATTTTTCGGCTATAACAGAACCTTTTCTTAAAGCTTAAACAAAATTTACATAAACTATATTATTTTACATAAAAATACACTTTCTTTTACTAAAAGTCACAGCGCGCGAGTTTTAAGTTGCTGAAAGCATGAAAATTTGCAGCTAACAACGCAAGTAAAGTCACTAAATTCGTTATAATTCCAAATAGAATTTATTTTCGAACTTTCTGTGCGCCGAAAATTCGCACTTCTTTAATCAACACAACAGTTGCTGTAGTTGTTGTAGTAGTTGTAGCGAATGCAATGTCAGTTTCTTAGGTTAACAGTGAATTTGCGCAATTGGATGAAGGTGTTAGCGTGGGTAAAAGCTAACAAGAAAAGTTACACGAGTAACGGTGCTTTAATATAAATATTTATTCGCGGAAAACAACTGAGTTTGCAGAATAAAGTTGCTGTTGCTGGAGAAACTTGTAAATTTATGAATTCTACTTGCAACATTTTACTTTGCAGTTCTTTCAGTTTTTTTTTGTATTTTTGTGTAGTTTCAGAAATTGATTAATGTAGTGGGCACTCAAGTAATATTTTACGAGTTTATGCTTGATTTCATTTTAATTTTTTGTTCAGCTCAGTTCCATAAAGTATGGTGTGGGCTCTACAGTATGACTACATATATTTATATATATATGTATGTGCAAGGCTCATTTTCATTGCTCCAAAACGATTCTCAAAACTTTAAAAACCCTCAAACTTCCACACAGCGCTAGAACCCATTGTTTCATCTAGATAAATTTGTTTTAGTCGGCAAAAGTCATTAACATTATTGCCATTTGGAACTTCCCGTAAACAGTCGTAACTGAACTTCGTCCATAGTTATTATAACAGTTTTTTTTTTAATTTTTGTCATAAAACAAGCATACACAGCATACAAGTTTGGCAATTTAACTCCATTACAATTAACGATTAAGCGCCGCAACATACGAACAACTTGCACAAAGTTGACCGTCATCACAATGCCCAATGGCAGCAAAGTAGACCCGTTAAAGTTAACCCGAAATTACACTGCAAACTTAAGAAGCAATTAAAGAAAACAATCAAGGGTAAAACAGCGCCGGAGAAGAAGTCAACTTCACAGCTGCCGCTTTTCCCATGCTCAAGAGTAGTGGCAGTAGTTTTCGCCTTGTGGGCTCCGTGGCAAGTCGAGTGAGTGCCTTGTGATATTCGATAAAGATAACAAGTTGCTTATAAGCCTTGCGTGTGATTGTAACAACTTGTTTCAGAGTGTTTGTATTTGTAGGGTATAGAGGGTATGTATGTACGAGTATGTGTGGCACACTAACCAATAACTGAAATAAGTTTGCTCATATTTTCTTTGCGGTCTAGTGAATATTCCTAACATTAAGTGAGAGAGGTTCATATTAGGCGACCTAGAGTTGGTAGGACTCTATTAAAATAAAAAATAATATTTGTCAAACACATAACCTCACTTTATATTGAAATTATTTTCAGTCAGCAATTTAATATCCGCTTTAAGTTTATTGATTTTACGTGAAAATTCTAGATTTTTACAATTTTGTGCTATAAGATAGCTTATCATAATCCCTTGTTACTACCCACGCGGTGACCCGTCCTAATGACTCACTGGCACATATATTCTTAGACACTTGAAGTCCTGTTCGTTTGTATTTCTTCTATTTTTACGAACAGTTATAAATTATTACAAGCACACAACCGAGTGAGCAGACCAAAGCACACACATATCTGCAGCGAGACTGTAGCAAAAGCGAATGCAATGAACTCACGGCGGCAATGTGACATTAAATATTTGTGGATACGCAACGCTACCGGAAAATTACATTTCACGAGAAAATAAAATCCCTCATAATAGGCTTTCACTGACCAATTGTTGCGATAAATGAAAAAAGAAAACAAAGCGACAGCATTACCCGGTAGTAAATTGGCTGGATGCCATACAATGGAGGATAAGGTATTTGCTGCCATACGAGTATTACAGAGAAAGACTCTAATCTCCAAAGCTAGTCAAAAACAAATTCACTAAGCTAAAGAACTGCTTACAACCTTTGAGTTCTCTGCAAAACGTTTGATATTTTTTCCATCAACCTAACTATGAAATAGACATCTTTTTTGTACCGGTTTGGCAACCGCATCGATAAGTAGCGAATGTCCGCAAATAATTATTTATTACTCCTCTGTATTTGTCGGTACAACGTCTAAGTACATGGATAAGCTTTTATGGTGGATTTCACACGCATGGCTGCATCGGTAATATATATTTGGGCGAAACATACTTACAATAATACACACATACACATATGTTATATGCTTCCAGGAACATGTGTGTTCTTAACATTAAACGCGGCTAACCTGCAAGCAAAATGCGTTTCCGCTCAGTCTACCGTAATCAAGGACATTTTCGTGATTTACGATGCTTACCCTCGTACGCTCTTCTACCAACTGGAGTGCTCAGCATCAGCAAAGTAGCACACAGATAAGTGGCCAGACAAGCTCTGGCTGTTGGAGTTGGCGGACCAGGCTGTTTCTTGTTACGGATACTAAGATTTATTTCATAAATTCGAACAGACGCATGTGATTAGGGGTGTGTGTCAGTCTCTGTGTAGTATACAGACGCAACATATGTAGTGTGGCGGAGATCAAGCAACTGTTCAACATTCACCAGTTCTGTGTGTCTTAAAGTGTGCAAATATCTTAACAGACTCGCACACTTCAGCAGAGAATCTTATTGGTGAAAAAATACTTTAAAAGCTTTTCTACCGCAGCAGCAAATTCCTCCAACTTAGAAGTGCATAAAGTGATATCTTTGAACTCACTCCCACACTCACTTTACTTATGTTTTTGATTTTAAATCCTGTTGATTTTCGTGCACTTACCTTTAATAAAATCAACTGCCATCTCCAGCCCGTACGTGTCCTTATCACAGTCGTCCAGTATGTGTGCGCCCAGGGTGATGTTCGGCAGCAATTGATGCTTGTTCACCTGATCCAGCGTGTAGAGCATGGCCTCGAGCGCTTGAATGCCACCCTGCGGCATGATGGGACCACAAGTGATGCTGTCCTCACGTGAGTGGACCATCATCAGGCCGCCGAGTATGACATCTCCCTCCATGACCGAAGCGTGCTTGACGGGCCACGCGGCGCCGCCAGGTGTGGCTGTAGCACCGATTGCTGGCGTCGTCAATGCTGCCGTCGCTGTGGTCAACAATGCATACTCCGTTGCAATGGTGGTGGTGGATGTGAGTGCGGCGAAATTGGGCAGCACAAAGAACGACGTGTCCGACTCAGTTGTCTGAGTGTCATGTGTTGGCGTCGCTTGCTGCGGTGAGAGCACTTGCACATTGGGGTTCATTATATGCATTGTCGTTGCTGTGGCATCACTTGATGATGCTCCTGTTGTTGATATTGCATTCGATAGTATTAGCGGTGGCGTGACAGCCTGCATGGCGGCATCTGTGATTGTGCCGCTCGCTTGACCGGCAGCTGTCTCCGGGGAGTTTAATGTATTGCTGTTGTAATTTGGATTACTTTCGGTTGTTAACTCTGTCGTAAGCCATTGTTCCTCTGTAGATCTGGCCCACGTTGGTGTGGTACTTTTCTCACTGTTGACACCATCATATGCGCCGTTTGGGGCCGATGTGGCACTACCACTCAAAGTGTGAACCGCTGAGTTATCGGAATTATTTGTCGCTTTGCTATCGCTGCGATTGCGAAATGTTTCCGCAGTGACATCATACTCCTGTTTCACCGAGGCCTTATAGCCGCGTCCTCCTGGTAGCTCAGCGCTTTGTGTTTGCGAGATTTCAGCGTTGGCCTTTTCATTTTGACTGACTCCGGCATGTGCATTTTCCTGCCGCTCAACGGTATCCAAATTGTTTTTCGTTGTGATTTCAGCGGTGCTGACTGGGGGCGAGCTCATCGTTTCCGTTGTCAGTGTGGCTAACGTGCTGCTTTTGTTCGGTTCCTGTATTGTCGGTTTCTCGTCTGCCTTCGCAATCTCCTTTCCGTCCGCCGTCAATAGCGTGTCATTTAGTTTCAGCGCTTCACCCGTTCGCATGTCTGGACGGCGTATGTAAGCCGTTAAGAGATTGTTTTGCTGCTGCCACGCCGCTATCGTCTCACCTTCAGCGCGCTCACCATCGCCTGTATATGGCAATGGTAGTATTGATTTGCTCCGCTGTGGTTGTTCAGGCGTAGTCTGAGTTCCATTGAAGCGTGCTAAATGCTCGTTGTCAATCCCTTTAGAGGCGGCCTTGTGCCGTGCGTCTTCGTGTGCTCTGTGTGTTGCCATCTCATCAAATGGCGCTCCATTTCCATTATTCTCTGGGTGTTTGCAATTATCTGGCTTAGCTGCTGCTATTGTTGGCTCTTGCCCCAATTCCATATGTTCCCTTTTCGCTGTTGCTGACGTTGACATGCTTCGCAGGGCTTTTGTGAGATTACCCATTTCTGGCTCGGCGTTTTTAATTACTACTTCCTCTTCTCCTGCCACATTTTCATCGTTTTGCCCTGAGACGGCATGGCGTGTTGCATCAATTTTGCTATAACTCAAACTATTGTTTGTTGATATTTCCAAATCTGTCCTTTCTTTGGTGTCAACACCATCTTCATTTGACATCAATCTTTCTCTCACTTCATCCATTTTCAGGTTTTCATCAACTTGCGCGTCCATTTTTTCGTTTGACATTGTCTTTGCCACATGTGCGAGTCGTAAACCAGACAGCGCTGTGAATTTATTTGCTTGGCGTAGCCCATTAAAGTCAACGTTGACGTCAGCTGCGCGTTGTTGCATATCAACTGGCTGCTGTCCTGTTTTTCTGCCATCTGGTCCACCGAGCCGCTCGTCCGCCGGCCATCTATTCACGGCAGCCGCTGTCTCACTGTTGTCTCGATTGTTTGCATACTTCAAGGCGCGCTGCCACTCCTCAGGCAATTGTCCTTCACTCGGCTCGTTGTACTTCGTTACATTTTCGCTTGTATTTGCCGCTTGTTTGTTCACGCTGTTGGCTATCGTGTCCGTTGTTTCTGTGGCTTCAGCTGGTAACTTGTTCGCTTGAAGCTGTGCAATTATCGGTGACATTGTACTTCCAGTTGAAGTTATTAATATTTTGGCGTTTTCAGAGCTTCTATTTTTAGCAGTTTCTTTCATTACTTTTGATTGCACTTTCGCCCCGATCAGCTCTGATTTTTCTTGTTGTATCAGAGTTACTTTATTGGGCTTCTCCGCTAATTTGTGTCCTTCCAGTTGCAGGACTTCCGTATTCAATAATGGCATCGCCTTGCCAAAGCTTTTGTTTTCAATTGCAGCTTGGCGCTTTCCCATCTCCTTCGGTATTTGTTGGCCTGCCAACTGTGCCGGAAAGTCGCTTTCAAGTCCTAAGTGCTTGTCATGTTGTTGCAGCTGCTCGGTGTGTAAGTTTAAGCCTTGCGATTGCTCTTGTGGGCGTACTAAGTACATGGCTTGCCCTAAGTACCTTTGCTGCTGAGTCAGTTGGCTTTCACTGCGTGACTTTTGCGGTTGTCGGCGATCGCCTTTTTGCTGTCGCTGCTCACCTTGCACAATAGCGCCTAATCGCTTCGAGCACTTTGTTATTTTACAATCCTCCTGGGCAGTCTTCAAGATTTGCTGTGTTGCTTCCACAGCCACTTGGCTGAAGTCACTTTGCTCGGCGCGCTCGTGTTTTGCTTGCTCATGTCCTGTCATCGTTGCGATTGTCGTGGCTGTCGAAGCATTCTTTATCTGCTTATCGCATTTCACTGACTTTGCATTTTTATTGATAAAATTCAGCTTTACATTTAAATCCGCCAGCGGCGTTAAGCGGCTTTCAATGTTTTTAATATCTCCACTGTCGCGGCGCGTTGCACCATCTTCCACATATTCCGCATCCACTCCAGGCCCTTTTGGCAATTGTTTGCCTGCCAAGCTTCGAGTTTGAATGGCATTCGGGCGCTCAGCACGCGGTGATGGCTGTTGCGGCGCGAACTGAGTTAGCATACTCTGAGTTCTAAAGTCGCTTTTAGCTGGATAATCCGCAGTTGTTTGTGGAATGTGTGTTGTATGGCTTGCGGAGCGCTGGTCGCTGGTTTGAAATTGCGTTGACGTCAATTTCCTTCTGGAATTTATATTATTTATTTTCCTTTCAAGTGGAATGCCCTTCGCATGCTTAGTGCCAGCAGGAACTATTTCTGTACTTTGCTTGACTCCACGCATTTTTGTTGTTGTTGGCATACTAGTTGTAGTTGTTGGTGAAACAAATTGCAACATTTGTGTGGCACTGTTATTGGTTACCTTGGCCACCGGGGTAATTACTGTGTCAACGCCAACACCGTAATCATCGCCACCGACCTCATCATCAGCAGAAAGTTTGACTTCGGAGTCCACATCAGCTGACGCAGCAATGGCAATCTGTGCGCCAAGCGAGCTCACCTGTTCTGCTGTAGTAGTTGCTGCTGTTGTTGTTTGTGCGGCAAGGAATTCCATTTCGGTGTTACTTTGAGAAATTCCTGAACCGCTCACGCGCAATGCCCTCGCTTCCACCTGCACTTCAATGCCGCCACTTATGCGCTTTATACTGGTAATTACTGGTTTCTCCTGTTGTTGGTGTTGTTGTTGTGTTTGTGCTGGTTGTTGTGGTTGCCGAGCAATCGCCGTGCGCTCTTCCACTTCCGCTACCACTTTATCCGTCTCCTCCTCCGGAGGTCGCTCGTCAATTGCTTGCCGCCACTTAGTTGCGCCACCATTGTTATTGTTGTTGTTGCTTGTGCCATTAGTGTCGCTGTTGTTCGACACCATATAATTCGTTGTTACAAGTTTATTATTGTTAGTTGTTGATGACGTTGCCATTACCAGCACTTTGCTGGGAATTCGGCGCTGCTGCGCTGCCGTAAAGTTTCGCACTGCTGTCGCGGTTGAAAATTTTTGCAACTTTTGCTTTTGCGGTCGCATTTCGCTTGCATTAAGCGCTAATTGCTCAATTCGGTAATTTATCGCAGTTGCGCTCGTCGTTGATGCACTTTGCGCGCTCGCCTCCCCAGCAATACCACCTTCGTGCTCCAACACATCTCCGCCAGCGTCAGCACTATAGTTCAGCGCTGTTGCTGTTGACAGCTGCGTTGCACTCTCTTCTCTGGCTGACAACTCATTTTCTCGACTAATTACGTTTGATTTATGAAACACATTTGAATGCGACTGCAATGAGTCGGCGGTGAAACTGCCAGCTTCAGCGTACGCGTCTTCGCGCTTTGGATTAGCGCCGCTTGTTTGACTTGCAGTTGCTGTTGTTGTTATTGACATCGGAAGTAGTAATAACAACATTGTCGTTAAAGTGATCATTGTAGCGAGGCGCTGTGGTCGCATTGCATTTGAGAAATTGCTGCTTGCGCCACTAACTCGCTTGCGTGTGCGCATTGTGTGGCACCGCAGTGCGCAGCGTCGGCGCGACATGTAAGCAGCCTCTATTGCGTGCAGACGTCGTTGTGCTTGTCGTTGTTGTGGCTCAAGTATTGGGAACGTGTTCTCAAGCGATAATTCTTGTGAGTCGCTGGCAGCTTGTTAGACTCGCTTGTGATGCGACTAGGTAGGTTATTGCTTAGGAAAGTTTATGTCCGTTAATTTGTATCACAATTGTTGTTAGGCTTCTCACAAAATCACAACCATTGTGTTATTCTATTTAGTTTTTAAGCATTCTGTCATTTGTTAGGAATTCTCAGTTATCTCTGGAACTTCAGCATCTACAAAAAGGGAAGCGAAAATATATTTTTATTAGTCGTTATGGTTAGCTTTATTGTTAAAAAAATTTTAATGGAATATATTGAAAGTCAAGGCTTAAACTCATTTTTGAAGTATAATTTCTTCGAAGAATGGATCAGCTTTGCAGAGAAGATAATTTCTCGCCGCTTTTGTGATGAAAATCAATTTTGAAACAAACATTTTTAAACCTTTTTGAACCCTCTCTATATCGTGCAACAACTCGCACCTTTAGATCCATTCGACCCTTTGGAACCACTCTCTCTCTCTAACAGTTATCTCTCCATGCTCTTATCTCCTCACCACATTCACCTGCTGAAAAATAATCAGCAGATAATACTTAAATTCTCAGCCAGTTTCACGTAATTGCACGCCACCCGTAATTGCTGTATGACCAAATAATGGCGGATGTAATAATCGTAATAATAATTATAAGTGCAGATAATCCGATTACCGATGACGGATGCGCACAATTTAGCAGCTGGAATTAACCGTTATTTAAATACGTACAAACACGACGCCGATAACCGCAAGCGGAAGCATAAAAGCAAAGCTTTGCGTAGGTGTGTTTTTAAATTACGCTTGTGTATGGCACTATACTCGTAAACGAAACAATAACAACACAACCAAGTGGCAACACTACACACTTGCTATTTAATTGTAACTTTTGAACTTGCGAATTAATGGTTGGTTGGTGAGGAAGAGCGAGTGAGGCACCCTGCTGGAAAAGTTAAGCGTAATTATATTTTAGAACTCCTGGCAGACTTTATTTCTAGAAATTTTCAAGCGCCATATCTTTACACTCTCTCTCTATCTCTCTTTCTCTCTCACACTCTATTTAGATGTCCCTGTGAGAACCACCTACATTCAAAGCTTTGACGAATTTATTTTATAATAAAATTGATGACCTCCCGCGAACTAATGACCTCTTCAGAGTCAATTAAGTACGATCCTTCAGCATAATCTAGCTTATCCCTTTTATTTCTCTTTTAGTAAAAATATTCATAAGTCTCACTCACTCACATTTCCTACTGGGTCTCAACGCCAATGACCAAATGCCTGGACGAACGCAAAGCGATGTTGACTACCACACAAGTGTGAGTAAGCGCGCGTGTCTAAGTGAAAGTGTAGAGTGCATAAAAAAACATTCTAAATTCAAGGTAAAAGCAGCAGTCAGCGAAATCCTTTCAAATGCCACGTATCAACGTCAAGGGAGCAAACGACTGCCGCGGAGTGCGCGCGCTCGCGCGTTGAGTTTGGGTAATGACGCGTGCGACGCTGGCGGATATGAGCAGCGCTTTTATGCGGAAGCATGGTTGTTGTTGTTGTTAGTTAGTTAGTTTTGAAACGCAAAGGTGAAATGGCAAGTATAAGTGGAGGATGCGATGTGAAACGCTGGGTGTTGGAGCGTGAAAGCGTTAAGTAAAGGTGACACTCTTTTCCGGCTCGTAACTCTTAACGCCCCAAAATGCAGCTGGCACACACAAAAAGGGTGTCAGACATTTCATGTGTAACGTGAATAAATGAATGGTCTGTTATTTCGCAATTTGTTGCGTTTCTGTTTTTTACATTTTCATATAATTATGAGTGCCAGCAAGTGCCTGGAGGTGCCGAAGGGTTAATATTTTTTTCGCATTTATTAAGGATTTTAGGCAGGAAATAAAAGTTTTGGATATTATACATAAAAAATAAAAAAAATATAAAATATAAAATATTGAAACCGCTGCGAAACTAAAAAAAAATAATTTCATAAAAATTTGACTTTAAAGTAATATTAAATTCTTCAAACTTTAAAAAATTGCCACTAAATATCTCAGTCAGCCACAGATTAAACTTGAATTTACGCGGATCAAGTTGATCTGTGAAGAGATAAGTACTAAAAAGCAACTCGTTACAACAACAAATACAAATTGTATGCCTCAAGTTTTAAAGTCTTAATTAAAGCGCGTCGCCTAACCGCCACGAACAGTAAAAGAAGCTGTTGGGCGCACACAAACGCCCGCCTTCGCCACTCACCACACAAATTGCAGAAAAACAACAAAGACGCCGCCACTAATAGCGAAGGCGTGGTTGCGCGCACGACTCTTTAATTAAGAATTTCATCAATGCAAAGCCTTGTTCAGCACTTCGTTAGCAGTCGTTGGCAATAAATAGCCGGCGGCAGACGCTGTGACTGGAAAAACAAGCAACGCAGCACGGTGTAAATATAACTAAATACTACAAGCATCAACAACAACAATTTTTATTTTGCTGTTTTCAAGTGAAATTCTTTAACGAGCCGCCAGCACATAGCAGCAGGTCAATTAAAGTTCACAGCGCAAATTGTAGGGCCGCCGGGGCGTATAAGTGCTGCCACCGTCGCGAAGCTGCAAAGCGATTGATTTACTCTCGCGCACACTCTTGCGTAGTGAGTGGTGTTGAGTGGATTTTGTATTTTCTAATGACGCCATTGCCGTCGGCTGCAGGCCGGCCGCCGTTAAGTCAGCTGTGGTGTGTTTGATGGCAATGCCACGCCGTGTATTGGGTTCGATATTTCACGCTGTAGCTTCCGGCCAACAATCGCTGCTGCAGGAAGTGGTGCCGTCGCTTAATAAGTTCATTAAATTTTTATAATTCTCTAAATTTAACGATTTAATTAGGATTGCAGCACTTGCGCACTGAGCTGGAATTCCAGTGAACTTCATGAAATTCTATCTTGAAACAGACTTTAATATATTTTTAGGCAGCGCGTAGGCGGTATAAAGAAAAAGTTTAAATGAGTTGTGTTTTGGTGGGTTAAGGAGAGAAATTTTCTATTTTTTTTAAGTTAGAGAGTATTAAAAATAAATTTTTTGAAGTTAGTGAATATTAAAGCGAATCGGCGAAATTTAATATTTCATACAAATTGATTGAAAGAGAGAACTGACTTCTCCTGAAGTTAAACCGAATATATCAATTACTTAATTACATAAAAAATAAATTGAAAAAGTTTTCTCGACACCCTTAGCTGTAAAATATATTATAACACCATGAAAAAGTGAAAATTTTATACCAAAAAAGGGCGAAGAGAATATTTGTTTACAGCAACAACCGCATCTAAAACCACAAATATTTTGTCATTAGCAGAGAATTCCAAATATTTTTAAATTGTCTGCAGATAAGCACAAATAGCTGTCGCACATTGTTTGTGACACAAAGCGCCGGCGGGCGGCAGAATGTGGCAGAAAAGGAAAAATTATTTTTAATGAAAATGAGCTGAAAACAAAAAACAAAAATCTTGCAAAAAATGTTTGTAATTGAAAATAAAAGAGAAAATATGACACAAAAACAAACTGTCAATGATCTGTGAAAAGTGAAACGACTCAATGAAGAACAAAAAAGCCGCGAACCTCGCCGCTTGGCAGGCAAATACAAAGCAACCATGCCTGCACCTTTGACATTTGCGATGCTGCAAGAAGTGACCTTCGCAGCGTCGAATTAGACCAAAGCGGACATAAAAGTGACATAAAGCCGGCGAATAACAAAAGTGAAATAAAAGCCGGGGAAATGAGCGCTATACGAGTTGTGTGACAAAGTAGAAATAATTAAATGGGCTTCGGGCAATAAAGCGAGTGCCAAGCAGCAGCCAAGTGCCGTTAACGCACAATAAATGCTTGGCTAAGTTGTCCTTGCGGAGATGTTTGCAAACACACTTGCTCTCTCTCTCTCTCTCTCTCCCTCTCTCTCTTGCATCAAAGCCACACTTTTCTTTATTTTACTTTTTGAACTGTTGAAATATGTGTCGAAGCAGTGACATTATGTCACAAAGGAAGGTGTGTCGGTGCCACATTGCACTCACACATAAACACTCAGCGAAACTTTGCGACACTCGCATTAATATTTCACATCTCAGCTTTAACTTTGCGCTTTCTTCACTTCCTCTTTTCTTCTTTTCTCACTTTATTTTACTTTTATTTCATATTTTATTCTGCGGTCTTTCCGTTTCTTTGCTTGCGGCCTAGACATTTTGTTTAACGACATTGACGTCCGGTGCTCCATCACAGCGGTCGTAAAGTTTTCTGTCTTCCTTAAACAGTTTCATTTCATTTCCTGTCACCGCGTCCTGAACTCACTCAACTTTGCGCTTAGCCCCTGCGTTTGTGGTGTTGAATTTTATTTCCGGTCGTGTGGTGTTTAATGCGATTTAGCGCAGTGTCGGAACACACACCGCACACCACTAATAAACTAGATAATTTACTGTTTATTTGCTAGTTTACAAAGAAGATGCTCGAGAGGTTCCCCCTAACTGATGACAGGGAAACAGCAAGCAACTTTAAGAGAGAGGAGGATAAGAAGGACTGAGAAATATGCGGGAAATCAAGCGAGTAACAATGATATTGTTGTCAAGAGAGGCATAAATATACTAGTAATACAATAAAATAAAAAAAAAAATATTTTTTGATTTTACAAATATATAGCCAACGCCTCAAGTTTTTATTAAAAATATTTTTTTTATTAATATATTTTTTTATTTAATATTAATAAAAGAGAGAATATCTCTCTCCCTGTTACCAAGAGCAGCACAAAAATTCCAACAATATTTTTCATCCAATTTCGTCACAGACAAGGGCCCCCTTTCTTTCCCCCTTTATTCGCACAATGACAAAAGACGCCGACACAAATCGCTTCACAATTTCATTGCCCGCCAATGACACTTTATTTGAGATAGTAATTTTTCAATCGACAACGACGGGTCTATTGAATTTATTACAATAGAAACAAATCGCAAGCGATAAATTATCAGCAAGCTTAGTACTTTTTGGGGGAGTGGGACAGAGAATGAGGCCGAGAAGATTTATGTAATGGCTTTAAAATCAGAAAAGAGAATGACCGGACAGCGACAAACGAAACGATTTTTGTTTTGAGGGAATTGCTTTGTTGACAATTGATAAGAATAATGTTTGGACAGGGAAGTTGGCACATATTTTCAAAGGATTCATACAATAGTAACTGGTGAGTGCACATAATGCAAAGATTTGCGTTTACTCTAACTGTCGCAGTTTAAAAAGTTGCTATTCTAGTATTTTTAGCAAAACATAATTTGTTTTGCGATTCTAAATATTTTTTTATATCACAAACTAGTTACAAACGAGTCACAATGGTACTAGTCTCTACTCTGCTAAATAATTTTTATATATTTTTCTATTAATCTATCTGTTTTCAGAACATTTTAAGTGCGAGTTCCCTAGATTTGAACCTAAAACAACAAACATTTCAAGAAACCTTGGATTGCGTACAGAAAAACAAATTAATGAGGTTAATTGTGGAAATCTGTCGACCAGCAATAAATTTCTCTCCATTAGAGAGCAAATATGTGGTGTGATTTGCAACATTGAACGTTAATGCTTCCGAAAAAAGTTGCTGCTTTCACCCATATCGACCATATTGCTTAACCAGCCATTATGTGCGCCACAAAAAACCCCAAAAAAATATATTGAAAAAACCGAATCATAACAGCTTAGCTCAGCAAAGTAAACCCTGCCTTTTCATCAATTGACCTTTTCGCAACGGTTTGTTTACCAGCGCCAACCGTTACTTTTTTCTCAATTTCCTTTTCTATTTGCCACTGCATTTGAAAGCCCTAAATTGTACTGTTACTATCAGCGAAATTACCGTTACACATGCAAAAAGTCCCTTTTTACCGTAAAAAATTACACACATTTGTGGCATTGCGGCATTTGTGGCATTCAACCTTCCCGGTTATGTGCGTTTCCATTCAGGCTCATTCAAGCTTACACTTGGCCTCCATACATTTGCTCCGTATTTTGTGGTTATTTTCAATAGATCTTGTCGACTTACCATATCATCGGCAATGCATTTATAGATTCTGCGTAATCGGCTTATGATGTTTTTCCACGAACAAAAAAACTGAAAATGGCAGCAGCCGGTAGCCGGCAGCAATTTGGTTGTAAGAATGTATAATGTTATGCTAACAGAGCGAAAACATAAACGTAGCTATTGTGTTAGGTTATTTGAAAGGCTTCGTCAGGTTGTTTGTAAGGCTTAGGGTTTAACTGGTATGCGTGTGGGGGTGGTGGAAGAACTGATAAACATCCTCAGCATAATAAATATGGAAAAAATAATTTAAAAAGTTGCCTGTTAAAGGATATCTTGATGATATAAATAGTTTGTTGGACAAAATTGTGATAAGCAGTACAAAAGTTATAGTCGTCCTCATGCGAAAGGAACTAACAATATAATCAGTTAATATATTAGGACTACAACTTTGCTTCCGCCGTTTTTTTTTTGTAAATTTAAGTTTTTTTTGTATAAAAACGGTTACAAATGTCCATGAGCCTTTTCTTGGAATTAAAAAATAAAAGCAAAATTTCCCGCAAATGTCGAGAATTCGGCTCAAAAAGTGACATTTTCAGTTGAAAATAAGTTTGGGATGAAAACAGATCTCTACAAATATTTTGTTGAGTCAAATGTCCAAGATCGATATAAAACGATTTTATCGATTTAATCGACCAGTGCTTGACCCTTGAGACATCGATTGGAAAACGGCGGAAGCAAAGTAGTAGACCTAATAGTATAGCGTTAAGAACTTGCATCAAGCCCTTGGCTGAAGTACTTGACTCTTATATTATAGTGAGTTTAATGGTGTTGATAAATCTAAAATGGGGGTGTGTGGGCGATTCCTTTCTTATATATTCATTATAAGCCAAAAATTTGTACAAACAAGTTGTGGAATTTGTTTACTTCTTATCCCTGGAAACTCCTAAAGGGTCTAAGTAGTCCTCATTATCATCATCATAGAAAGGAAAGGCGCAAAACACTTAAAATGTCAGATCTAGGTTCCCATACAGCTAACCTTCTGCTAAGTCGCTCATTTCAAATCAAGCAAATAATAATCCCACTTCTCATTCATCCTCAAAATCACAAAATAATTTGTATTATGATACACAACCATGAAATATGAGTCACCCCGCATGTGCCTCGCAAATTCTACACACTCTCCGAAGAGCGCCACGCATATCAAATGGAGTTTATGTATTTCAGTCAAAGCACTCATAAAACTATATGCCATATTAAGCCATAAAATATTTGATTTACTAGCGCTAAAAATGTTACTTTTTACTATCGTTTATTTTTTTACGGCGAATTCATTTTATTTCCTACTGGCCTATGCTTTTACGAGCGCATAAAGAGGCACAACTTATTTGCGACTCGACAAATAGGCGCAGCAATTGCACTAAATAGTAATTTGGTATAGTTAAAGCGGGCTTACACTGCATAAGATTTACTTTGTGGCTAACCGAAATAACGGTATATGCATTAAGAGTATACACTAAAAATAAATTTACATACACATAAATATAATAAATTCGAGTGTAGCAACAAGGAAGGCGGCAGCGGCACGAAATTTCTTTTCTCACTTAGCCAAGCAACAAAGCACTTTCGCGGCGAGTTTTTTTGAGAATTTATGCGCAGGAAAAAGTTGCTGGGACCATAAATTTGTATGAGCGCATAAAAGCATATTCTTTTTTTCATTGAGGAGGGAGCAACACATATTTATTGAGCGGCTTTTTTGGTGAGCGCGTGCCACCAATTTTCGCAAACAATCGCCGCAGTAATGGCAGACACACATACTTCTGTGCATATGTTCATTAGAAGTACATATATATTATATAATGTAGTGTTATACATATGTCAGGCAAGCGCCACTTCCGTCCTCTTTCCGGTGCCGCAAATTATAGGCCCAACAGCGCGCACATCTGTCGGCAAATTTTGATGATTCAGTGTTTCGCTTGTCTTTTCGTGGTTGTTCGCTGTCACTTTCCAACAAATTATTTACTAGCGCTCTTGAAGTAGTGTTGTTGGGCATATTTTGAATTGAACATATTTTGTGTGAAGAATAAATTAGTAAAGCTGTTGGCATATTGCGCTCTAAAAGCCATAGAGAGCGTCAATCAATCCTCGCAATAAAAATTTCCCAACTTCATTTCCATCCAAAAATCCATATTTTGTTGTAATTTAAAAGATTCATAGTGATATTCCACCAATGGCACCCTTTAACTCCAGTTTTTGTTAAATTCTAGTGTAATATTTCACACAAAATTACTACTAGGCGAGTAAGAACAATACCTCTTCAGAATTGTATGAGTGTAGTAGAGAGCCCTTATCTTTAAAGATCTATAAATTTCAGTAATATATGAAAACTATCGTAATAATTCTTTAAGTAGCTCCAGCTCAATAGCTCAGCTCGCTGGCGCCGCTGATAGGCAATAAAAAGCACACACTCTCATGCAAAAAAAAAATAATAATAAAATTGAATTAGTTTAGATGCTTGCTATCAATGCCAATGCTGACTTTGCTTTCTTACCAACATTTCATAGTTAGCTAGACAAACCGTTATACAAATATACTCACAATTATTGAACTTTGCGAGAGTTCAAAGCACTCACCACGCCAAGCGTTGAAGCGTTAAAGTATATTTGTCGTCGTTGTTGTGCATGCGTTTAAGCGGAAGTGTACGCGCGGCAGTTTGTGCTTTCGCACAAAGAAATGTGAAGACGGGAATGTGTATATGAATGTGTGCGCTATAAATTATTGCTTTGTTTTGGTGAATTTAAGTATGAGCTAAAGCTACTTAAGGCAGTTGTCACGCGACTGTGGCATGATAGGAGTCAGCATGAAGGGAGTATACATATATGTACAGAGAGAGGACAGAAGTAAAGCGCTGGAATAATCCTCACTTATATTTTATATAATCGAAAATTCCATCTGGCTTTATATTTTGTATAGTTTCACACAGCTACATATTTGTTGAAAATATCCAAAACTGACGGTCATCATCACACTATTTGCTCAGCGTGTCGGCTATTAACTTATTTATCGCGCAATTTTCGATAGCCTCCGAAAAGCAAACACAAACCTATTGCAGAATTTCTCTTTGTGGCATCAATTTGCGCGCCAATTCGCGCTGAAATTAAGTAATTAGCTTAAGAGTTTTCGCCCGCCGCAGCAAAACTGTAGCGCCTCACGTGCGCCGGCTGCGAAAACTCTGCACAAACTTAACATATTTCATTCCACATACGAATCGCGTCAATAAATGACCTTCAAGTTGTTGTGCATGCCCGATTGAAGCGTTGATTTTTGTGATTTTTTGCGAAAACAATTTTGTGGCTATTCATTGGGATCTGCTGCCAAGACTTAATTGGAATTCTTGTTTATATTTTGCTTCGCATACAAAAATTGACGTTCTCAAGCACTAGTGTATACATATATGTTGTGTTTATTTGCTATTAATTATAGGATTTTGTCAGCATTTTGTCTGTTAATTAATCGCATTTCAATGGCGGCTCACTGAAGAGTTGGAGCTAAGAGTTCGCTAATATTTAAGTACCTAAACTTAATATAGAGTGTTACTGCAGGCGAAATCTGGAAGCTTTTTCTTTTTGAGAAATAATTTCATTTCGAATATTCGCTTCTAGAGTATTTCAATTTTTAATTTAACACATTTTTTTGAAAATTAACAGCCCTATTCTCATGCCCTCATAAAAATCACCACACTCACTACTATGTGGTTTTTGAATTTTGTGATTATTACCTTATTCTGGCGAAAATTCAAAAGCTCAAATGCTCACAATATTCTCCAACTTCTGTGACGTGTGAAAGCAACCATCACAATATAAATTTCCTAATTTCGCCTACTGTAGCTCTAAAAAAAACTATAAGAAAATAAGTAAAATGAAAAGCTCTCTGTCACCAGCTTAAATATACAGTTATTTATTTTCTATACAGCTTTCACTTTCGAAAACATTGACACCATCCAATTCACATTTAATTAACCTCTCATGGGAAAAATGCAATAAGATAAAATCTGCAACAGAAACAGAAACAGAAATTTTAAGCTCCACATAAACCGTTGTCAATCAATTCGCAGATGCCAAACTGACATGGAAGTGACATTCAACATGTAGAAATATAAACTCAAACTCAGAAAAAGTGTGACATTTTTTAAACTACCATTGAAGGCGTGTAAGCTCCATGTAATTTTTTGTGAAGTATTTATTTTTCATATTTCATAGATGTATGTACATATGTATTTTTAAATATACGAGGTATTAAATATTATTTGGAAGAAATGCAGACATTTTTGTTATAAAAATTATTTTTACAATAAATTGAAAGCTTAATAGCGCAATGGACTATTGTTAGTTGATTGACTTTGAATATATTCAATGCACTTCACACCTATCTATTTCGATTGTAAAGAAAGAGGTGAAAACAAAGGAATTTAGCTTAATAAACTAATTTTTAAATCAAAATTTAATATTCTCAAGCACATAACCTCAAACATTTCATCAGCCCCAACTGCTTTACTTGCAGGCGCTTGTAAATTAAAGACACTTCATTACCAAGGAAACCGCAATTTTAATTATCATGCAAAGGCGGGCAGCTATTTTTATAACATTTTAATAGAAATTTTGCTTTTGATCGCCTCAACCGAAAGACGCATGTTGCCACTTGACTTAAATAAGCTGAATAAATAAATAAGAATAAACTCAAAATTGCGTGAGCGTAAAGCATACACCGGCTAATGCTTTAAAATCCTTAAGTGACTACTTAAACGTAAGCATTTTTGTAAAATTTAATTTCCAAAACGCTTTGTTGGCTTTACCTATAATTTCGCCGCTTTGAGCTCAAAAATTAATTAACCAACATATTATGTAATGAAACTGGCATGTCTACTCACACACCCGCATCAACACTGTCTTACGAAATAGACTGTGGTGTATTTCGAGTTATACAACATGAAGGCACTTAATAAACTCGAGTGCTGTGCTATTGCTACAGTGGCTGCCATGGACACTTGAGAAGCCAATAGACTTGTATACAAATACATATGTATAAATGTATGTATGTGTCTGTGCTTCCACGCCAAATTTGTGTATTTCCGCTGAAGTTGTGAAAATTGTAAAAATAGAATTCGCAGAAAGCGAAGCAAGAAGTCAAAGCAAATACGAAGAAATCTAATATTGTTGAGTACGAAAAAGAAAGCAGACACAACAGTTCAGCGTGTAAGCGCGCAGACTGCCGAAAATACTTGCGCTTAATCCACAGTGAATTTAATAAAAATAAAAATGAAATTTGTAAAGCTGTCAGCGATTGAAACTTGAATCTTGGCATATGGCACTAAACTTGAGATAATTATTTCACAGTGATTTATGACATTTCCGGTAACTGTGTAATAAACAGAGCGATTATGAGCTGAAATACAAATGAGGACCAAAAGAATTGAGGAATTATACAAAAAAGAATGAAATAAATGCTGAACGCTTTAGAGCGTCTCCACGAATGTTAGCACAAGTATTGATAAACAGAACAATTTTTCTATTTTAAATTGCAGCATTCGCTATCTATTTCACAACCGTTATTTGTCTACTCCAACCGCCTAGTAGTAATCAATTGCTCCCTTGCCTCCCTTGGCTGCCCATACCACGGCGTTTTATTAATAAAAATGTTTTCGTTGTCATCTTAATGTCAGACGCACTTCGCCAACAACAACAACAAACCTACACAAGCAACGCACAACAAACGCTCGAAACGCCCGACTTCCGCTCAGTGGAGTAAAGATATGTAAATTGCTTTACACACAAATTCAATTTGAGGACATTTACGGAGCGCCGCAGAATTCAAAAAAAAAAAGAAGCGTGGAAAAGCAAACTGGAATAAATAAATAAGCGCAAACATAGAGTAAGCGTAGAATAAAGCGCAATGCAGAGCATGGCATATATGTGGAGGCAAGCGAAAGCGCAAATTGTAAACATATCGCTTGCGATATGAAAAAATTCCATCAGCGAGGATGCGCGTTGCTTATACTGCTCGGCGGCGTGCTTCAAGCAAAGTAACTCGCGCGCTCGGGCACCAAGCGGCGATTGACGATAGAGAAAAATGCCATAAAAGCAAAACAAAGCGCAAAATGAGGTTTAGAGATGCGACGAAAAATGTTGCTGGGCTCCAACATTTTGGTGCTTGCTTTGCCATTTTTTCCGCAAACCGTTGAATATGAATTTACAGTTTTACATACTTGCTTTGTTCGGTGCGGAAACGCCAAGCATGTCTTACACTATTTACTTAACAATATCGGAAATTAAATTTGAGGCAAGCAAAGCAAACGCTGGTTTATTTGCTGATTCAACCGAATTTGAGTAGAGCTTAGTGGTAGAGGAGCCATAGACTGGCAATATTTTGTTTTATGAAGGGAACGCCAAGTCATCAGACCGCAAAAAAAACTATATTGCTGGATGCAGATCTTAAGACAAACGAGGTTTTCGAAGACGATGTTGAATGAATGCCTTTAGCACCATTTTTGATGGCAAATGAGTTCGTAGAGACATCATAAAAAACAAGAAAAAACGTTAACTTCGGCTGTACCGAAGCTAATATACCCTTCACAGGTGCATTTGATTTAGTAACTATGTGTTTAAGCAAATCCAAAGACGTAAGAAAAAGTAAGTAAAAAAAAAGAAAACATTTTACTAATTCTTTTTAGCCGGGTTGTTTGCTAGAAACATTAAGGTTATATAGTTAACCGATCTGAACAATTTCTTCGGAGATTATATTATTACCTTAAGCACTAATCCATGTCAAATTTCGTGAAGATACCACGTCAAATGCGAAAATTTTCCATACAAGCACTTGATTCCGATCGTTCAGTTTGTATGGCAGCTATTTGATGTAGTGGTCCGATATCGGCAATTCCGACAAATGAGCAGCTTCTTTAAGAGAAAATAACATCTGCAAAATTTCAAAACGATATCTTAAAAACTGAAGGACTAGTTCGTATATATACAGACAGACAGACAGAAAGACGGACATGGCTAAATCGACTCAGTTCAACATACTGATCATTTATATATATACTTTATAGGGCCTTCGACGCTTCCTTCTGGGTGTTACAAACTTCGTGACAAACTTAATATACCCTGTTCAGGGTATAAAAAACAGTAAACAAGTCATACAAAAATCATAAATCGTCTCTTGCGTTGAGTTTAGATCGATTTTATAAACTTCAAAGAATTTTTAAATATTTCGAAAGTGTTTGTATTTAATCCAAATCGATAAATCATTTCAATATACTGTGCTATCATATTGATATCCTCACCAGCTTATTATAATCGGCAGCAATTAATTGCATGTCTCTTTGCCTATATATTTATATGGTTGCGAAATCCTTTCGTATTAACCATCACATGTGCAATTGTTGTTGCCTCTATTTGTGTGTGAGCACATAATTGAGCGTTCATTATAACGATTATAACAATCGGAATACAATACAAGAGGGTTGCTGCAAATATGTCGAATTGAGTTTCCATTGTCTATGTTAGACTAGAAAATTGATTATTTTTATTATGCAGATGGCAAACACAACAACAAATGAGTTAATTATTTCGAATTGATAAAGCTTTCATTGCTTATATTGCGCATTTGAGTTCAAAGGAGGATTTTAAAAGAGCACTAAGAGGGGATTAAATGATAGATTATTATAGTGATATATATGTTTTTGCAATAAAAAAGAATTAAAAATGTAAATGAAAAAATAAAAAAGTGGAAAACAGTTTTTTAAAAGTAAAGTACCATGTCAAATTGGAACTTTTAGTATCTTTGTTCATCAGAATATATATTTTTTTTTCAAATATAAAATATAAAAAAAAAAAATTAAATTGTATTGGTCTACAACTTTCTTCCGCCGTTTTCCAATAGATGTCTCAAGCACTGGTCGATTAAATCGATAAATCGTTTTATATCGATATTGAACATTCGTGTCAACAAATATAAAAAACATTTGTCTGCCATACTGTGAAATGCCGCAGTAAAAAGCACAGCACAGCACAATAACACCAGCGTTGATCACAAGTTTGCACAAATATGATATGACATGTTGTCTGCCAGATAGAGTACTGACAAGTTAAAATTTGCTAATGGCCAACACAAAGCCAAGAAAAAAAATAATATTAAAAGGGACTAAAGGAATATGACAAAATGAAAAATCGTTTGCAGAGCACATCAAGGGCGTGTGACAAATTGAAAAATGAAAGATGATAAATTACGTTTAACACACACATACAAAGACACACCAAAAAGGGTGTGAAGAAAATCGGTAGAAGAAATAATATGAAGTATGAAGGAATGGCAGAAAATTTGCAAAGCAAAATGGAAGGAAGCAACCTTCGCTATATAATAGCACTTAAGGCGTCAGTTTCAAATCGCTTAAAGTTTATAATCGCTTAAGAAATGCTCAACCGAACAAAAAGCGCTGCTGAAGACATGACGTTTGAGCATTTTACATATGTATATACATATATATATTTTCTTTTTTTTTCAAAATCAAATGCTTATGTCAATTGAAGGGCGAATACTTGCAGCAAAATTGCAAAATTTTAAAGGGTGATTTTTTAAGAGCTTGATAACTTTTTAAAAAAAAAAAACGCATAAAATTTGCAAAATCTCATCGGTTCTTTATTTGAAACGTTAGATTGGTTCATGACATTTACTTTTTGAAGATAATTTCATTTAAATGTTGACCGCGGCTGCGTCTTAGGTGGTCCATTCGGAAAGTCCAATTTTGGGCAACTTTTTCGAGCATTTCGGCCGGAATAGCCCGAATTTCTTCGGAAATGTTGTCTTCCAAAGCTGGAATAGTTGCTGGCTTATTTCTGTAGACTTTAGACTTGACGTAGCCCCACAAAAAATAGTCTAAAGGCGTTAAATCGCATGATCTTGGTGGCCAACTTACGGGTCCATTTCTTGAGATGAATTGTTCTCCGAAGTTTTCCCTCAAAATGGCCATAGAATCGCGAGCTGTGTGGCATGTAGCGCCATCTTGTTGAAACCACATGTCAACCAAGTTCAGTTCTTCCATTTTTGGCAACAAAAAGTTTGTTAGCATCGAACGATAGCGATCGCCATTCACCGTAACGTTGCGTCCAACAGCATCTTTGAAAAAATACGGTCCAATGATTCCACCAGCGTACAAACCACACCAAACAGTGCATTTTTCGGGATGCATGGGCAGTTCTTGAACGGCTTCTGGTTGCTCTTCACCCCAAATGCGGCAATTTTGCTTATTTACGTAGCCATTCAACCAGAAATGAGCCTCATCGCTGAACAAAATTTGTCGATAAAAAAGCGGATTTTCTGCCAACTTTTCTAGGGCCCATTCACTGAAAATTCGACGTTGTGGCAGATCGTTCGGCTTCAGTTCTTGCACGAGCTGTATTTTATACGGTTTTACACCAAGATCTTTGCGTAAAATCTTCCATGTGGTCGAATAACACAAACCCAATTGCTGCGAACGGCGACGAATCGACATTTCACGGTCTTCAGCCACACTCTCAGAAACAGACGCAATATTCTCTTCTGTACGCACTGTACGCATTCGTGTGGTTGGTTTAATGTCCAATAAAGTAAACTGAGTGCGAAACTTGGTCACAATCGCATTAATTGTTTGCTCACTTGGTCGATTATGTAGACCATAAATCGGACGTAAAGCGCGAAACACATTTCGAACCGAACACTGATTTTGGTAATAAAATTCAATGATTTGCAAGCGTTGCTCGTTAGTAAGTCTATTCATGATGAAATGTCAAAGCATACTGAGCATCTTTCTCTTTGACACCATGTCTGAAATCCCACGTGATCTGTCAAATACTAATGCATGAAAATCCTAACCTCAAAAAAATCACCCGTTACAAATACAAAGCCAAAATATGCAAATCTGCTATAAGTGATATATGTATATCTAGAAATATAAATATACCCCTTTGTTGGAAACAGGTATGTGGCCTCACCTCTGACTCGTTATTTGCATAATCTCATTTCCCCTTTTACACAGCAGTCAAATATTCGTTCTACTATCTGGCGAATAAGTGAAAATTCAATTCGCAAATTGTGTATTACCATTAAAATGTAACTTATTGCAAATATATGCATGGATTTTCTGCAAATTTGATTGAGCTCATTTCCATATTTTCATATTAACACGAGTAGTCGACAAACAGTGGAAGGGGAAAAGTAGAAAAGGAGAAAGCTTTTTATGCTTAAAGTGAATTTGTGTATGGAGCACTAGAAGGGTTTTACTCAGGCAGCTTAAGGGGTTATATACAGTTAGGATTTTCAAAAAATCGATTTTTTGCGTTTTTTTTAGTGAAGGCGCGCCGACTACATGCAAAGTGCTTTCAAAACTTTATACTCGTTTTTCTCGAAACGGTGTTTTTAAAGCCGGTGAGCAAGATTTCTCAGAAATGGCTGAACCGATCGGTCTGAAATTTTTACACAAGCTTCTTAACTATATTTTTTAGTAATTAATCGAAGGATGAAAATTTCTTATTTTTATAAACAATTAAAGACCCGAGTTTTGGTCGAAAATCGAACCTTTTGCTTTGAGTAGCCGCCATTTTGTCATACAATTTTATTTGCTAATTCCTTCAATCAATCACTAGATTTATTATTATATTAATGAAATTTATTTGGTTTCTGCATTTTAGATGATCCAGTCCAAAGCAATATCGTGCTCACCCCAAGAGGCCTGTTTTTGAGGACCTCTGCAAAATTGGCAATATCAACGTTCCCGATAATTATTTTTGGCATTAAAAAATATATGAATATAGTTTAAGGTTGTCACAATATACCTGCCAAGTTTCAAATCAATAAACCAAATAGTTTGCTTAGAAAAAAATTCTTGAAAAATGCCTTTTTTCGACCTCCTTACTGTATATAACCCCTTAAATTGTTCGGGAAAGGTAAGAGATGTTGACATTATCTGCTAATTCTTTATACAACAAACTTCATTTTAAAACCTCAAGAAAATAGAAAGTACTTTTAGTATAACTGAGTCCCAATAAATCTCTTCAAACAGTAAGACTTCTGTAACACAAAACTACTTTCACCAAAATGTGGTCGGAGCGCAGTTGCACTGAGCGAAAGTTAAACAATAACCGATTTAGTTCGTTTCTGTTCACAACGCTTTAAAGAAAGCTGCACACCAAACAAATGTAAACAAATTGCGCATGAACTGTGCTATTACACACACACATGCACACATACACACACAGTAACATATGTGAGCCGACGTAAAGGCTTTCAATGGCAAGACACGCCTACACCTCTATACGAAATTTGTAAGGCAGTAACTGTCATGCTCAGCCAGTACACACTACAACCACAGCTGCGTATAAAAGTTGCTGTTGCTTGTTTGGCTTGTTTGGCTCTCATACTTTTTCATGTGTGACTTTCAACAATTACTGAAAGTTTGCTACAAATGGCTCGGCGCTATGCTATTCAATATTGCCAAGTAGTTTTTAGCACAACTGTTATTTGTTTACTTAGTAGACAACTTGCGCAAATTTTAAGCACTATGCAATAGGAAATTAGTCAAGTATATATACTATAATACGTAAAGCAAACTTTTCAGTAACTATACTTTTCAACTTCTCAGTGAGTTTGTCTTGAGTAAATTTATTTTTCTTTCTCTCTTTTTCTTTTGAAGATGAATTCTTATTATTTTAGTGCTTTTATTTATTTAAGTTCCTTGAGTATGCAAATAAACTGATTAATTGGTAAGGTTTTTCCCGGCAGGTAATTCAAGTACCTTCACTTACACATTCCGCACTTACTTTTCACATTTGAGTTTCGAAATTTCTTAAAATTTCTTACAAGTGCATTCAGGTGTATGCGAAAATAAATAAATAAATTAACTGCCATGCCACAACTCAGCTCACAAAAGTTGAGGTAAACACTTAATTCGAAAAAACACTTTAAGCGCCTGAAAGTAGGCAACCACAACGCTTACCTATGGCATTGGCAGCATGAAATGAAAACTTTTTTCGCCACACAACACATTTGCGTGTATCATTTCACTGTGTTTACTCTACTTCGACATAGATATATATATGCACACGCGCAGCGCAATTGTAACAAAAAGGTGTTAAATATGCGCTTCCAGTATTGTTAGAAGGAAACTTTTGTTTGCTTGTCATTATTTACATATTAAAAGCGGGTGTGTGTGTGTGTGTGTGAGCGTCATGCTAATTTTCCACACATGCAGACAATTTAAATTCAAATTTCGGTTGGCAAAAGTTAAGCGCTTAAGTGGAAAACTTTTGACAAACTCTAATGCCAAAGGAACACCATGTCGTATGCGTAACATGAGCAGCATGCCGTGTAATGGTAAATTGCTTGATAAATGGCAAGTAAATGTGAGAACTTTAAGTAAATAAATAATGCAAAGTGTGTTGGCGCGGTGGGCAAAAGCGCATATTTGCTTAAAATGTTTGTTGTTGTTGTTGTTCTAATATGTGTGGTTGCTGAAATTAGTAGCAGGTGAAACTCAGAACAAACAGGAGCAGATAAATGATAAAATTAAGTGAAATTGTTTAATTTTTTTAGTATTTAAGGAAATTGAAATAAAAATCAAGAAAGCAAAAAGCACTAATTTCGAAGTGGTGCCGCTATTTGTCAGCGTCTCGCCTTTGTTGCTCCCAATACCCAATATTGCGCTGAGGTTTGTTGCTAAAAGCCATTTAAGTTCCTTGCACAGACACACACGCACACTTGATTTCACTTTTGATCCGCTCTGCGGCAATGAAGTTGTTTATATAACAACCGAATCATGCATAATAAAATTTAACGATTATGGCATATAATGTAATTCAAAAAAAGAAAGAAAATACCCAAAATTTACACTCAGACGCCATTAGCGTCGAAGTGTAGAGCGCCAAGCAAACAAAAACAACAGCAAATGTAATAAAGCATATCAAGTCGCAAATGGTGCCATCGAGAGATCATTGCACAGCACATTTTTATTAAATTTTTACTTTTTTTTTTGCTCAACTGGCAGCATTTGCGTTGTTGTGTCTGGCACACACACATCGCTTGTAACGGGTAGTGAAAATAAAATCTACTACATGTTGCAATAGAAAGTGTAGCGCCAGCGGCAAACATGTGTCGCTTTGGCAACACAAGCAACCTCTACTCGAGTTCAATTTGCATATGCCACGCACGCACTTGAATTGCAGAGTAGGCTTTCTGAGTACGAAAGAAGATCGAAAAGAGCCGAAAAAAGTGTACGAAAACGCTGAAATTGAATAAACAAGCAGAAAAAATACACACAAAAACCAAACCACAGCCCACACAATGTGGCGGCGTAAACTTGCAGCAGCGCCTTCTTTCCGACGTAAGCAAACCCTTTGATAAGCGCTAAGCGGTGCTCAACACATGTGTGTCTGCCAGCTTTGCTGTATTTATTTGAAATTTGAATTCGGTGTCAGCTGCTTGGCCGCAAAGCAAAGGTGCAGCGTCGGTACTTTACAGTTGAAACCGTCTCTTTTTTTTGTTTTGTTTTTAGGTCTGCACGTGTTGCGTTACTAAAGGAAGAGCGCAAAAATTACAAGCGAAAGGGTCACAACATACGAAAATGTCATTTGGATAAACACCTCAAACCTTACGGTGGCTCTAAATGGCATTTAATATGCAATAAAACGAGGAGACATTATTACAAATGAGATTTAGATTATTGTAATTGCAGCGCGTTGGAGAAATATCTATTTTTTCTGCTTGAAAATTGTATTCAAATCATTATTTGATCTGAATCAATTTGAGCTGAAGGAAGTTAGCAGAGTGTCTTCTTGAACGAAAGTTAATATTAGGTTGGCAAATATCTCCCTTCCGTTTTTTCTCTTTATTCAATGCTTCAAGTGTTACAGTGATCGGATTTAGTTGAAATATGCGCCGTTTCGTTCGATATCTTGTTTCCATCTAGACGGCAACTCCATAATACCCTCCTCGTAGAAGCGCCCCTCCTTATTTGCGAAGAACTCGGACAGCCACTTTTCACAAGCCTCTTTTGAGTTCAACTCTACACCACCAAGGGCGTTCGCCATGGACAGGAACAGGTGGTAATCACTTGGCGCTATGTCTGGGCTATATAGTGGATGCGATAAAACCTCCCATCCGAACTCCCGTAGTTTCTGCCGACTCATCAACGAAGTTTGTGGTCTGACGTTGTCCTAGTGGAACACTACACTCTTTCTGTTGGCCAATTCTGGACGCTTCTGGTCGATCTCCTGCTTCAAGCGGTCCAGTTGTTCGCAGTAGATGGTAGAATTAAGCGTCTGGCCATATGGGAGCAGCGCATAGTGGATGATTCCCTTCCAGTCCCACCAAACACGCAGCAAAACCTTCCTGGCCATCAATCCCGGCTTGGTCACTGTTGGGGACGATTCACCGGCCTTCGACCACGACCGTTTTCGCTTGATATTGTCGTATGTGATCCATTTTTCTTCGCCAGTCACCATCCGCTTCAAAAATGGGTCGAGTTCGTTCCGTTTCAGCAGCATATCGCAGGCGTTGATTCGGTCCAACCCACACATCAAGTTTTTTTGTGTATCCAGCCTTCTGCAGATGGTTTCAAATGGTTTGGTGACTAACTGACATCTCTTGGGCGATGTCACGAGATGCCACATGCCGGTCTAACTCGATGTGTTCCATGATTTGATAGGAATTCGTCGTCACAGGTCTTCCGCCATTAATCTCACGGAACGTTTCTCTTTGATACGTTTCTATTTGGCTACCAAATAGTGAAGCATAAAATTCGACATCTTATAGGAGCCATGATTCGGCTATCATCGCTTAAAGCGGTTCCTACGCCAAATATATATATATAGGAGCCAAACAGATCATGAAGCAAGAATTATTCGCATGTAGGATCCTCTCTAGTTACTACAAAAATTTAATTTCATGCCAATTTTATAAAATTCTGAAACAAAATCAAACAAAATCAAATAAAATGTGTTTCTCTATTTATATTAAAGACATATCTTCACCACGTAGACGCATTTATGGGCGGTACTTATAACAATTGAGCGCTTTAAAACAAAATCAAACCTCATCTAACATACAATTCGATCATAAACAAGCGAACGATTCCAGCAAAGCGCTTTATAGCTTGCCAACGATACACAGAAACTGCGTGCAAAATAAAAAGTGATAAGCTTTCCAACCAAGTCTCCTCATACACACACTTGCATACAAAGTTGGATTATCCGTTCGTAGGTGCGTTGCTCTCGTTCTATCTGCCACGTCAACTGTATAAAATGGGTTTTTATTTGCATGGGCCGCATTATTGATGGTTTCGGCATATTATCATGTGCCTTCGCTGCTACTACACACATATACACACACATACATTTGCGAGATACACGCACTTAAATGCTAATGGAGTAGCATGCGCATATTATGAGCACGTAGAGATACTTGATAGAACGTGCATGTAAACATTGAAGCCATGATTTCGCTGGAGTATACCAAAATAGGAAAATAAAAAAAACAACAAAAAACAGCAAAAGAGCAGCCTAATAAATCTTAGCTTATCGAATATTAAATAACTCTGTACATGCAGCGGTAGGCAGGAAGGAAGCGCGCAATAAGCAAGGCGAGTGAGTGTAAGAAATTCTATACGAGAGTAAATATTAAAGCGAAAGCATATATTAACCGAAGACCAGAGTCGCTTTAACTGCAGAATTTGCATGACTTGCTTAACGACTATCAATTGCTTTGAATGCCGCAAAGCGCAATTCTTAAACCCAAATGAACTGTAATTAACCGCACATTGGAGGCCATTAATTACAGCTTGGCTTAGGCTGCTTCGCCACACCACACCGCGTGCATGTGCTCATTGAATATTTCGAGGAACTTTGTTAGTTTTGCTGCTGCCATGTGACCATTTTGCTCGGCATTAAACTTAAATGTCCGCCGTTCGTTAAGAAAATCAAGATTTATAACTTGATTTATAAGCGTGAGAATGCAGCAATTAGTGTCACGTACGTGCAACGCACAAATTGGCAAAGTTTCAATATAATCACACAACCGCCTCACTACTCGCCACCCACGCACACACACCAAGATATGGTGAGACCCAATGACTTCGAGTGTGTATTAGTTGGTCGCCATTAGAGCAGGGCAATTGCTACAAATTGTGCACACGACTGCATTGGATATATTTATGTGTACCGTTATTGCTGTGCACAAATTTGTTTTGGCATTGTATGTGTTAGAAATATAATTACTGTGCAAGGTGTGTTCAAAAAATAACGGGAATTTTCGTTTTCGGAAAATATATTTATTTATGCGTGTACTTTGATGTTTGTTGTTGACTTCAAAATGGTCCCAATTGGATATTATGTACTTATGCCCCTGTGTTTGCTCTGCCCAATCCATAAAAAGCGCGATCCTACAAACTGTGCCAATTACCGTGGGATAAGCCTCCTAAATATCGCCTATAAGGTTCCATCGAGCGTACTGTGTGAAAGACTTAAGCCCACCGTCAACAAACTGATTGGACCTTATCAGTGTGGCTAAAGACCTGGAAAGTCCACCATGAACCAGATATTCACCATGCGCCCAATCTTGGAGAAGACCCGTGAAAAGAGGATCGAAACACACCACCTTTTTGTCGATTTTAAAGCTGCTTTCGACAGCACGAAAAGGAGCTGCCTTTACGCCGCGATGTCTGAATTTGGTATCCCTGCAAAACTAATACGGCTGTGTAAATTGACGTTGAGCAACACCAAAAGCTCCGTCAGGATCGGGAAGGACCTCTCCTAGCCGTTCGATACCAGACGAGGTTTCAGACAAGGTGACTCACTCTCGTGTGATTTCTTTAACCTGATGCTGGAGAAAATAATACGAGCTGCAGAGCTAAACAGAGAAGGTACAATCTTCTATAAGAGTGTACAGCTACTGGCGTACGCCGATGATATTGATATCATCGGAAGCAACAACCGCGCCGTTTGTTCTGCTTTCTCCAGACTGGATAAGGAAGCGAAACGTATGGATCTGGTGGTGAACGAGGACAAGACGAAATATCTCCTGTCGTCAAACAAACAGTCAGCGCATTCGCGTCTTGGCTCCCACGTCACTGTTGACAGTCATAACTTCGAGGTCGTAGATAATTTCGTATACCTAGGAACCAACATTAACACCGATAATAATGTCAGCCTTGAAATCCAACGCAGAATCACTCTTGCCAACAGGTGCTACTTTGGACTGAGTAGGCAATTGAACAGTAAAGTCCTCTCTCGGCGAACCAAAATCAAGCTCTACAAGTCGCTTATCATTCCCGTCCTGCTTTATGGTGCAGAAGCCTGGACGATGTCAACATCAGATGAGACGACACTAGGAGTTTTCGAGAGGAAAATTTTGCGCAAGATTTATGGTCCTCTAAACATTGGCAACGGCGAATACCGCAGACGATGGAACGATGAGCTATACGAGTTATATGACGACATTGACATAGTTCAGCGAATAAAAAGACAGCGGCTACGCTGGCTAGGTCATGTTGTCCGAATGGACGAAAACACTCCAGCCCTGAAAGTGTTCGATGCAGTACCCGCCGGAGGAAGCCGAGGAAGGGAAAGGCCTCCACTCCGTTGGAGGGACCAGGTGGAGAGCGACCTGGTTACACTTGGGATCTCCAACTGGCGCCGAACTGCGAAGGAGAGAGAGAGGTGGCGCACTATCGTCGCTTCGGCTATAACCGGCTAAACGGTTGCAACGCCAATCACATAGATACATACATACATATGTGTAGTTAACTGAATCAGAATTATTTCTGTAAAATTATGAAATATAAATGATAATGAATAAAGAAAGTATTATTCGTGTTTAAATCAAGCCAACAAGTTTTTGAGCATCCATTGCAGGTGCCCCTCTCTAATAAAGAACAAATATGTAGTATATATCAGATCTTCCTCCAATTTATATTGTTTATATTGAGAAAGTAAACACAAGAAAGTAAATAACTTCTTAGTTCCTCAACAAATAAATATTATTCCACTTTGAAGCAGTCATTTTATATTGACCAACATACCACACTCTTGCTCATGTCCAACCTACGAGAAGCACACTACATTATTTTTTATCGTCTGCAGTGGCACGTTGCAAAGGCGTTCAAACTTCTCTCACGTTTCACATGCGCAATTTTGCGCATTCATAAATGAAGATATCATAAATTGCAACGCGCGACCATTTGCATTTGCATGCCAGAGGCAAACAGCGCAAAATTACATTTCGATTGCAATACCTTTTCATATTTTCAGCTGCATAAATGATATGTAAACTTGAACATTCATAACTGTATGCGCAATTTATATGAATGTCCGCATTGATATCAACGAGGCCGAGGCAATTTGAGTGCAGCAGGCAGGCAAAATGTACACCTTGGCGTATACGCAACCAATCAATATGGTGCACTGGCATGGAAATGTACCCCAGTCAAATAATTATATGTGCATTTCTGCTTGTGTTTATATTTCTTATTCACTGTTATTTTTTGGATTTCGGAAAAAGTGGAATAAAAGGTTGATATGTTACCGTTACTATGCAATGAAAATTGTTTCATACTTTTCTCGTTCGTTGTACAATTACATTAAGAATGTGCTTGTGAATTGGGTATTGCATAGTAAATATTTATATGTGCAAAATCAGTTTAGCGGATCTTTCTTACTGATAGTGTCGCAGCAAAAACTTTTTTTGCTAAAATTTGTTTTCAAAATTATTGTACTAGTACTAGCCGGTACTAGTTTATCAGCCGAGGAACAAGTAATAATCATAGGAATGCATGAAAACGGTTCCAAAATGGCTCTAGACCAAAGCGACATCAGAACTGTATCTCAAAATTTCTTAAAAACCCCACTAATTATGGTATAGTGCGATTCGACGGCTAGTAGTTGCGGACTTGATAAGCAGCGATCAAATATGGACCTAGTTAAGACAGAAAATCACAATAAATATAATTTTTCCAATTATGCATAAAAATCAGTTTCTGGAACACACCTCCATGGCACCTAAACCAACGCTAAAGAAAGACACAATAAAGCACATTTGAGGTTTGCAAATAAATACCAACTCTGTGCCGATGAGTGATAGAATACAGTCTTTAGTGACGAAAAAAAATTAAATTTGGTCGGCCCAGGTCATTGCAAAAAATATTGGAGAGATTCACACCAGGGACGACGGTCCTACTACAAGCGATGTTTTGGAAGCGGTACCTTGATTCCATGGGCTGCATTTTGCTGTTGTGGGAAGCTATCTACATGTTTTATATTCACTCAAATGAATGCTAATATCAATGTAGATCTTTTGGACAGCGAGTTAATAAAATTTGCAAGCAATATTTATGGTATATAACTGGACATATCGAAAGGATAACGCTTCAATCCACACGAAGAACATCTTAAACGACCGGAAAATTCCGGTATTACAATGTGCAGCATTGAGTTCGAACCTAAATCCTATTGAGGATCTCTGGGGGAACCTCTCTGCTCCTGTTTTCCAAAACGGAAAACAGTTTGAGACAGTACGTCACCCTAAATTAGCCATAAAGCAAGAATTTGCCAATATTTACATAACTATTCTACAGTCAGTAGTTAATGCTCTGATTAAGCGGCTTAATTTAGTTTTAAAATTTAAGGACAATTCTACTGACTATTAAAATAAATTCTTTCTTTTAGTTAAACTCAAATGTATAGGCTTTACTGATAAAAATAGTAAAATGCACATATAAATATTTACTATTAGCCTAAACTTCAATTATGTTTTATAGTTTAAAAAAATATTTTGAAATTTGTTAATTTTTTATTTTTTTTATATCGTATACATTAATAACAACAAACCTGCACGCTCAGAAATATTTTGCAATTTTGTAATCTTTCATTTTTTTTTTGCAAAAAGTTCATATACATATAATTATTTGACTGAGGTATTAAAGTAAATAGCTGAAATGCTACAATAACTACAAAAGGTGCTTAAATAATTAAACAAAATGAATATTAACGTATGTAATTTTGATTTAATATTGTTTTAGTTCTTTTTTAATACTTTTACAATTTTTATATTTTTGTTTTAATTTTATTTATTTTTTTTCTGTAAATGTTTGTTATTTGTTTTGTATCATTCATACGCCTGTAATTGCATGCAATCAATTTGGCGCGCGATTTCATAAAACGCATTCAACGAGTAAACGCACAAAATTTCACGCTAGAATGCAGCGTGAATGCGAATTTATGCTATGCAGTTGATTGAACCCTCAAATCGCAAAAAAATTTAAACTTCTGTGGGCGTCAAAAACCGTGGATTGATAACTTTTTATTCAGCCTCACAGCGCACTTGTAATTAGTTAGCGCACACAAACAAAATACAACAAAAACAACAAAAGGCTGCGCAGCTGCAAAAAAATGTTATTTATATCTTGATGGTATATATGATTGAATGACCGGCTGCGTAGAAAGTGTTGCGCCAAAGCGAAATAATGTTAATAAAAATGCCTCATTATGCTAATTTAAATTGGTAGCTGCTTAATGAGCGCAATTAAATTGTTTTCGCCTCGCTGACTTGTCCATTGAATGCATTGTTTGCTAACAAGTGTTCGTGATTTTCATTTTTTTTCGCTGAAATTTTTTCTTTCGAATTTTTGCGCTTCGCTTTGAAAATTATGTGCGAGTGACCTTTTTGTACTTAATAAATGAAATTATAACGGGACCCGCATACTTTGAATATTAATAGCAGGCTTATTACTCATAGCAGAGCACAAAGCGCGTAGTAAGAGGGTACTTTCCGTCCGCTGCTATTTGTTTGAGGAAATAAAAAATAAATAAGAATGAAATAAAAATGAAATGGCTGTGCTTAGAATTAAGCCAAAAGTATTTTATTTGCAGCGTCTCTTTGTTTATTGATTACTAGATTGTGTGTGTTTGTGTTTTTGAGACTGTTTGACAAAGTGTCTATTGGCCAGCTGCAATCCTTCAGATTTTTATACTCTCGCAACAAAAGTTGCTAAGAGAGTATTACGGTTATTTGTATATGTTCACATAACGGTTGTTTGAAGTCATAATACTAAACGAGCTAGATATAGGGTTATATATATCAAAATGCCTGATCATGTCTCGTCATCCGGAAATCTGTCCGGATGTCTGTCTGTCCGTGCAACGGATAACTTGAGTAAAAATTGAGACAACTTGACGAAACTTGGAAGACATGTTCCTTGGGACCGTGAAAAGGTTGCTTTCGAAAATGGGCAAAATCGGACCACTGCCACTCCCACAAAATGGCGAAAACCAAAAACTTTGGACAATTTAGAACAAAGGATCGTACTAGGAAGGGGCATATTTGGATGTAATTTTTTTTTTTGGGAAGTGGGCGTGCCCCCCCCAAATCGGTTATTTGTATATATCTCGCAAATCATTGAAGCTATATAAACCAAACTTTCTGCAGTCGGTTCCCTTACGTACCCCACTACACACCACGAATAGTTGAAATCGGATAATAACCACGTCTACCTCCCATACAAAGGTTAGGTTGAAAATAACTAAAAGTGGGTTAACTCACTAACGAAAAAAATCAAAAACACTAAATTTTAGAGAAGAAATAGCAGAAGGAAGCTGCGCTCAGATTTTTTGACAAAATGAAAAATGAGCGTGGCATCGCCCACTTATTGATCAAAAACTATATCTCGGGAACTACTCGACAGATTTTAATGAAATTCGGTATTTAATATTTCCTCGACACCCGATAACACGGATAAAAAATGGGCGAAATCGATTCACAACCACGATGACTTTCCTTATAACTCAATTTTGAATTCCATCCGATTCTTTCACTTTATAAAGTATACATAAGGAACCAATGCAGATAGCGGAATAAAACTTTATATAAATAGTGTATATCATCTCTGGCTTCACTTGTGGAAAAAATTTTCGTAAACGGACTATAACTTTGCAAGTTCCCAGATATCGAACATGTTGACCTCAGCGCCTAAGGGTAAATTTTAACCGAAAATATGGGTAAATCTCTCAGATAATATAATGTAATTCAGAGGAAATTGTTTTCTTCTAATATTGTGTCTCTGTTCCAAAAATTATTAAAATCGGGTCATAACATATCCCTAGCTCCCATATACCTAATTATAGGTTTTTAAAAAAATCGTTGGGCTTTATTCCGCATATATGTATGTATTGGTTAATATGTGAGATATCTTAGCAAAATTAAGTGCGCGTATAGTCTTGGATATAGTGTATTTTGCTGGTAAAAATGAATGAAATCGGTTCAGGAATTACCTCAGCCCTCATATCTATATACGACGATTTTCGTTATTCTATTAAACTTTATGCCGATTTTATGGGAAATTTCTTCAATAAATTGCGAGAGTATAAAATGTTCGGTTACACCCGAACTTAGCCTTTCCTTACTTGTTTTTCATGAAACTTCGCCAACAAAGCTTGATGAATTCTATTTGTTGTAGCAACAGTTTCAATTTGACGGCATAACAAGACCGAAATGCAAGGCAAAAACTAATTAAAAGTTAAAAGAATGAAACGAAAAATGTTGAATCGTCAATGGAAGTACTAATTGAGCTTATTTTTCAGCATTTAAAAAAATTATTAATTTATATATTTTTGCTGGAAAATTTAATGCAAAGTCCAAAAAAAGTACCGTTATTTACTTTACTGACTTATCTGCATACCAAAAACATAGCATTTATGTCTCATAAATTGTATTTTCTCAAAAAACACTAAAATATATTTTTCCAACGAAAAATGTAGTTAAAAAGCAAATATCAATGGCGCCATGAGAAAGCTACTCGTGAAATGCTAAAACTTTTTTAAGCTATAAACAATTTTATTATTTATATTACAACAAAGTTATGAAGTCACACATTTTGGGAACTTGTCGCGCTCATAAATTTAACAGCTGCGCGCCCCACAAAAGCGAAACGTGCCAATAATTTCAAACCAACAAACGTCTTCTAGCATATTTGAATATTACATAATCAACAAATGTTGGCTGTCTGACTAACAAACACAAGTGTGGTGGTCTGAAAAGTACAAAAAGACCTACGTGCTCGAGTAAGTGAGTGTACAAATATTGCTGAGCGCATTTGAAGAGCTACGCACATAAGTAATTGACGGTACACGTTTGCAGTGTGTTCAAAAAATAACGGGAATTTTCGTTTCCTGAAAAAATATTTATATGTAAGTCTACATTAATGTGTTGTTGCCTTTAAAATGGTACTCAATCGATTTCATGTACGTTTGCCGGGGCTTCTTAACATAGTCGAAACATTTCTGAAACTCGATTTTTTGGAATTCAACGATTTCTCGTATGCTTGTACAACAACGACCCTTTAAGGTTTTTTTATATTTGAAAAAAAAAAAATAATACAACAAAAATGAGAATTTATTGATCGCATAATTTCGAAAATTCCCGTTATTTTTTGAACATACCTCAGTATGCATGAGAATGTAGAAAACGATCTATATACTCAGGTCAAATTGTCTGCTTTCCTTTAACTGATTTTCCTGCAAGTAAATGTATTGAGTGCTATCTCTGTTACAAGCAAAACATATATTGTAGCTGCAGGCAGCACCAGCAGGCATAAATATGTGTTAACCTGTCATATATCTTTACACATATATACATATACTCAGATACGTACAGTCCAAAGGTAGTTTATCACGTAGCACAATTTTCCTCTTCCTCTTTTGCTGCAATATTCCGCTTCCTGCATTTCAGTATTTCACACAAATATTGCTGGCAAACAGCCTTCCAGCGCTTGTGGCAAGTGGTGGTTGCATGCCAGCAGTAAGCGCCATATTTGCACTGTGGCACCAGCAAAAAGCAGAAGCAAATGTGTTGATGGTGTTGCCACTCTCCTCGTGTTTATTTATGTATGTATGAGCGTGAGCAAGTGTTGCCATTACTTTGCACGTTGCCCCTGTGACCGAATGCGGTTGGACCACACATCAGCGTGCTGCCGCATCATTTTCCTGTTCGCATTTCAGCGCCAGCACGTTTGCCACGCCTCAAAGCAATGGAGGTGGGTTTTATAATTTCCCTCAGCGCTACGCCCCGGCAATTTGTTTCTTCTTTGCCGGCGCATAATATTAAACTAATGCAAGCGCTTTTCGCATATGCTTCGCACATTTGCACTGTGCACTTTGTTGCATTTGTTGCGTTTGTAGTTTGTAGTGGCAAACTGCTGGTTGCTGCTGCTTTGTCATGCCTCAGCGCACAGTGAGAACTTCTGTGTGAGAATTTTCATTTATTAGTAGTTGAAAGTTTTATTATAAGTCGGAGGCCGCCTTGAGCTTTGTCTTCATGATTGAGTTTGTGCTTGCTTCTATGCATGCTCTTTGCATTTTGAAGAGGTAGGTAGCTGGAAATGGGTTGCAAGGAAAGGAAAGTAAATAGTGAAGTGTGCAACATGAGTTGCAACTGCAAGTAATCAAAGCCTTCAGCCAAGGTTCTCGGCGATGCGGTCATTGATTAGCATATCAATATACCGCTGCTATATATAGATAGTATTTCTAATGACTTAAGCGTATAGAGAAATTGCATAGCCTGCAGCTTGGACTTTTTGCTTATTGTTTTTAGAATAAAATGCAATATGGTCCAACGTGAGTGGTCTTTGTGCAAGAAGGTGAAATTTTGAAATTAATTTTCTCAGAAAATCGAAATAGGCATGCCAAAAACTTGAAAATATAATACAACTATTGGAAAATCCTTCATAAAAATTCGATCAAAAAAAATTTTAAAAGTCATCAATTCGAAAATATTTCAATTAACCGGCTGAACATGCTCTATTTGCAAAACATAACACAACAAAATTCACAAAATAATTCATCTCTCCCCAGCTACCTGCAGTACAACAAAATATGCGGAAATTGAGCTTGTCCATTTTAGTTGAATTGTTGCATCGACGCACGCGTAGTATTCATGAAAAAACATATTTATTTTGAAAATAATACATTTATTTACAGCAGTGAACAAACAAGTACATTTTTAGAGCGCTCTAGCAATGTAAAACCTCAACAAGTGCATGAGCGCCAGTCAGGCTTGATGCAAGCATGAAGTTACGTATACGCAGTGTAGTCACTGTGCAAATTTGTTTACGTAGAATATATATAAACTTGTATAAGTGTTTATATGTGCGCTGCAAGCCGAAAACACTTCTGCACATTTTATATCCAACGCTTGATTGACTTGCTGATCGCTTGACCACATGCGTGGCAGGTTTGCGCCATTATAATTAAAGCCAGCAGCAAGTGAAACGGCCACCGGCAGCGCATTCTTGTAAAACAACAACGTTATATCTTTACAAATATATATATATACGCAGTTACAAATTTATATAATCACACAGCACGTGCATAACTGTAAATGCAAGCATATGTATACAGAGAGTAATTTGTTCGCATGTTGAAAAGTCATCCATTACTGACAACAAATGCGTGTCGTGGGAGTAATAATTAAATTTTTCACAAGGACACGTATGACAAAATGAGTTGAAACAATAAATAATATTCGTACAGCATATATCCACATGTTGTAATTAATTGGTTTCAGCGCTTTTGTGACCAATTTGCGTGCTGATTGTATGTGAAAGTGTTCGAATTACTTGCGATAAAGACAATATTTTAAATTTTTTTCTCATAATTAAATATAAAGGAAACCCATGAATACTTTTTGCTCATGGTTATAATTAAAAGAACAGTTTAAATTATTGTTTTAATTGTAATTGATTGTATTCCTTTACATTATATATTATTTAAAAACTACCACTATTTCGCTAAGAAACGTCGTACAAGTTTCAGTGATTTACATATTATATTTGATATTTCTTATAGCCTTTTCGCCCAGCCAAATTAATTGAACAATTAAATTTTGATTGAGAAATCAGTTTTTGCCCTTCACACTGCCGGCTACTCGATAATCGATCAGCTGTTACACATTTTTGTTTTTGCTTTTCATGAAATCTTGGTAAGAAGAAGAAGAAGGTATTGTTATTTTTATTATTTTAAGGCGGCAGCGCACAGTGAGACAGCCCAATAGTAACCGCGGCAAAAAATGGTTTTTGACGTGTCGTCCAATTTGGAAGAAATTTTCACAGTATATTAACAGATATATGAGTAACAATTCCCTGCCTCATTTCAGCCTCATAACTTCATTACTTTTTGGTCTAGAGCAAGTCAAAATTGAGGTATGCCAACGCGCTTGAAATATGTTAGTTCAATATGTAATAATCAAAAGCTTATTAAAATAACAATACATAATAAATGTAACTTTAAAGTATTTTTTTAATTAATTTAGTTATTGTAGAATGAGTAAATGAAAAAATAAATTAAAAAAAAAACACAATTTATATAATTTATTTTCAATTTATATTAACTTTTTTTTGCTACACTAATGTTATCCAAAGAAGCGCAAGGAGCAATGAATAAGGAGTATAGAAACTGTTGGCTATTCCATTCTCGTAAAAATTCACGTATTTCTACGAATGAAGATGTGATGCACTATTTGCAAATATCATCAGATCCTTATATTAATTCATTTAGAATGAGAAACAAATTGAAAAAATTAGAATACCATGATGATGTTAAAAAATTATTCATTGAATGAAAAAAAAATATTGTTTTTTTTTTTATTTCATTTCATTGGGAGGTGGGCGTATTAGTGGGCGTGTTTTTCTAATTTTTGCATGAAACATTTTAAATGATATAAATTACAGTAATATAGAATTTGAAGGTTTTATTTAATATATTTTAGAAAATATGGCACTTTTTATGTTGAGGTAGTATGGGTGATGGGGTTAAAAGTGGGTCAAAGTTCAATTTTTATTTCAAACTAGCAGACCCGGCCACACGTTTTTGTGGCTAAGGTATACATTAAATTAAGTTGGACCAATCTTGGCTTCGGCGACGATATTGATTACTCGAGGTTAATTTATGTTACGCAGCATGATGTTAACTCACACAACTTTTAATTGCAAAGTGAGTGGTGATAGTCCAGCAATTTAATCCTTGTTTTTTACCACCAATATAGGCCATTCAATCAGCCATTTATATTTATTATATTATGGTTGCATGTCAGGAAAAACACGATGAATAAGCTCCTCTTTCGAGTCCATGAAGTGACAGAAACCCGTTAAAAATGTTATTAATCCATCGAGGTGTCAACTGCGTCGCTACCATTTTCAACTATTTCTACAATCGAAGTATGATATTGTTGGAAAAACACTTGTATGTTATTTGTTAATTGGCGATTCTTTATGTGTCGCCACAATTTAGATGATTTTAGGAATGTGATTAATTCGTCAGCAACAGTTGATCCAGGAATAGTCTGGCGAAAAGCACCTCCCAACAGAATCATGGTTTCACCAAAAATATTTTCGTTATCGCGTAAATCTTTTAAAGTCCTGTACAGTACCTCCAGCGACTTGAATATCTTGAAAATCTTCTTTATAGCTCCTTTTTTGGCGATTTTGCAGACTGGTGTTTCGTTGATTTGCAATTTAGGAGTAATTTCTAGACCGAATTGCCGTTTGTCTGCCTACTAACAGGTGCCAAGTTGCCCCTATTCCCAATATAACTGGGCGTTGAAAATGAGTCAAATCGGTTCAGGAATTACCTCAACCCTCATGTACTATGTATGCTGATTTTCGTTATTCTATTGGACTATATTTCAAATTGTGTGTAATAAAATTACATCAATAAATTGCGAGAGTATAAAATGTTCGATTGCCTTTCCCTACTTGTTACAAATTGTTTTGGCCTATCGACACAGCCTTATACAATTGAATAATGACAAAAATATTTTAACAAAGCAACAATGACAACTTTCAAAATATTATTATTTTTTGTATTGTTTTTTTTTATAATTTTGTTGTCAATTCAAATTAAATCATCTTCTTGTTATCTTCCTCACAATTTCTCGATATATACTTACTTTCTTATCCTTCCCTGGCCTTCCATAAATATTTCAAAACTAAAATTAGCCAGATCGGTTTGGCCCTTCCCGACTTTTTTCGAGACTATCGACACAAATTGTTTGTATGGGTGATTAGAAAATTGTGAATTTAAGACTTTTTCAGGCAATTTTTCTAATTTTTCTCTCCGTAAGAACCATCCCGGTACCTCTAAAAACATTCTAAACAAAGAATTTACGAAATCGGTTCAACGGTTCTCGAGTTATGCGCTTAGCAACACATTTTGCGATTCATTTTTATAGTATAGATAATGTTTTTAACTATATAACATTCAAGTATACCAAAATTGAAAGTTATACCTAAAGTATTACGGACAATACGGCATTTTACAAATTTCGACTGTATGGCAGGTGGGCGTAAAAGTGGGCGAATTTTCTTAATTTTTTTTAAACTGGAATTGTCTCAAAAATAACCTGTGCAAAATTTCAGAGCTCTACAATGACTCCTTGTATTTAATGCCGGCGTTGTCTCACTGTGCAGCGCATTAATAATCAAGTCGATTAAAATTCAATTAAAACAAGAAAAAACGTTAACATCGGCTGTACCGAAACTAATATACCCTTCACAGGTGCATTTCTTTTCGTAACTACATATGTGTTTAAACAAATCTAAAGACGTAAGAAAAAGTGGGTAAAAAAAAGAAAACATTTTACTAATTCTTTTTAGCCGGGTTGTTTGCTAGAAACATTAAGGTTATATAGTTAACCGATCTGAACAATTTCTTCGGAGATTATATTATTACCTTAAACAGTAATCCATGTCCAATTTTGTGAAGATACCACGTCAAATGCGAAACTTTTCCATACAAGCCCTTGATTCCAATCGTTCGGTTTGTATGGCAGCTATATGCTATAGTGAACCGATCTGAACAATTTTTTCGGAGATTAAATTATTTCGATGAACAATAACTCACACCAAATTTCGTGAAGATATTTAGTAAAATGCGGAAGTTTTCCCTACAAGCCCTTGATCCGATCGTTCAGTTTGTATGGCAGCTATATGATATAGTGGTCCGATATTGGTAGTTCCGACAAATGAGCAGCTTCTTGAAGAGAAAATAACATCTGCAAAATTTCAAAACGATATCTTAAAAACTGAAGGACTAGTTCGTATATATACAGACAGACAGACGGACATGGCTAAATCGACTCAGTTCAACATACTGATCATTTATATACATATATACTTTATAGGGCCTCCTTCTGGGTGTTACAGTGTTACTTCGTGACAAACTTAATGTAGCCTGTTCAGGGTATAATTAATGTAGAAAAATTAGATTTGTATGTTGTATGGTAAATCGGTCTAAATCAGCGCTTTAATCAAGCAAAGTCCGGTTAATTGATCAATTGGCTCCTGTGTGAAAAGGCTATTATAATCTCTAATTAAAAATCTAATCCAATAAACTGCTACACACACTCAGATATTTTGTGTTTTTGATTATATATTTATATAGGTATATATATACACAATGTTTTTATACTCTCTCTCTTACTCGCCTAATCGATGATGCCAACGCATTGTATTCACACACATATATTAATATATATGTACTTGTATATAAACGGCTATTTATATATATTTCGGGTGTGTTTGTTTTTAATAAAGCGTGGTATATTTTTTGTAGCCTTATTCATCACCCATAATATTTATAACGAATCATTAAATTTGGCCTTTAATGTGTCAAATTATTTTTGTTCACTTTAATACGTCATAACGCAGGCTTTATTAGTGCTGGGATGATATATGCACACTTAAATCACGGCATGATGAAATTGGTTTAATATTAACTATTTATGTGCAATAAAATGAGAGTTTAATTTTAATGGAATACTTCTTATGACTTCCTTCTTTCCTTCTATGGAAGATGAAAGAGTAATATCATGTGCGAGATACAGAGAAAGAAAGGAAAAGAGAGTGAGAATGAGTGAGAAAGAGGAGTGATTGACATAAAGTATGTTATCGGAGTGCATTTATTTAGAAGAAAAGAAGCTTATATGTGTATTATATCACTGGATATCTTCTCAGAATTGCACTGCGCGTAGAGATCCATCCATTCGTTAATTAAAAAATATGCAGTTTTGTTAATTGTATAAGTGAGCTACTCAATTGCAATTTCCGAGAGTTTTTCACATATAAATCACGAAGCATGAAGCTAAGGCGATTATAGCACACATGATGTATCCTTATATATACGAACACATTTCAAATTGGCTGCTATTTTTCGCAGTAACAACTGTAATGCATGAACAGACTGCACCTTTCAGCAAATATTCAATGAATTCAACCGAATTTCTGTAGAAAAATCAATTACAAAATGCTACAGTAGCAGAAAAATCGCATATTTTCTTATTAAATCGATTGCAGTCCGCACTCAACTGTAGCACAGACACATTGAACTGATATGCATTTGTAACGCTACAATATCATTTCCAGCTGAGTAAATGTGTGCATATCAACCAGCGATTTTAATACACTTAAAGGCGTATATACACATGCTGTTATGTACCAATACGATTACAGTATTCTTGCCACAATCCAACATTTATTGCACAAGCTTAATGCGTTGTATTACATTTGTGCGCTGCTTGCTGCTGTTTACTTCCATTATTGCTGTGTTTTGTGTGTTTCCTTGAATGCCGTGCATATATTTTTCTCGCTACTTTAACATCTTCCGTTACTGTCTCCCGTTTCACTTGCAACCTTGCTCTCGTATATTTAATGCATGCTTTCATTGCATTTTACTGCAAGGGCGCTCGCCCCTGCTGCCTGTGTCGCATTGCCTTAACTGGCAGTAGTAGCATCAGTAAATGTAAAGTAAAAAGGAAACACATACATACTTGCAAGCATGTGTGTGTGTGTACTGGGCTGAAGACTCACAACATGCTACTGTTTGCAGTGTGGCTGCCTCTTTATGCTTATTATATTCATGAATATAATTAAAGTTATGAGATAGCGTGTACTTGAGCAAAATAGAATAATTCATGCATGCATTGCATTGTATCGCTCTCATTTCGCTTACAAATGCTGCGAAAGTTTCGTATTTTTGTTGAATGCGAATGTGTTTTCGGCAAGTTTTGTGCTTTTCTATGAAAATAAATATTGCGAGTTTGTAAGCTAGATATATTTGTGTAAACATGATTATTTTTTGAAATATTTTATGCAAACAAAATTTGATTTCCCAGTAGCAGAAATTCTGTAACAAATATGAAATTCCTTAAAATATTTATTTTCAATTAAATTTTGTTCAAAAGCAATGTAAAATGAGAGCAAATTATTCTGCATTTTGTAAGACTAGCTTATAGACTATTTGGCTTTTAGGTATTATAGTATAAGTTGTGCAAACCAAAGCCATATTAAGCGAACAGCATATGGCGACAAATAACAGCAAATATTATAAATCAAAAATGTATAAACATCAGAAACTACTTTTCTATTTAGATATTAGATATGTGTGTTCTATTCAACACACGCTTTTATGAATTTTGACACCTTTCTTTATTAAAAGATACACGCAAGCATCAGCTGGAAAGCATATAAGTATTTATCTTTCTGATTGTTACACACAAACACAGATAAATAAAGTCATTTAACATATTTAAATAAGCAAAATTGTATGTTTTATAAAGAAACTAGTTTTCGCACCCACATCAGCATATACATATATGTATATGTATGTAAGTTTCGACACTGATACCGATAAGCATCTGCATTCGCTGCTGAATGCTTTCATTTCCATTATCGCTTCGCACGCAATTCCACCCGCTACACTTTTGCGCATATTTATTCAAAATAGTTGTGTGCCTTTGTGTCTGCCAATTCTCTCTAGATTTATTCCAAGAATTTGCATAAGTGTGTGTGTGTGTCTCCACATTCGCACGCAAAATGAAATGTTACGTATACGCCGTGTCGGTACACTTGTCTCCATATAGTTTAGCAGACCGCCAATCAAAGGCAAGCATGTCAAATATCTTAATCAGCATGAACTCTAAGTGAATTCAGCTCTTATTAAATTTGAGAATAAGTGGAAATTTTGTATTCATGCATTCACTTTGATAAAAGTATAAAAGCTAATATGAGAATGCAAAAAATATGAATTTAATTAATACAAAAGGCATTTTCCAAATAATTATATTTCGTTTGGAACTGATGAGATAATTTAAATTAGAAAATTAAAATATTTTTCAGGTAAGATTGTAGTTCAAACAAGAAGAGTAGAGTTGGGCTTAATTGTAACTGAATATTTTATACTCTCGAAAATTTATTTATGTAATTTTATTAAGATAACACACAATTCGTACAGTATATTTGGCATAACGAAAACAATTTTATACAGTACTAGCTGCCCCGCAGTCGTAGCACTGAGTGAAATTATTTGTTTTGAAAACAAAGTTGAATTTGTATGGTGTTGGAAAACATTTATTTGCGATTTTTCTAATTTTTTTTTTCAATGTAACTCAGCTTAATAAACAACATTTTTTGTTTTCTGTTCCGGTGAGTAAATGTAAACAGAAGATGGTTTTTCAACTCGTGAATGAAATTTATGCCACACACCTCCAGCGACTGTCTTTGAGACCTGTTGATTGTCATCCCAAATGCAAGTCTCATTGGAAACTGAATACGTTTGAACTGAAATGGCAAATCGTTGGAACTCAAAGAAATTCGTGGAATCAAGCACTCTGCCCCCTTGTATGTCCCTTTAAAAAATTCTTGCAACTATTACATTATTCGATAGCTGCTTGAAGGTTGCGAAGCATAATAAATGACAAAGCATTATAATGACAAAGAATTTAGAAATTTCACTTTATAATTCACAGCTTCGTCTTCATTTTCAACATGATCGATCGATGTGTATGAACACAAATCTCCCGGAAGTTGACTTTAAGTCGTATAGATTAAATCATCGACATCGGTATTTTTGGCATTTAAAATTCTGCGTGCTCTCAACGAATCGTAGTTACGATAAATTTGGCTAATGTTCGGATTGATTTCAAACCATTAGAAGTATTAACCAGAATTTGCCCAGTTCTTTGCAAATCTTCTGCGGTGCTTTCCTGTTGCAGGAACACACGCATATTCATGGTCAATCATATGGTTTTCGCGTGCCGCCACAAGTCCGATGACTTGAGACATGCGTTCAATTCCTCCGCCGTTGTTGATTTCGAAATAACAGAATATGTTAATCAATTCATCATAGGTTGTCTTTGCTGCTCATTAAATAATGGAACATTTTTTTATACTTTTTGTTCAAAAGTTATTCTGTCGAATGCACGATTCAGTACATCTCTAATTTGACTTGACTTGACTTTGATTTGGTGATGGCATATGAATTTCAATGCTTCATTGTAGATGTCACCGTTCATTTGCAATTCCGAATTCTCTGTTGCCACTTGCCAATTTCCGACTTTTCCGAATTGTTTTTTTTTTTTATAGATAGATTGAAAAAAAAAATGTATGGAAAAAGTCACTTTTTGGAATTTTACAATTTTCCGACTAAACCTTCCAAGATCCACAACGAACAACCTGTGAACATTTCATCAAGAATGGTCCAACCGTTCTCGATCCTTAGCATATCTAATCTTGAACCGCTTTCGCAGCGCAAGAAACGGAAGCCCTCAAAGATAAATAATTTCCCCCGTTTTTTACACATTTACCACTGTTTCTTGGCTCCTGATGCTATATAGCCTATAGCCTTCCTCGATAAATGGACTATCCAACACAAAGAGAATTATTCAAATCGAACCAGTAGTTTCGGAGGTTAGCGCGTTCAAACAAACAAACAAACTCTTCAGCTTTATAATATTAGTATAGATATGGAAGCTGGAATAGTTTTTGAAACAATTTAACTCATTTTCACCACCAAGGTATAGTGTTCCACCTAATTTAAATAAGATATCTCACATATTATATTAATTGATATATGCAGAATAAAGCCCACCGTATTTTTATGACTCGATTTTCACCATTTTTCGCACAAAGACACATTATTAGATGACATATGTAGATAAGCTCTGAATTTCTGAAAATAATCTGAGAGATTTATAGTCCGATTTCGACAAATAATCATCAGTTGTACTTTAAAATTGTGTTACATGGGAAGTAGGTGTGATTGTAAACCGATTTCGCCCACTTTCCATTGGTTTCACTAGGGTGTCAAGATAATAAAAATAAATTTTAAATATTACCCATCAAATTTCATTGAAATCGGTCGACTGCTGCCGAATATATAGTTGTTGATCACAAAGTGAGGGGTCACGGTTCCAAGGAATATGTGTACCAAGTCTCATTAAGGGGTTATATACAGTTAGGATTTTCAAAAAATCTATTTTTTTGCGTTTTCTTAATATATATATGCATATATCTGAGTATACACACACAAAATTTCAAGTCGATCCAATGAATATTTACGAAGTTATAGATACATTAGTGAAGGCATATAAAGTGCTTTCAAAACTTTAAACTCGTTTTTCTCGAAATGGTGTTTTCAAAGTCGTTGAGCAAGCTTTCTCAGAAGCGGCTGAACCAATCGGTCTTAAATTTTTACACAAACTTCTTAACTATATTTTTTAGTAATTAATCGTAGGATTTCCCCATCCAATGAAAATTTCTTAATTTTATAAACAATTAAAAACACGAGTTTTGGTCGAAAATCGAACGTTTTGCTTTGAGTAGCCGTCATTTTGTCAAACAAGTTTTTTTGCTAATTCCGTCAATCAATCACTAGATTTATTATTATATTAATGAAATTTATTTGGTTTTTGCATTTTAGATGATTCAGTCCAGTGACATCGTGCTCATCGCAAGAGGCCTTTTTTTTGCGGACCTCTGCAAAATTGGCAATATCAACGCTCCCGATATTTATTTTTGGCAAAAAAAAATGTGAATATAGTTTAAGGTTGTCATAATATACCTGCCAAGTTTCAAATCAATAAACCAAATAGTTTGCTTAGAACAAAATTCTTGAAAAATGCCTTTTTTCGACCTCCTAATTGTATATAAACCCTTAAGATATCACAAGTTTTACTCAAGTTATCGCTTGCACGCAAAGACGAACTTGGCGGATGGAGCGGCATCTAGTCTCGTCATCCTGATTATTTTGATATATTCAACTCTATAGCTCTCTTAGCAACTTTGTTACGAGCGTATAAAAATACAATAAACTAATGTTCCATGAGTAAAAACGGTGTATCCTATTTCATTTCACTCCCATCACATTCTGCGGCGTATCAAATTGACTTTTAAATATTAAGGAGACTCACAAAAAACACTAACAATATTAGAAATAGTATAGATTTTCATAACAATAAACGAAAAATTTCGGCGCGGTCAGCATGCAAGACGGACAAACACATCTTGAACCTTTCAAATGATATGAAATCACTGTTATTCTAGGCGAATAAAAGCGAAAAATAAAAACATTTCAAATGTGTTTTGCAACTCCAGATAATAACATTTTCATGCCAACCCATTTTTCCAGCTCGTTCCACTCAGCCAACCATTCGAACTACTTTAAGACGCAAGTTTATTTCGATATCAACGTTTCATACTCGAGTGCCACTTAAGTGTCAGCAAATGTCCGAATGGCAGCTGCAAACTGTCAAATACACAGCGCACATGAGTAAACAAATGGCAACAAATGCGGACTACAGCTCAGAAACATGCCGCTGCGCTTTAAATCAGAATATAAACTCGGTGACAATTTCCGATTACAAAACAGCAAAGGCAGCAAGTCAACAAAGGATGTGTGCGAGCATAGTAAATAACAACTGATATGTGTTTGCATGAATGCAGAGTAGAAGAGCAGTTGAAAGAAGGCGGTTGCTTGTGAGTTTATTGAGAATTTGAAATGTACGCAAATAACAACAACACACTTTCTATATACAAATATAGCTGCTGCTTGCTGCTTGAATGCGCACTACTTCGTTGTTGTTGAGATTTATTTACTCAGTTTTATATTTGGCGTTGATAATTTCATTGCCTGTTGACGCGCAAGTCTCGAGTAGCGACGCACACACACACGCACTCAGCTATGCAATTCACTTAACATTCGCCACAGTTTAGCTTTACAATTTGCGGAAATCGCCGAGATTGCTTGCTGAGTGAAACCGAAACGAAACTGTTGTCTGAAATTGAAAAGCGTATACTCGTAGAGTCAATGAAGCGCAAAGCGCGCCACGCCCACCAGTTCAACATCATTTAAGTGTAAACACTTCTGAGCTGTTTGCCTTTTCATTTATACACTTTCAAGTAAAATGCTCGTTCAATTCTTTCTTTGCCATTGAGCCGCTGAGCCGTTACGTCGTTGAGCCATATTGGCGTGCACATTTCCAGTTCACTGAGTTATAACTGTTATTTCGTCATTCACAAAGACACACACCCACATTCCTTTTTATTTATATAGGTAAGCTCTCCCTTTCAACTTTCCCTCCGTTGTTGCTGTGTGTCTATATGATAGTGCCAGCTTACTCAACTGCAAGCATCTTTCATTTGGTCACTTGTCGTCAAGTCATTTGCAACATGGCCCACAACAACAACAATAAACGCTTATAACGTTTGTGCAGCTCATTTCATTTATTGGCGCTCGTATATTGCTGCTTGAACTCTGTGTGACAGCGGCACTAACTTGTGGCATGTTGTTGGTATGTAACTGTGCTCCAGATATGTTTCCTTCTGCATGTTTAGCACCCGCTCTTAAAGCTTTCGGATTTGGTATAGCTTATACTGAAATGGATTACTCATATTTATTGGTGTTGCGTAGATTTAGGTTTCAGTTATAGTTCAGTTTGCTTTCGACGTTTTTTTTTTTGTAAATTTAAGGCCAATTTGCGCTTAGGACAGCCTCACCGTACGTATCCCAAATTATTCGATGAGCCTCAGCCGCACTTTTCTTGGAATTAAAAAAGAAAAGCAAAATTTCTCGCAAATGTCGAAAATTCGGCTCAAAAAGTGACATTTTCAGTTGAGAATAAGTTTGGAATGCAAACAGGTCTCTAAAAATATTTTATTGGGTTAATGTTGTCACAAATGTCCAAGATCGATATAAAACGATTTAATCGATTTAATCGACCAGTGCTTGACCCTAGAGACATCTATTGGAAAACGGTGGAAGCAAAGTAGTAGACCTAATAAATGAAAATGTTAACATTCCTTAGTAGATAGATTTCGCATATACATATTCAATTTTAAGAATTCGGTATTAATATTAAATATCACCCGTTCCTTCAAATCATAGAAATTTTAGCAATTTTATAACTAAAGTTGTAGCAAAGTATATTTTATTGCTATTTTCTTTGCTATATATTTATTATAAATTTTTATTGGATTTATGCACCCTAAACACATTTCCAACAGTCCAACAAATGAAACCATTTCAAAGGGCAAAATGTGTGCACAAATTCATAAATTACAAAGAGAGTGTAGATTTCAAGCATTTTAGTGGCAATAAAATTTTAATATTTCACAGCGCAAATATAAGATATTTAGATAAATATTGCCAACAAAGCACATATAACTGTGGCAGCCCAAAATATTTATAATTTATTGCCCATACAAAGTTTGTAATATAATATTTTCACAGACACTTCAGCAAGTGCTTAGTTGCTAATAAATGACAGCATATTGTCGAAACTAAAAGCAATTTTCTGGCAGTTATTTGGGCATATAAAATGTTCAATAGAGAGAGAAAGAAAAAAATAAACAAATTCATGTGAAATTGTGAAAAAAGGATGAGAAATTGCCTTAGATATTAAAATGTTGCCTACAACTAGGCGCAAAGTGCAATAAAAATTGTTTGTAACTTAGTATACATTTAAGTTGGATTAAACTTAATAATTTTTGTATTTCAACCGTAATCCCTTCTTTGTCTTTATTACTGACACTGACAACGCTACAAACAATACAAAATACAAAGCAATGGATCGCATAACCCATCATAAGACGGACATCATTTTGCTGCAGGCATTGAAACTTCGACCAACTGCTATAAACCGTCACAAGACGGATAAGATAATCCAGCAAAGATTTTTAGTTTTCCAAGTAAACTGTTACTGTTGCTGTTTCATTTTGTTTGTGGCGAGTACACATTTGAATATTGTGGGGAGCGGCAAAGAAATGCTAACAACCTTATTGTTGATCAGATAAAACTCGGCGGTGGATACAAAAGTTTGTTGCGCCTCAGGCTACAGTTTGTGGGTCACACGCAGCGCATGCAGTTGCACTGTTTCTTTTATGTGAAACACAGAGTTCTGTTAAATAAACAGTTCGCCGACGAATGGCACGGGAAATTACATTTGCTCACCTCTCCAACAGCATAGTGGCAAGTTCATGTTGCGAAGAAAGTTGAAAATATGTCAATAACTGGAAATTGCTTCGAGACTCAGTTTTAGCATATTTTAAATTAGCCCACACCGCGCTGCAGCCACATACGCACATACATAAGTGGCACTGAAGAAGGTGTGGCAGGCAGATTGTGTGGCAAGTAGACTGTGTGTAGGGAAGTAGATGTGTCATAAAGACCCCGTGTCGACTGCAACCACTTGTCGGTCATAAACAAGTGACGCAAGAAACGCAAATGGCAGCGAAAGCGAGCGCAAGTGTTTGTGTTTGTAAGCGTGTGTGCGCAACAGGTATGGGTGGCCCGCCACATTGGTGGCTGCAAAGTTTCCGTTGCTGCTTGCAACAAAAACTTTGTTTTACAATTTTGCTTTTTTACCATTGTATTTATGGTTATCGGATATATTAACCTGCAGTTGAAAACGATAAATATCGAACTTTAAATGCTTTTTACAACAAACAAGACAAAAGTTCTTTTCTTGCGCTTAGAACTTTTAGCCACGATTTAGCGCCACTTTTTGCATAGTTTAGTTATTTTTTCAGCATAAACTGCAGTTTATTTTGCTATTCAAGAGGAAAGAATTTTTCTTCCTTCGAAGGAGCTTCAACACTTGCTTTTACTGCTCCTTTAGACTTTAATAATTTGTAGCGAACATAAAAGGTGTACAGCCATCTCAATTATTTTGCACTTTCCTTATGTTTCGTTATTCTTATGTTTTTTATGTTCGTTTAACTCATTAATGCATGAGCAGCGACTTTTCAATCATTCAAGTTGAGTTTTCAAGGTATAACTTTTAACTTTTTTCTTATCTTTAATCACTTACCGTTAAGCACCGCTCGTAAGCGCTGAGTGGCCGTGCTGTAAGTACAAAACAAAAGCGAAGGAAAAATTGTAAGTCTTTTATGTACTTTTAATTATTTTACAAATGGAAAAGTTGCTTAAGTACACTAGTTACAGTTAAATACTTGCGTAAGTGATTAATCGGAGATTTTAAAGTGGCGAAATTTCAATGCCAAATAAAATTAAAGTGCATATAAATTGAAGTGGTTGTCGAAGTGCTATAAAAGAAGCTCAAAAAATTTTTTTAGAAAATATAGCAACAATAATACTAGGTCTGCAACATTGTTCCGCCGTTTTCCAATAGATGTCTCTAGAGTCAAGCACTGGCCGATTAAATCGATTAAATCGTTTTATATCGATCTTGGACATTTGTGTCAACATTAACCCAACAAAATATTTGTAGAGATCTGTTTGCATCCCAAACTTATTCTCAACTGAAAATGTCACTTTTTGAGTCGAATTCTCGACATTTGCGGGAATGTCTCTAGAGTCAAGCACTGGTCGATTAAATCGTTTTATATCGATCTTGGACTTTTGTGTCAACATTAACCCAACAAAATATTTGTAGAGATCTGTTTGCATCCCAAACTTATTCTCAACTGAAAATGTCACGTTTTGAGCCGAATTCTCGACATTTGCGGGAAATTTTGCTTTTCTTTTTTAATTCCAAGAAAAGTGTAACCGGTTTTATACAAAAAAAAGCTTTAAATTTACAAAAAAAAAACGGCGGAAGCAAAGTTGTAGACCTAATATAATAACAAATAATTACGAACAAGTAAGGAAGGGCTTATTCCGGGTGTAATCGAATATTTTATACTCCTCGTAATTTTTTTATTCGATTTCATTAAGATGGCATTAAGTCAACTAGAAAAAAGAAAATCGTTATATACAGTTTATGGGGGCTGGGGTAATTGCCTAACCGATTTCCCTTATTTTCGCCATCAAGCCAAGACTATGTATGTACATATGTTTGTTTTTGGACCAAACCAAGGCTATATGCTCACTTAATGCTGTGATATGTCAAATATTAGGCGATATTTGCCATTATATGGTCCACCGGATCCGTATATGAGGTATATGGGGACTAGGGGAAGTATTGACCCGAATGAGAGATTTGCATATATTTTCGATAAACAAACATATTGAGCAACATGTGGCTAGAGTATAACAAAAAACTTTTGTTTTAGTCTTTTTCATGCTTCCAATCCTTTAACCCATTCAAGCGCACTGTTACATATATGTAACGCACCGCATTCAAACTTTAAGCGCTGGCTGAGAGCAGCATACTTCTATGAATCAGAATTTAAGTCTACCATTTATTAGAATACAGCACTGCAAGCAATTCGTTTTGAAAATCAAGTCAGTTCTCTTTTCAAAAAAAAAATGAAAAACTTTCTTAAATTTCGCGCTCCCAACCCATCCGGTTCGCCGTGGGCTTGAATGGGTTAAGGGGCTATACCAGTGTGACATTTTCAAAAAATCGATTTATTTTTTTATTTTTTGCTTATTCGATAGTGTATACTGTCAAAAATATTCTGTTAAAACGCACAGCTCGTATCTTGGTTAGTTCTTCAATGACAACGTTCTAAAGAGTGACCGCTCGCAGGTATAAACCGCAATAGTCGAAACTTTAAATGCGTTTGTCTCGAAACGACTTTTCTCAAAATTTCTGACATCATAACTCAACGAGAAATAGACCGATCGACTTCAATTTAAACTGAGTATTCTTGAATATATTCACTGTATAATGAACGATCTTTTTGATTTGTTGCAAATAGTCAAATTGACATTTAAAAAACTACCATTTTTTAACTTAAAAACCGATTTTTTTTTTGGAACTACGCCATTTGGTTAAGTTTTGATATTATTAAATAATCGTAGGTCATTTTATAGGGAATATTTTCAACTTTAATAACCTTTTTGAACTTTTTTTGTTTCAGCTACTCATTCGGCCGGAATCATGTCAGCAGTTGGGGATTTTTTTGTCTTGGCACCTCCCATAACTCTGTTATTATACTCTCGCAACAAATGTTGCTAAGGATAGTATTATAGTTTTGTTCACATAACGGTTGTTTGTAACACCCAAAAGTAAACGAGTTAGATATAGGGTTATATATACCAAAGTGATCAGGGTGAAGAGTGGAGTTTAAATCCGAATGTCTGTCTGTCCGTCCGTCCGTCTGTGCAAGCTGTAACTTGAGTAAAAATTAAGATATCTTGATGAAACTTGGAACACTTATTTCTTGGCACCATAGGAAGGTTGCTTTCAAAAATGAGCAAAATCGGATAACTGCCACGCCCACAAAATGGCGAAAACCGAAAACACATAAAGTGCCATAACTAAGCCATAAATAAAGCTATGGATATAAAATTTGGTATGAAGGATCGCACTATAAAGGGGCATATTTGGATGTAATTTTTTTGGATAAGTGGGCGTGGCCCCGCCCCCTACTAAGTTTTTTGTACATATCTCGCAAACCAATAGAGCTATATAAACCAAACTTTCTGTAGTCGTTTTTTTTAGACTATGTTAATAATGTGGCAGCCCCATTCTAAAAATCGCCGAAATCGGACCATAGGTTTTTAAGGCCCCATATATCGAACACGAGAACCTCGGTGCTTCTAACCTAATATTATGGTTTCCAACTTTCAATGGACTTTATACAATATCTATGACGAATATGTGGGTCAAATTGTGTATTATATAATATAAATAAAGTTAAATAAATAAATTGCGAGAGTATAAAATGTTCGGTTACACCCGAACTTAGCCCTTCCTTACTTGTTTTTCAATATTTTTGTAAAAAACATCTTAAAACATAGCTGAACATATACCTTATTATGTCCAAAAAACTTCGAAACATTCGATCGAGTACTTTCTTAAGAAAAATTCACGAAAATCGCCACAATTTTCATGGATTAGACTGGTATAGCCGCTTAAACTCATATACTGAGGTTCACTTTTTGCTTAATATCGTGGATTAGGTTCACTAACCTACCTTGATTAACTACATACACACCACAACCGTATTTATTAGTTTTTTGCTATTTCCATTAAGACCCACACAAAAAGTACAATGACACGAGTAATCCATTAGCCGAATTTTATTAAAATTTCAAATCTTTGCGAAAGCCAAAATATGCACAGCTGCGCTGCCTTACATTCAGCCGACGCAAAATCACATTTGCCTTTTGTCTGCCTGTTGTGGAACTTTTCGCATTCACAGCCATTTGCAGCTGACAAACTTCAGCTATTATTTACCATATTGTTTATCAAACAAGAACAACAACAAAAAGTAATAAGCATAATGGCTTAATATGTACAATATATGTATATGTATGTATGCTGTCCTTTACATATGTATTTACGCAGCTTAGCGCAGCAACAATATTAGCTTTAGCGATTATCGGCGCTCTGACGTGCATATAAATTTTTAATTAGCATATGTGGGGTGTTGATAAGCGCGCATGCATAAAGTATGAGAGCGAACGAAAATTTTTGCCAAAGACTCTGCGAGTAATCACCGCACACACATATACACAACAGTATGAGCAAATAATCGAAATTATGTGTGCAAGAGTGTGTAGGTAATAAAATATTTATAAGCAATCTTTTGTAGCTAAGCGCCATTGTTTATGAAGGCGAGCGTATATTGCCAGCTGCTTTTATATTCAGACTTCTTTCAGTGTGTGTGTTTGTGAAAGCCAACTGTGTCTTATATTAAGCTAATAAATATTGTTTTTCGTTTTTTTGATAGCGCCAGCGCCTAAGTGTATGCAACAAAAATTTCACTTACATCTAAATTCCAACAAATACATACACACTGTTAGATATGCATGCTTACCAACTAGAATCGCAGCAATACTAACAAACTCACTTGCTTTGAAGCTCACTGCACAGTTTATTTTCACTTTTCCTGTTGAACGGCGCACAAAAAAAGTCGCCAGGATATATGTACGAACAGCACATTGACTCTCTTTTGGCTTTCCCTTAGCACACATGCATACATAAATATGTGACTGCTGCGTAAGTGAGCAAACATAATCCGTGTTTGACTAATGCAAACACACTAACGGTAAACAAACATGCATGCATACACACAAGCTGACAGCGTCGCTGTTGCGCAGTCGAGTGAACTTGAATTATTTTATTCGCATGTGGATATGAGAATGTATGCATATTTGTAGTTTATGCACATAGCATTTTGGTTGCACAAGTTATTTATGCAGGAAAAGAGTTTACTAGCAGTATCATATATGCATATAAACCGATATGTATGAACACAGGGTGGTCCAAAAGTACACATGATTCAATATGCTAGTGCAGGACAAAAATTTTTAACTTCTTCCATGAAATACACCAAAAATGTGCTTCAGATCACGCGTTAGATTAAAAAGGATGCATACCAAAATTATTTGGCTGTACGCATCCGATGGTCGTATACACAGACGGTCATAAATATAGTGACAGCGAAGATTTAGCTTTAACCTAAAATGCTAAAACAAAGGAAGCAGTGGAAGGTATAAACGTAAAGCAGACAGCGCAAACATAGCAGCTACAATACAATTTTTCCGCACACATATATTAAAGATGTGTTCAGAAAATAACGGGAATTTGAGTTTTTTGAAAAAAAATTTTGTTTTCATTCGTCTACATTAATGTTTTCACCTTCATGGTCCCCTTTCGATGTTATGAACTTACTTCAACGCTTCCTTCAACTGTCGAAATACTTCTCAAACTCGATTCCTAAGCTCTTTCATCGATGTAATCTACTATTATGCTTGTAAAACGGTGAACCTGTACGTTTCGCTTTATGTATAGGCATTAGGAAAAGTAGGCTTCGGTACAGTATTGTTTTTGGCCAAGAATTCACGAACAAATAAAGACAATGTATTAAGTCCATTGAAAGTTTGAAAATCCTAATATTAAGTATATGGACGATGGGAGATCGTGGTTGTAAACCGATTTAGCCTATTTTCACAACATATAATTGGGATGCAAGGGAAATATAACAAACCGAATTTCATTGAAATTGGTCGAGTAGTTTCAGAGATATGGTTTTTGACCCATAAGAGGACGGAACCACGCCCATTTAAAATTTTTTTTTACAATTTTGAATGCAGCTCTTCTGTGTCTTCTTTATAATGAAATATAAGGCTTCTGTTGGTTTTCCTTACTGAATTAAAGAATTTTTAGTAGTTTTCAACATAAACTTTGTATGGGAGTTGGGCGTGGTTGTAATCCGATTTTCTCTAAAAAAAAAACGACTCCTGGAAGCTTCGTTGATATAGCTTTAGTAGTTTACGAGATATGAACAAAAAACTTAGTATGGGGTGGGGCCACGCCCACTTTCCCAAAAAAATTACATCCAAATATGATAACTTAATTTATGGCTTAGTTATTGTTCTTTATGTGTTTTCGGTTATCGCCATTTTGTGGGCGTGGCAGTGGTTCGATTCCGCCCATCTTCGAACTTAACCTTCTCATGGCGCCATGGAACACGTGTTCCAAGTTTCATTAAGATATCTCAATTTTTACTCAAGTCACAGCTTGCACGGACGGACAGACAGACATCCAGATTTGAACTCCACTGTTCACCCTGATCAGTTTGGTATATATAACCCTATATCTAACTCGTTTAGTTTTGGGACTTACAAACAACCGTTATGTGGACAAAACTATAATACTCTCTTAGCAACTTTTGTTGCGAGAGTACAAAAATTAACATTGGTTTTTGGCCAAATTCCCGTTACTTTTTGAACACACCTCGCACATACATTGATACCAACCAAGAAAGACTCTCAAAGACAGTAGTCGCACATGTGTTAGTTACTCTTATCATTTCTCTGCTTTAAGCATATATTTACTCTTTCCATATGAGTTGGTGAAATAAAAACGCGCACCTGATGCGTATATGTATAATGCATTATGACTAACTTATGCGTATGCGTATATCATGCCACGCCATGCCATGCCATGCAATAAGCAGCAGCAGCATCAATGCTGTGAGCAGTGCTGAACTTTATTGTTTACTTAGTGGTTACAAAGTTAAGGCATGCTTGAGCAAACAGCGCGCTGATGTGAAACACATAACGGCAATTATATAACAACACGTAGCGTATAATCGCCCTCAAGCATGTGTGAGTATCACTGTGCGTGGGTGTGTGTGTGCATTGCTCTTTACTTTGTACTCTTTATTTAAGTTGCTTGTTAAGTGGCTGTTAGTTTATGAGTACCCAATAAACTGTAAGTTAAATGGTTATTACTTTGCGCTAGCTCACTCGCTCGCTCTCTAGCCAGCGGGAATTTTGATGAAGATGGTGGAAAAAAGATATTTTTTTTTATTAAAAAGCAATTTATAGTTGTTGGTGGAAAATCATTTCTACACATCGTGTCTTCTCTTTTCGAAGAATGGAGACTAGTGCTGACAAATTTACTCCTGCTAGGAAATGCGCCTCAAAGCATGCCTTATATTTTAAGTTGAACATTCAACACTTTCATTTATTAAAAAAATATATATTTTCAAAATAATATTAGGTCTACAACTTTGCTTCCCCCGTTTTCCAATAGATGTCTCTAGGGTCAAGCACTAGTCGATTAAATCGTTTTATATCGATCCTGAACATTTGTGTCAACATTAACACAACAAAATATTTGTAGAGATCTGTTTGCATCCCAAACTTATTCTCAACTGAAAATATCACTTTTTGAACCGAATTCTCGACATTTGCGGGAAATTTTGCTTTTCTTTTTTAACTCCAAGAAAAGTGCGGCTTAGGCTCATTGAATGCTTTCGGATACGTACTGTGAGGCTGTCCCAAGTGAAAGAACATTTCGCGAATGGTTTCAACGTTTTAAGAATGGTGATTTTGAAGTCGAAGACCGGCATGGTGGTGGAAGGGAAAAGATTTTCGAAGATGCTGAATTGGAAAATACTCGACCAAGATGCGTTTCAAACCCAAGAGGAATTGGCCGAATCAATTGACACAGCAAGCCGTATCAAAGCGCCTAAAAGCCATGGGGATGATTCAGAAACAAGGAATCTGGGTTCCTTACGACTTGAAAAAAAGAGATGTCGAATGGCGCTTCTTTGCATGTGAACAGCTGCTTCAAAGGCACAACCGAAAGGGATTTTTACATCGGATTGTAACTGGCGACGGAAAATGGGTCCACTACGATAATCCTATGTGAAGAAAGTCATGGAGAAAGCCTGGACATGCCTCTACGTCGACGGCAAAACCGAACATTCATGGCGCCAAGGTGGGACCAGCTGGGGGTGATATATTATGAGCTGCTAAAGCCAAGTGAAACCATCACAGGAGATCGATACCGAACGCAATTGATGCGTTTGAGCCGAGCACTAAAAAAAAACGGCCACAGTACGAGGAAATACACGATAAAGTCATTCTCCGGCATGACAATGCTCGGCCTCACTTCGCAAAGGTGGTCAAAAAATATTTGGAAACGCTGAAATGGGAGATCTTACCCCACTCGCCGTATTCTCCAGACGTTGCTCTATCTGACTACCACTTATTCCGATCGATGGCACACGGTTTAGCTAACGAGCACTTCAGTTCTTATGAAGAAGTCAAAAATTGGATTGATACTTGGATCGACTCGAAAGATGAGGAGTTCTTTCTTCACGGAATACGCATGCTGCCAGAAAGATGGTCAAAAGTAGTAGCTAGCGACGGCCAATATTTTGAATAACATTTTTGTAACCGTTTTTATACAAGCCTTAAATTTACAAAAAAAAAAAAAAAAAACGACAAAAGCAAAGTTGTAGATTGATTGATAGAGTTGAGTCCGTAAATTCACAGAAAGCTTTCAGTATTTTCGCTGGACCCTTGCGCTTTTATTTTCAATGCAAATTTCCGAGCGCTTACCTTGAAAAGACTAAGGAAAAACTAAAGCAAGAAGCAAATTCTTTTAAAAACAAGTCTAAGATTCCACAACTATATTTAGCACTCCGAGTAGTGAAGAGTGTCACCACGTAGTTAGTGGACGCTCATAAAATCAACAAAAGTGAGTGCGAAAGTAAAGTGTACCCAGCGCCGACACGCTTTCACCAACTAACAGTTTTTTCAATAAAAATAAATAAATTTCAACTTTCGCGCTGCTACGCTTTTCGCAACCTTTCTCAGCCGCCAACAACAAAGCCAGAGCCACTACTTAGTTGCGCCGTAATAAAGTGTTTCGCTGCGGCGGCCGCATAATATTTTCTTTCCTTCTCTTTATATATTTTTTTTTCATTTTTTTATACTATCTTCCTTTTTTGTTTGTGCATCTTTTTAGTGAAAATATTTTCCAACACTTTAGCGGTGTATGTAATTGTTTTGCTGCGGCGGCGCTGCTTTCATGCGCAAGTATTTTAGCGCTGTCAGCCTTCAAGCGCAGTGCTGGCAGACGTTTTCATAGCGCCCTCGAGCAAAAATTCCAAACATTTTTTTTTGCTGTTATTTTTGTGTTATCTCAAAGGAAAATGGAGTATGCTGCTGCTTTGCTCGGTTTAAATACTAATCTGTTGCTGAAATATGCATTTATTGCAATAAAAAACTGTGTGACTTTTGTGTGGCATGCTGCGAATGAGACGAAGAATAGTATTTTGCAGACGAGAAAACTACCTGAATGGCATACTAACTACGCATTAATAGCGCCAGCTCTCGCCTGGTCAAAGCCAAGCCAAGAAGGCGAAGAATATGTTGTAGCCATTGCTGTAAAGATTGCGCATTCTCTTCGCTACTTGCCGCAAGCATTCCAACGAACGCGCTCAGCAAGTTATCAGCACGTTTTGGCTTTATTGTTGTTGCGGCACGCATTTGTAGCTTTGGCGTATTTGTTAGCGCGGCGAAAGCGATTTTCTTGACAACATTCTCAACAAATGGCGGTTGCTATGACGATTCCATGAACTCGGTGCGTATTCCTATTCTGTGTGTGAGTGTGTGTGTATTTAACGAAGGCATTCGCTGAGAATTAAAGCAACTATGGCATTTGCCACGCTTGGCTGCGTTAATTTCATAACTTTGCAGCTTAAATTTCTTCTGCGTATGAATGCGGTTAAAGCTTGGCGCGCGAAATCTATAACAGTAATTTCAATTTGCAGTTTCCGCCGAATTTTCGCGTTAACGAAATTGGAGAGAAGACAAAGTTGAGAGTGAATGTTGCATATGTAGTGTATAGTGTGGCAATTTGAAAACTTTGAAGGCATGTTTAAGGGGTTAGGGGTAGTCAAAGACACGAAAAAATTAGAATTTTCAGTAATTTTTTTTGCTATTAAATCATGTTATCTTACAAAACTAATAATATGGCATAATTATACAATGTTTTGACTTAAAGTCACGGAAATTTGAAAAAAAGTGTAATTTCCAAAGTGTACCCAGTTTCAAAAAAAGGTACTTGCGGTGACAATCATAAGTCCTTGGAAATTCATCTAAAATCAATCGGATAAAAAAATTAGTTTTTTAAATAGACAATCCTGGGCCTAATTGAAGCTTTCTTTTGTTCAAAAATTAACAAAATGGCGGCCTCAGTAAATTTTTTTCTAGATTTTCGGGAAAAAATCAACAGTTAATTGGTCTTAAAAAATCGAAAATTTTGAAAAACAAAAATTCTTCGATCAAGCCTGAGTTCATTATGTATTCTAAAAGCTGTATGAATTCCATTAAAATCTACTGAGCGGTTATCGAGTTACAGTTGTCACCAGTTCAAAAAACATAGCTTTGAGAAAAAAGCATTTCAAGTGTCACACTAGTGTGTTGGATAGCCCGAGCGATCTTTGTTGTTTGTCGAATAACTCGAAAAGTTATTATCGGATCAACTACAAATTTTCAGAGAATATTTTTAAGATATTACACTTAACGAAAATGGAAAAAAATTTTATTTTTTGAAAATCCTGACTACTCCTAACCCCATAATTTAACGAATTTTTCTTTTATCAACTCTTCAAGCCTCTCTATTTTCTCCTAAATTAAATGTAGATTAAAGTTATTGAATTATGAAGGTCATATATATATATAAATTAAGAGACCCCTCGACTTAACCTCAAAATTTTGTTCTGTAATTTACAAATTATAATTCCATTGCCATTTATTTCCGTCACAGGTTTGCAAATAATTTAATAACTTGAATAAACAACTTACATTTGGAAAAGGCCAGGCAATAAAGCATTTTATTACCGCACAATTACGACTGAAATGAGTTTGTAAATTTTCAAAAGCCAATAAAAACAAAACCGGCACGGGTACACGCAAATACAAATACAAAGGAAGCTATTGAAAAGTACTTGTCGATGTTAATTCAAAAGGACCCAGTAGGAAAACTTTTTGGACATGGAAACAGCTAAACTGAATTAAAAAAATTTTGAAATTTTCATGAACGGGAGTTGAGGCAGCGAAGAAAATTTTCATTCAAAATTATTCTAACTTACTCTTCAAGGCATCAAAACACACTTCAGCGCAGGTTGATTTAACAAAACCTTTCAATTTCTGGCATGGCACACAGATTTTTTTATTTTTATCCAAAAATTTGCCTACCCACGACTACACGAAAGCGCCCCAACTGGGCTGAGCACCGAAATGCTTCAAATGAAAAGCGCAAAGCAGGACAAAAGGGCGAAAGCGAAAGCGCAAGTGAGAAAAAGTTTACCTTTTGCACGCAACGAAAAGCAATTTTTCAATTATCCCATTAAAAAGTTTGATTGCAGGGTGAAGGCGACCGCTTGCGGCAGCGCAGGCGGCAATAGCCATAAAGAGCAACAGCGTGTGGCATGAAATGAATGAAACGCAAAAAAACGCCAGCAAACCAATCGTGAATTCAATGCGAAATTGGCACTCTACACAATAAAAAAAACACAAAAAAAGCGCGCAGCAATAACCAACGAATAGATTTTTTTTTTAAATGTGAAAAATATTTTTGCCATAATCTGTATGCCGCTAGCCGAATAAATACATTAGCACATTCGGCTTTTGTATCTTAATAAAATTTGCAAAATATTGTTGAAGCACCATTGAAATTGATGGCCAAAACATAATATTTATTTTCATATGACAGACAACACATTTGGGAAAACCAGCCTGAGCCCGGCACTGACAGCATGCACCCTCGTCAACTGAAACACTCGACACACAAAAAAGAACACATAGCAGCCTACAAACCTTGTCTGAGTTGTTGAAAAAAGCATTAAATGCAGGCTCCGCATAACACTGGACCACCTAATGGCACACGTTGCAACAACATGTAACTGTTTTTTTGTTGTTTTTTTAATTTGTAAATAAAATTAGTTTTGTATGACCTAAAATAAATTGCATAATGCTTTCAAAGCTTCGATCTCTCTGCGCTGTACTGTACCGTATGAGTAAATATGAAAATTCACAGTGAGGTAGACTCAACGGCCTTCAGCACGACATGCTATCATCAAATATTTGCAACAACACTGACATCTGCGTAATTGGAGATGCCATAAATTCCAAGAAGCACATAAATGAAAGCAAAGCACTTGTGTACACCCACGTTGGATAAATACACATACAAATGAAGTTCAGAAGCAAAGTGCTTGAGACTTGAGACATCACGCAGTACCAGCTGAGTGATATGTCAACTATTGTGTTTGAAGATGAGAAAACAACTGCTTGAGAGAGGCTCAAGAAGTTCGAGGAATATTGCAACTGTAAATTGAGGAGGTGTACCGAGGAGATTTCTGAGATTCTGAGTATCTTTAAATTGGTACAACCGAATTAATGTAGTCCTCAGATCTCTATGGACAACTAGATGATCTCGAGGTTAAGGCTAGTTTCGTGAAACTGGTTCCACTGTAAGGAATGGTAGATAATCAGATTTCAGGTTATTCCCTTTGCCAATATAAAGGATGAAATGGATTTTTAGAACAATTATTTGAGACAAAATATCGCTGGAACGCAAGTAGAAGCAATCTCCACATCTTTGATCACCCTTAGAGAGTATAAGGCTAGAGCCATAAACGTTAATATTCTGATTGAACTGTATATCAATCTCTCAACCTTTTGAATACACTCCTACGGCTGCCAAGATTTGTAGAACAGCGCTAAAAATCATAAAGAAACCCATGTGTGGAGTCTCTCAAAGGTACATACTAATCGTACAAGGAAAACAAGCAACGCAGTGGAGAGTAAAAAAAATGAAAATTCGCAGCAAATTCATTAAGAAAACAAGCGCGCGCTCCGTTTAATTGAAATGTTGTTCACACACAACTCATATTGATGCTGTGTAAGACAGACACATGTACTTGTTGTAGTAGGCAAAGCGCATTTCTTGTTTCCACAAACTGATTGATCTGTACAATACAGTGCCGCCCTTTGTTCGTCTGTGCATCTGTCTTTCACTGGCATTCACGGATTAAGATATGCAATTTTCGCCCGCTTGTTTGTTCGCAATGTCAGTGCTAACCTTGAAGTTGTCGGAAAAGACAAGCATGTGAGATGAGAAAACCAAAATACACTTCCGTAAAAGTAGAAAATTGCAAAAAATTACGCAGGTGCATGCAGCAGCGAAAGCAGTGAAATATCGCGAACATAGCTTTTATAGAGGAGAATAAAGAGCTGAGGTGGCTCACATTGCTTTGAGGTTGTGCAAATTCCGACAACGAAAAGCACAAAAACTATGCCTAAGCAATTATTTTCCAGAGATTTTGTAAAATATTATGATTTTCTTTATTACTGTAGTATAGTTTTCAACATATTTGTATAAGAGGTATGTTCAAAAAATAACGGGAATTTTATTTTTTTTTTTTTTTTTGTGAAAAAATTTTTTATTCATACTACAGGGGCAGGGCTAACAATATAATAAAAACAAAATTTGACAATTTCACTTTTGGATAAAAATTCCCGTTATTTTTTGAACACACAGTATATGTACATAGATCACAATTCCTCTGATCTCGAATACTACGAAAGTTGTTAATTATATTTCCACACTACAAGTTAAATCATGCATGGCACACATATACGTGTGCACGCTCCACCTACTCCTCACCATTCACTCCTTACAATTTTCATTGCAATAATCTGTGCACGGAAGCGAGCAAAATTGCATTTTCACCTTTTAATTGCATTTTATTTGTAAATCAATACATATCTTTTACTCAGTATTGCTGAGCCTGCCTGCCCACATTACATTAGGAATATTAAAGCGAAAATTAAAAGCAAATCACTTACCGTTGCACGCACGTGACATGCCGTAACGGCATTCTTCGACTCAAAGCCAGCAATGTGAATTGCAATGATGCACTGCACTGACTTCCCGACAAAACCACACACTTCAATTACACGACTTAAGCTCAGATTTATTGAAGCTCGAATGTTACAATTCCGCTGCAGCAGCGGCAGCATGTAATACCAGCTATGTATCTGCTGCCAACTCAAAGTGGATTATTTATATAAATTGCTGAAGAGGTGTGCGACTGGCATACAACAATATCTTTGGATAATAAATAGGTTGTGTGCGTCATATGGCTGCAATTGTTGCTGCTGCAAGCGCTCGTGTCTACATTTCTCGGTATTGCATTCTGCTCAAGCTCAAGTGCAGTGCGTAGCTGCAATATGGGTATATATGTGTACACTATTTCACCTGAATGTCTTCGTAATCAAAATAGATTAAATTCAGCAATGCGTGCAGGGAATTCAAAATATTGCTATGCATTGCTACTAGTAGTTCTATTGGCTTTTCAGAAACTTGCTGAAGATTTTGAGAGATTAAATTTTGATAAGGAAAATTATTCAAAATATTTCAAAAATTTATTTTTTTTTTTTTTTGTACAAAAAATATTTAATTTCTGGAAAAAATTGCGAAAATATTTATTGAGGTTATATTTACTTAAATTATTTTATTTTTTTTTATTTTTTTTTGTTGTAATTTTGCAATTTTTTTATTTTATTTTTTTTAATTTATTCTTGTTGTAATTTTTTTATTTTTTTTTAGTATTTGCGAAAATATTTATTGAGGTTATATTTACTTAAATTATTTTATTTTTTTTATTTTTTTTTTTTTTGTTCTAATTTTGCAATTTATTTATTTTATTTTTTTTAATTCTTTCTTGTTGTAATTTTTTTATTTTATTTTTTGGTAATTCTGCAATTTTTTTATTTTAATTTTTTTACTGAATTTGAGTAAATTTTTTTTCATTTTTTTATTTTCTTAATACAACATAGCATTCAACCTCCGTCAAGGCAACAAAAAAGAATTCCAAAAGCATACCCACGTACAGAAAACAATGCCAGCACACATAAACTGACACGCTGATTGACACTGACTTAGTCATTCTTTCAGCTGACAGCCACACACATAAGCACACACACACCTACAAAGCGCAATGCCAACATATCTCCGACGTGCCACTTTCGTTGTATGCGTAACTACGTTGATGGCACCATAAACACAAATATTCCCAACGAAACCATAACATGACAGTTTATACTTCCACAATCTGTCGGAATTAACGTCTAACTTTACATCACGTACATGCGTTGGCATATTTGGCCAACGCTACCATTTCTCGGTATGCACAACAGACGGCTGAGGGCTGTGTATTAGTAGCACGGCATGCAGATAGCACGGCCACTGGCTACTGTGGCCTGACATTGTAACTGATAGCCAACACTTTTCCGTGTATGCAGCTTCATTTTCTTTGTAAAATGTGTAGATATTAATTCCTGTCAGGATTTATAACACCCGTTTGCTGGAAACTTTAGTTGTTGTGCGCTGGTAAATTGGTATGGCATGGCGTATACGTAACATTAGCCTTCATGATATTTTCTTTTATTTTTTTGCTGTGGAAATGATTTAGGTGGACTAACTGACATTTCATTTATGATTGCGAGTGGGACAATGGCGCTAGAGAGTACTCAAATACTTCCGTAGTAGCAGAATTGTATGTATGATAAAATAGAGAGAGAGAGAGTCTGCATAAAAGCTCACTAAAGGTGACTTTAGCCACGGTTAGCTAAAGATGAACAATGATTATAGTATATTTTTCAGAAAACTTTTATATGAAAATTCTTTAAATTGTTCGTCATAAAGAAAAATTGCGTACTCCACTTGCCAAGTGGGCCATTTTTCATTGATATGTAGTAAAATTTTAAAATCTAACCACTTCTTATAATTTATTGTTATGCAACGTGTGTGCAATCTTACGTTTTATTTTAATGCCAAAAGCATTCGAACGCATCTTAGCAAGTGAAAACTGCACATAAAAGGCAGCCGACGCACGTATGCTGCCTTAAACGCCAGGTATTTATCTCCGCAGAAAGAACAGTGTAAGCCATAGTCCATAAATTTTCGCCACATGCATTTGTAATCTTTTAGAGTATACTATTTTATGTATCATTTGCTTAAGAATAATAGCCACGTCGCAGCCAACGTGTGGCCTGTAATTGGATGCATGCGCACAGTGCCAAAAGCGCATAGGTGCAATACGCGCTCAGTGCCTCAGCTACGTGTAGCAAGCGTTTGGCGCCTGCGCTTCTGAGAATTGTATTCGAAATCGTTTTAGAACCACTAAATCATGTCTTGAGAACAATGAAGAAAAGATACCAGCCAAGATTTTTTTTAGTGCAGCTATGCGAAATGCGAAGAAAGGAAGTTAAGAAAGTGATTCTAAAAAAATAATAATTTATACTTAAAAGCCGTGTTGAGTAAAAGTATTTAAATTTCATATTTTTATTTTCAAAAAAAAAAAAAAAAATATTTAATACAAACTCGTAGTGAGGCACTTTAGAACTTGAGAACTATTAACACCACTAACTGTTAAGCTTTCTAAACTCTGTTGAAAACAAGAGAAAAACGTTAACTTCGGCTGTACCGAAGCTAATATACCCTTCATAGGTGCATTTCTGTTAGTAACTATGTGTTTAAGCAAATCTAAAGACGTAAGAAAAAGTAAGTAATAGAAAAAAGAAAACATTTTACTTATTCTTTTTAGCCGGGTTGTTTGCTAGAAACATTAAGATTATAGTTAACCGATCTAAACAATTTCTTCGGAGATTATATTATTACATTAAGCAGTAATCCATGTCAAATTTCGTGAAGATACCACGTCAAATGAGAAAATTTTCCATACAAACCATTGATTCCGATCGTTCAGTTTGTATGGCAGCTATATGCTATAGTGAACCGATCTGAACAATTTTTTCGGAGATTAAATTATTTCTATGAGCAATAACTCACACCAAATTTCGTGAAGATATGTAGTAAAATGCGGAAGTTTTCCATATAAGCCCTTGCTTCCGATCGTTCAGTTTGTATGGCAGCTATATGATATAGTAAACCGATCTGAACAATTTTTTTGGAGATTAAATAGTTACTATGAACAATAACTCACCCCAAATTTCGTGAAGATATGTAGTAAAATGCGGAAGTTTTCCATACAAGACCTTGATTCCGATCGTTCAGTTTGTATGGCAGCTATATGATATAGTAAACCGATCTGAACAATTTTTTCGGAGATTAAATATTTACTATGAACAATAACTCAACCCAAATTTCGTGAAGATATGTAGTAAAATGCGGAAGTTTTCCATACAAGCCCTTGATTCCGATCGTTCGGTTTGTATGGCAGCTATATGCTATAGTAAACCGATCTGAACAATTTTTTTGGAGATTAAATTATTGCTATGAACAATAACCCACACCAAATTTCGTGAAGATATGTAGTAAAATGCGGAAGTTTTCCATACAAGCCCTTGATTCCGATCGTTCAGTTTGTATGGCAGCTATATGATATAATGGTCCGATATCGGACAAATGGGCAGCTTCTTTAAGAGAAAAAAACATCTGCAAAATTTCAAAACGATATCTTAAAAACTGAAGGACTAGTTCGTATATATACAGACAGACGGACGGACGGACGGACAGACAGACGGACATGGCTAAGTCGACTCAGTTCAACATACTGATCATTTATATATATACTTTATATCCCCTCCGACGCTTCCTTCTGGATGTTACAAACTTCGTGACAAACTTAATATGCCATGTTCAGGGTATAATAAGGACGGAGCATACATTTACTGCTTGAAATTTGAAGTTGTAACTGTAAATACATACAGTTAGTAGTCATATAGCATGATTTACGCCATTTCTAGGACAGCCGTAACAATGTTGCTAGAGATTTGTTAACGTGTTGCAAATGCATTTCGAGCGCATCATTTTTATTAGCACACTTTCAGGGGCGCAAATGCACGAAATCACAACATTACTCATTTTATGGACATAAATTGCACATTTTCTCCACTTATAGTTGTTGTTGTTGTACTATATATGCTATGTTGGCATGTGGAGTCCAGTTTTGGCATGTTTCGCTCAGTCATTGCCATTTAAGAGGAAATTCGCATAAAGTGCACGAGTTTGACGGCAATACACTCGCATCATAGTATATACATATATATGTATGTACGAGTATGTATATTTGTGTGAGTGTCCAGGCTTGCGTTTGGGAGTGTCACTTGTTATTGCACGCTGTTGGCATGCCCGTTTTTATGGCAACTAATTTTGTTGCGTTACATTCTGTTTAACCTCCGACGAAATTCTCCAGCTTTCGGCGTGTAGCTGCTGGTATTTCAAGCAAAATTTGTCTTCTCTACACGTATAATGTGTGGACGGCTTTAGTACGAAATGATTTAGCAAAACGAGTGTATTCAGCTAGCAACAACAAATAGCTGTGGGATCAAATATTGTGACAAGGTAATCAAAAAAGTCTACGTACACAAGTGAAATACTAATTAGTTGCAAGCAGATTGTTTGAGTGAAAATAATAAAGCACAAAAATTTACTTTAAATAGAAAACAATAGTAACAGCAGTTTAATCTGTTTAAAAATTTCCATTACTTCCTTCGCCTAAACCGCTTTCGTTTGCCCTGAAAGCAGCGCTTAAAATTCAATTAACTGCAGTGCGCTTAGCCTCATATGCATTATCATTTAGAGCGACCACAATCAAATTGTTTCATTTACAAGCATAATCCCGTTACCCAATTACGCTGCGAAATCGCGCTACTGCAGCTCTGTACGGCGCTGATCGGCGGCTAATGCATTCAGTCGCATTATTTCCAGAAGCTTTAGAATAGCTTAACTGGCAGCAGTTGGCGCGCCATCATATGCTCATTATAACGCGGATCCCACAGCATTGCTGGCGCTGAGACAGTGACTGTCGAAATTGTGCGTGAATGTTGAATATTACTCTTTTCGGATTAGAGAAAGTGGCATATACATATATAAGTTAGATTCTACCACTTTGGATATATATGCGACTTTACAAATTTTAATGAATATATTTTAGACAGATGGTCACTAAAGGGTGGCTATATTAATATGCTATTACTCTACATCCTCTACAAAAGCCAACCAGCATATTATACTTTCATAAGGGAGCTTTGATAGCATCTTATCAAAGTTCTTTTAAACTTCCTTCCTTCCTTCTAGCTTTAATGCTGTACTAAGATATAAAATTTCCTTAATATTGTCACTTAAATCAAGATTACTTTTGGTGACTACTTTAAAAATGCACTCACTGCTAATTCCACGCTCATATACTCATACATACATATATGCGCACTAATCGACAGCTACCAGCTGCGGCTATTAGAAATTTTAAACCAACTTCCAATATGGCATTAATTAAGCAGTACCCAAATATACAGACACCTCTACATAAACGAGCTTAAATGTTAATGCGAGTATTTGCTTTCATATCTTCTAATTTTTCGGAGATTATAAAGAACAAAAGTCTAAAATCAAACTTTAATTTTACATTACATTTATGATATTTATAAAAATAAATTGTTGAGCATTGAGGTTGTAAATATAGTGAATATCGATTTGGAACTTTGCTGCGTCTGACAATGTCAATTAAGTGGAGACACGTGTCGTATCATTTAGAAACTTTTAAAGTAGTGCACTTATAGCCCTTTCACACAGGAGCTAATTGATCAATTAACCGATATCTGCTCGATTAAAACGCTGATTAAGATCGATTTAAAATACAAAATAAAAATCTTCATTAATTTTTTATTGAATTTTAATCGACTTGAAAATGATATGGAACTCGGCGACAAAGATCGTATTTGTAATCTATAATATAAAAATGAATCGCAAAATGTGTTGCTAAGCGCATAACTCGAGAACCGCTGAACCAATTTCGCAAATTCTTTTATTAGAATGTTTCTAGAGGTACCGAGATGGTTCTTACGGAGAGAAAAATTAGAAAAATTGCCTGAAAAAGTCTTAAATCCACAATTTTCTAATCACCCATACAAACAATTTGTGTCGTTAGTCTCGAAAAAAGTCGAGAAGGGCCAAACCGATCTGGCTAATTTTAGTTTTGAAATATTTATGGAAGGCCAGGGAAGGATTAGAAAGTAAGTATATATGGAAAAATTGTGAGGAACATAACAAGAAGATGATTTTATTTGAATTGACAACAAAATTATAAAAAGAAAAAGAAACAAAAAATAATAATATTTTGAAAGTTGTCATTGTTGCTTTGTTAAAAAATTTTTATCATTGTTCAATTGTATAAGGCTGTGTCGATAGCCCAAAACAATTTGTAACAAGTAGGGAAAGGCAACCGAACATTTTATTCTCACGCAATTTATTGATGTAATTTTATTACACACAATTTGAAATAAAGTCCAAGAGAATAACGAAAATCAGCATATATAGTACATGAGGGTTGAGGTAATCCCTGGACCGATTTCACTTATTTTCAACACCCAGTTATAATGGGAATAGGGGCAACTTGACACCCGTTAGTAGGCAGACAAACGGCAATTCGGCCTTGAAATTACTCCTAAATTGCAAATCAACGAAACACCAGTCTGCAAAATCGCCAAAAAAGAGCTATAAAGAAAATTTTCCAGATATTCAAGTCGCTGGAGGTACTGCACAGGACTTTAAAAGATTTACGCGACAACGAAAATATTTTTGGTGAAACTGTTGCTGACGAACTAATCACTTTCCTAACATCATCTAATTTGTGACGACACATAAAGAATCGCCAATTAACAAATAACATACGAGTGTTTTTCCAATAGTATAATACAGCGATTGTAGAAATAGTTGGAAATGGTAGCGACGCAGTTGACACTTCGATGGATTAATAACATTTTTAACGGGTTTCAGTCACTTCATGGCCTCGAAAGAGGAGCTTATTCATCGTGTTTTTCCTGACATGAAACCTTAATATAAGAAACATAAATGGCTTATTGAATGACCTATATTGGTGGCAAAAAACAAGGATCTCTTTGATCTTAATGCGACAATTTAGGATTCTGTTCCAGGACAGTTGACACAGCTACAAACCAGGATGACGTAGTCAATTATCTCACAGAATATTTAAAATTGACTTGACTATCACCTCTCACTTTGCAATTAAAATTAGTGTAAATTGTCATCATGCTGCGTAACATAAATCAACCTCGACTTTGCAATAGAACAAAACTGGCTATGAATACGGTAATCAATATCGTCATCGAAGCAATCTTGGCTTCGCCAACTTGCAAATTTGCTAATTTGTTAAATACTTCAATATACGACAAAAAAATTCAAACTTTAACAAATTATTATGATTAATTTCAAATATATATAGCTATATTGAAAAAAATACTAATGTAATGTATATCTTAGCCACAAAAACGTGTGGCTGGGTCTGCTAGTTATATAATATATACGATCTGTGCTGCTAAAACAAGCAGCTGATCTGTTATCGAGTAGCCGGCAGTGTGAAGCGCAAAAACTGGTTTCTTAAAATTTTAATTGATCAATTAATTTGGCTGTGTGAAAAGGCTATTACTATAACTCGCTTTTTGCTCAATTTAAAGTATTATATTAGGCGTTTAAGGGGGAGAAATAATGAAAAACATATTTTCCATTTTACATCTATGCGGCTAAAGATTTCGTGAAGCTATAATTTAACTCTTCATCCAAAGTAGATATTGTTCCATTCTATAATACTTATATACAGTATTTACAGCACATCGTCTTATGCAAATAAATTATCTTTTTTTCCTTTGTCTATGCACTTTGTTCTGCTTAAATAACTCTGCTTAATTCCACTCATTCTCTTCTACTTATTCCACTTTAGCTCAATTATTTCCTCATTTCGTATTTATTTGCAATTCTCCACTGCTTTCGAACCACACTGTTCCTTTCAAAGAAACGCGCTTAGCGGTTAACTATTGTTCTATTATTTTACTGTTCCAATGGATTAAGGCTCTATGCGCGACTGTCTGCGTATTTAATGAGAAGGCGTGAGTGACAGTAATTACTATTCGCTGGTGTTGTTGTTGTTGGTGTTGTGTGCAACAAATGATTTGCATTTGAAATGATTTCCTAGGACTGCGGCGCGCTAACTTGTATACAGTGAAATGTTGATGAATGGAAAGCGCACAATAGAGAAGTGACAGAGAACGGATAAGCGGCGAATATGGTGAATGAAAAGATTTTTAAAATTAATTTACAGTTCAGTTTTTATATCATGGATATATATGTAATATATTTTTGTAATAAAAAATTAATATTAAACTTATAGGTTTTGTAATATTTTTTTATTTTATTTTTCAGAAAATTATATAAAAATTTCAGAAAATTTCAGTTCCTTGGCTCACATATAAATGAATGACTTTTTTGAACTTTTCCTGAACTCGGTTTCATTATCAACTTTACAGACCGAATATTTCATGTTTTAATTTTAAACTGACTCTCGTCGTAACTTTTACACCCGAAAACCTTGAACTTACTGCAAAAGCCAAATGTTGAAACTGCACTTAATTGCGATTTTGGATAATAAATAATTTTACATTTAAAAGACCGCAACGCACACGCATACTCACGCACGCACACGTACAGCCACAGTGAGAAAGAGATACGCATACAATCACGTAGACACACACCATACTCACAACCACCGCTGCTCACTCGTTTGCCACAGGGGATCTGCTCCAATGACAATGTAGCCCGGCGGGTAACGCTACACATAAATAAAATAACAGTATAAATAATTAATGCACAGGCGCTGCGCTGAAATGAACCAGTGCAATTTTATGGCTTTTTGTACACACTTTTGAACTTTTGTGCCAGCAGCGAAGCAACACAAACACAAAGCGGAATAAAATGCGTTACAAACGCGCTTTTTTCATGAAATATATGCTGGCGTTTGAGCTCCGCTAACTAATGGAACATGGGTTTGCATTGAAATGGAAATGGAAAGTCAATTTCGCTTTATTTATATGGTAGACTTGTTGCTTAAGACATATGTGTACGTATAAGGAGTGTTCAAAAAATAACGGGAATTTAAAAATTTAAAATTTCGTTGCATTGGAGACTCAAATTGTGCATAAAAATTGTCGTCGTGTGAAAAGCGTACGAGAAATCGCTGAAAGAGTCAAAGGATAGCCCATAAATCAAGTTTGAGTAGTGTATCGACGATTGGAAGTAGCCTAGGCATAAGTGTTTAATATAGCATGGGGACTATTTAGAAGACGGCAACATTATTTTATACAAATAAAATTTTTTTGTTTTTAAAAATTCCCGTTATTTTTTGAACACACACCATATTTATGTATTTAGGACTTCAAAGGCTGCAAATCGATTGATCTACTCTATTTTATTATTTAGTTAAATAACAAAAAAATCACACGTAAGCAGTAATGGTGACATTTTTAATTCACGAACAAAAAAATTAAGATAAAAGTTATTAAATTTGCCAATGTGGCATTTAAAATTTCATAAAATAAAATAAAAAATAATTTCAATGCTTGATGTCACCATTTGTTGGCAGAAAATTACTGTGTAACGCAAAAGTTTGCCGCTCAACTTGTACCCAAACAAATGCACACACACACACAAATATTATTACAGCTGTGACTGTCGGCCGCCTGCCGCATGGGCGAGCACAAAAAAATAGCAAAGTTATGGCATACTTTCCAAATAATGTAATCATGATAACGCACAGCGCACAAGTAAGCCAACAAGACAGCCAGACAGCTCGCAGTTTTAATTTTAACTGAATTTATTAAGCGACAAGCGCAAAAGTTTACGAACAAGAGCAGCGAACTTTTCTTCGCCGAAATTTTGTTGCACTTTTACGCCTTAATTAAAGCTTTAATTGTAATACAGTTGTCAGTTGCAATATTATTACAGCAACTTACTTTCAGCAAGAAAACGCTCAAGATAGCATCGTCGCTCGCGTCATTGTCACGCAAGCAGCGTCTGACTGTCAGGCAGTCAGCCAAATTGACAGCTGTCACAATCACGTTTACTTTACTCCTTCACTGTTTCCGTTTCATTTAGTCGCCTTGGCTGGGAAAAATGCTTGCCACTTCACTTTGCCTGCAGTTTGCACATTTGCATTTCTGTTGCGCGCGACAGCCATGCGCTGCATAGCAAATTACGCCGTCAGCCGCAAAGTAGACTATATTATTTGTGTGTTTGCGGCACGGCAAGCTCTTGGCATGCTCATAGCGCTACACGACACGAGACTACTTTCAAAAAAAAATACAAAAAACCTTGGCAAAACATGCATTTATAAGAAAATACCACTTTAGTAAGTGGCAGGGATGATCCGGTGTGGTACGACATTAAAGTGGAGGCGCCAACGTTTAAGTTCTGTCGGTAGCAATTCGGTTCAAGACTAAATTCGGCGACTGTTCCACAAAAGTCACATTCCTTGCCGCGCTGGGATTAAAGTAACCGATTTGTATCTCTTCAGATTCCAAGCTTGGTTGCCTTATGTTGAAGAATTATGTCTAATTCGAAAGGAATGACAATGACAGCAATCCAAGTATGATAAATTTGACATAAAACTATAACACTTGCTGACATTTTTAGATCAAAAATCAAGCTGACCAAAGTCTTCCACACTTGTCGTAGCGCATGCAAATCTTCCAACACTCCGCAACTACTCTTGCAACATCAAAGTTATGCGATTATGTGTGCATGTGCCTGCTAACGCCTATTATGTCAGTCAAATTTATCTCTCCAGCCTTCTAGCTCCTTCCGGCTATGCACTCGCTTTAGGTTAGCCCCATTTGATGAACTTGCTTAGCACTTTTTCGACACACTGACTATATCAATTTCGCCATGCCACATGCGCTACATGAGAGACGCTGCCACTGACAGCAGATTATTAAAATCTCTGTGCCACAACTAGCAACTACAACTTACTAAAGCATGTTGCCACTTTGTGAATGCTGCAACATGAAAATAGAATGTGTAACATGCAAAACAGCAGCGTATACTCGTACGTAACGGCTGTTCTTCCGAGATCACTAAAGTGTCACCGGCAAGTATAATGTGTGTGTTGACTATAAATAACATGTTTGCCTCTCGCACCACCTCGCCAGAGACGTGCTTGCAACGAGGCGTGAGAGTCTCTAGTATGCTGGCTTGGCTTTAAACTTTTTGCGGGCGCTTTACTTACTTAAATGGTGAGGCAAGTGGTTGAGTGTATGGAAAATGCTAAGGAGTAGATATATTTTTGGATTGCTACGAACAGTTTTTGGCGTATTTTACTTAATTTAATAATAGTAGCAGTATATAATTTTTTTTTATTTTACTAAAGTCAAAGTGGTAGCTGTATTTAAAGCGGTAAGAGAGATGCTTTAAATATTTTATTTTAAATGAACCTAAAAACGAAGAAATTATGCAGAAGCGCAAAGAGAGCTAGAGATTAAATCTTAAAATTGCAGCACTGAGTCCACTGCAACTCAATTTAAATACGTGAAATAGATTTAAAGAGTTCAAAATTGCATGACTAACAAGTGAATATATTAAGAGGAAAATGAGACCTCAAAGCAGCAGAGAACTAAAGGTTAAACTTTGCATTAAGCCGCATGCAAATCTCTCATTTTCTGCTTGCGAAAGCTCTTGCGCGTCTGCACAGCAAAGAAATATCCACCAACATGGAAATTAAATGGACCAGCCATTGTATATTTTAAGTATTCATACTCGTATTATTGCATTCCCGCATTTGCATTTTTTAATTAAACATTTTTGTAAGGAAAAAAATCCTTTTGAGTAAACTAAAGCAATTTCTTAGTTTTAACATTGCATTCAATATGCTCTCACCTGCGTTGTATTCATTAATTAGAACAAGCGCCGCATGATTTTAATGCACTAAGTACTAATTATAAGCGAAGTCTTGAGAGGAGCTTTCACAAGAGCTTTCATGTATTTCATGTGCTTTCACCGACTACATGAAAGCTCTGCAGAGCTTTTGTGGTAAGAGAGCTATTATTCCTGGAATGGCATAGCGCAGCATACACTTCTCACACATGCCATTTCCTGTTAAAGCAATAAAATACGAATTTCTACGAACAATCGATTATTGCGAGTATTGTTTACTCGTATTATTTGTGAATATAAATTAAAGTGAATAGCTTATCGATGGCATTTATTTTAAATATTTAATGTATCGGATTACGCAATAATCATTTAATTAGCAGGCAACTAACACTTAAGTGTGCATTTATTTTGTATGCAAAGCAAACATTAATTATTTTAACAGCTGGTTTTATTGCTTTTCAATAATAAATTAATGACTAATGCCATATTAACACAATTAAAATAAAAAAATTCTTCAAAAAATTAAATAATAAATGCGAAAATCCAAGTATTAATAAAAATATATAAAATTAATGGCAATTGCCCTAAGTGGAAGCAGTTGGTGCATATTTTATGAAGGCGCATAGAAATTTTATGACTAATTAAATTTGCTAAAAAAGTAAAATAAAATGGTAAAAATAAAATATTCGGATATTATTTTTTTGCTTCGTGTTTGTGATGTATTTAGTATGCTAATTTCATTTGAGATATGCTAAGGCTAATTGTTTAATTCATAGATTAAACCATATTTATATATGTCATACAGAATACATAAACTATAAAAAAAGCCAAACTGAACTAAAAAACCAGTAAGGAAGGGCTAAGTTCGGGTGTCACTGAACATTTTATACTCTCGCAATTTATTTATTTAATTTTATTAATATAACAAACAATTTATTCTTATTCGGCATATAGATATATGGTCTAAAGTCCATTGAAAGTTTGAAAACCCTAATATTAAGTATATGGAAGATAGGGGAAGTTATAACCCGATTTCACACATTTTTGGCACGGAGACATATTATTAAAAAAAAACATATTCCCCCTGAATTTCTTCAAAATATCTGAAAGACTTATCTATATTATCGATAAAAAAAAAATTGTTAGAAGCACTGAAGTCCTCATATTCGATATATAGGGTCTTGAAAACTTATGGACCGATTTCGACGATTTTTAGAAGGGCGATGCCACACTATAATTACAGTATTTATGCAAAACTCTGTTCCAATATCTTCACTAGTGCTTACTTTATATATTGTAAAGTAAACGATTCAGATCGACTTCAAAGTGCTGGTATATGGGAAGTAGGCGTGATTGTTAACCGATTTGGACTATTTTCACAACATATCATTGGAAAGCTAGTAAGATATTATGAACCGAATATCATTGAAATTTGTCGAGTAGTTTGGGAGATATGGTTTTTGACCCATAAGTGTGCGGAAACATGCCCATTTAAAATTCTATATACCACTTTGACTGCAGCACTTGTGTAAGTTAGTAAAAATGCCTTTTTTTACTTTCACAGCGATGTTAATCGCTTTATTGATTCCTTCTGAATGAATACCTTAGTTAAACGACTTAACTTAATAAGCTTATAGTTACTGCTTGCTCCACGAAGAAAAGGTTAGCAACAAAATTCCAAGCTGCAGGTTTTGGCGGGAAAACCGAACTATGCAGGTGTTGTTGTGTGTTGCTATCCTGGCCAGTCGGCTAACGCTACGCACGTACGCATATTGAGTAATTTCACATGAACTTCAGTGCAAGAATGCACTCAGCTGACACTATAGAGAGTGCAATAATAGGTCGGGATTAACCCTTATGGGGTTAACTCTTAACTTGTACCATCTTTATAATGAAATTTAAGGTTTCTGTTGGTTTTCCTTACTGAATGAAAGCATTTTTAGTAGTTTTCAACATATCCTTTTTATGGGAGGTGGGCATGGTTATAACCCGATCTCCTCCATTTTTGGACTGTATAAGGTAGTACCTAAAAGAAACGACTCTATAAAGTATCCATGATATAGCAGAAGTAGTTTATGAGATATGTACAAACTTAGCAGGGGAGGGGCCACGCACACTTTCCCAAAAAAATAACATCCGCATATGCCCATTCTTAGTGCGATCTTTCATACCAAATTTTATTTCAATAGCTTAATTTATGGCTTAGTTATAGCTCTTTATATGTTTTCGTTTATTGCCATTTGGTGGGCGTGGCAGTGGTCCCATTACGCTCATCTTCGAACTTAATTTTTATATGGTGCCAAGAAATACGTCTTCCAAGTTTCATGAAGATATCTCAATTTTTACAGACAGACAGACATCCAGATTTGAACTTTACTCATCATCCTGATCATTTTGGTATATATAACCCTATATCTAATTCGTTTAGTTTTGGGTGTTACAAACAACCGTTATGTGAACAAAACTATAATACTCTCTTAGCAACTTTTGTTGCGAGAGTATAAAAATAGATTGTTCATTTATTTAGTTACATTTTATATAAAATAAATCAATATCATATTATATTTACGACTAATTTTTTCTCTTAATAAGTTTAGCTAGAAAACAAAATGAAAAATTTGACATTGTTTTTGCATTATTAGGAAGCTGAATGTGATTTATTTGAACGCAAATCATAATTTATGCTAAAATAAGTAGCTATATATATACTATACTCCAGTAATTTGTAATGCTGTTGACATACATTGCATATGCAAATAAATGTGAAATTCGAGTGCAGTGACATTGAAAATGTTGCGCATACGCCACGTAGCCCAACGGGCGCATAATACATAGAAATTTTGTTGAAAGCAATATAAAACAAATTATTATTTATTTAATTAAACGCTTTTATTTTGCTTTGCCGGCACATATGCACACACACACATGCACATTTATTTTGTAATGCATTTTTAGCCAACAGGCAAGCTGAACCTTGCTTTCCATGCAATAATATTTTGTTAGTGCATTTAATTGATAACAAAATTAGAAAAAAATACAATTTTGTTATGATTTTCATTGATAAATGCATATGTGTGATTATTTTTTTCAATTACGCACATGTATAGAGAGGGCTTTATTATTTAATTTTGCCAGAATTATTACAAATACTATATATTGTAATTAAAGGTTATTTGGAAACGGCACTCAATTCTGACCGCCCGCTGACACGCATGAGCAATTTTAAGCCGTAGTAAATAGCTTTGGCTTGCGGGTATTTAAATACATTATGAAAATAATGTTTAGCATTCATAGAATATCTGAGCATGAAAGCAATTATATTTCAATAATATCACTCAACTATAACAAGTAGTGGCTTATAATAAATTTTAAATTCCCAAAAATTATTATTTATTTTTATATTATAGATTTAAGCATCTGAGCAATCAATGTTTGCTTTAAAAGTGGAACTGGACCACTATATCACATAGCTGCCATACAAACTGAACGATCGGAATCAATGGTTTGTATGGAAAACTTCCGCATTTTACTACATATCTTCACGAAATTTGGTGTAAGTTATTGCTCATAGAAATAATTTAATCTCCGAAAAAATTGTTCAGATCGGTTCACTATAGCATATAGCTGCCATACAAACCGAACGATCGGAATCAATGGCTTGTATGGAAAATTTTCGCATTTGACGTGGTATCTTCACGAAATTTGACATGGATTACGGCTTAAGGTAATAATATAATCTCCGAAGAAATTGTTCAGATCGGTTAACAATATAACCTTAATGTTTCTAGCAAACAACCCGGCTAAATTTGCTTAAACACATAGTTACTAAAAGAAATGCACCTGTGAAGGGTATATTAGCTTCGGTACAGCCGAACGTTTTTTCTTGTTTTTTTGAAATTTTTAAATATCTTTTGAAAGCTGCTCATCTCCCTAGCGCATATTTAATAATAATTTATATTTTACACAAGTAACGTATCGTCGCTAGCTGCTCTTCTATTGACATTATTGCCGTAAATTTTCGTGCATAGCGTACACATTTACAAATTTCAAAGCCCACACACAGTCTGGCACTAATACTTAAATGAAAGTTAGTCCCTTAGCGACACTTTGCAAAGATGTTTGAGCCCCAGCTCCTATCAACATGTGCCCAACAAACTAACAAACTTAGGGTCAACTAATTTGCATCGGTTGCTTATCGCATGAACACAACCAAATGCAAATACCAACTGCTACAGATATAGAAATACACACAAGTATACACATACATTTATATTATGATTATTCCCATTTGACACCTTTTTCCCACAAAGCAGACGCATTACTCATACCACATGTAGGTCGCTTTAACGCAATAGTTAAATGTAACACATAGTCCCTGCAGCTGTTTGTGTATATTTTCTAATGGCGACAACAACTTTTCGGGATTGCACATATTATACAAAATCGTTAAAATTCTAACGTGAAATATGAGACTTTAAAGCCCTAAATACAGCGATCCCTCAGCGGTCTTATGTTTACTACTTGTGCAGCTAAACTCATTTAGAAATATACCAGCACGGAAATATCTGCTATTCAAGCATTAGCAAGAGCTTTTGACGGGATTTGCAAGCATTTGCAAATCTCCAACAGACACACACATCAACAACTACTAGTGCGCAGCACAGCCATTTAAGCCGAGCACGTGTAATTAGTATGATAAACCTGAGCTGGGACGGCGCTCGGCATTTGTCACTAATTAAGTTGAAACATAATCCCCAAATTCCTGCATGCGGCACTCAGGTCATTGGCGTTCGTTTTTGTCGGCGCAAGCTTTTACGTGTCACCTTTAATAAAGTATAATTATCGGAAAAATTACTCGACATATTTAGTAGGCACATGTGCGCTTGCATTAATGCCAGTGGCTGCCTACGCAATTGCTTTGAATGTGTTTGTGTGCCATATCGTCCCCAGGCGGCGTAGAAAACTTTGCCGAATTTTAATTGTCGCCCAGCAATGAACTCAGCGCCAATGGTCTTTGTCAATGGAATGCCAAGCAATCACTATGCTGCCTGCACATTCTTAACTGCTCGAGCGCACAGCTAACGGTGTAAACAACAACAAAATGGAAGAATGGTGCTCACAGGCCTACTCGAATGTCTCTGTTGAGCAAAAAACTCAATTTCAACCCATTCAACGGTTGCGACCTGCAAACTGGTGTGAATTTGTGTTGGTGTGTTTGACAAAAGCCACTCACGCACTGTAACACGTAACTGTTTTGCATGAATCAATTTCATTTCAAACCAATTTCCTTGTGCATTGAGGGCATTCATGGTCGGTGATTCGGGCGCTCAGCACCTGATGGCCGTGTGGAAGTGATGCGTAAAAGCAATAATGAAAGGCTGCATTTTGGTGTATTTTCAGGCAGCATAGGAGTGTGTTTGTATGCAGGCATCACTTAGGAAGATTTTAAATAAAAGAGCACATTCTGTATGTAATTATAGTCTAGAATAGGTTGAATAGTTTTACAGAAGTTGAATTACCATTTTTTCAGTCATTTCCATATGATTCACCTGTGAAGCTTAATGGTTGCTTGGTTGGTTGAAAAGGGAGGTGAAGAGAGCCTGACCAATTTAACAACACGGTCGATTTAACGAAGGTTCTGAGTTTATGCCATTCCTGCTGCCCAATTTCTCTCAGATTAGAGTAATGGGAGCCTTGGAAGGTATCTCTTCTTAACCGACAGAAGGCCGGGCATTCGCAGAGATAATGCTCTAGTGTCTCGTCATCTTCCGCGCACGCCCTGCATTCAACCGGTTCTACTATGCCAAGTCTCTGCAGGTGGCCTCTTAGAGGTAAGTGCCCCTTGCTGACCCCTGTGACACAGCTTAGTTCTCTTTTACTTAAAGTAAGGAGTTTTTTTTTGTCTGTGAAGCTTAATAGTCGTGTTTAAGAAGTGTTTCGATGATTGGAAGAAGCACTGACAAAAAATGAGGACTAGTTTGAAAACGAAAATTCCCGTAATTTTTTGAATATAGCACCTCGTACGTTAATTTTAACCCTTTTCTGTTGATAAATCGCTACAATTTGCTAAATAAACTTTATTTAATTTAAGTTATGTCCAAAGTGGAATTTCTTTATTTTATTTTTTCAGTATTTTTCTAGTCATATTCACATAAAAGTTTCTGCAAAATGCAACATTTCCTTATGAAGGCTGCGTATCACAGCATTTACGTTCGCTAGCAAATTGATTTAACATCATTGCCGCCGTACATACAAAGAGCAGAAGGCAAAAGAGCCTTGCTCCTCTATAAAAGAGTAACATATATAGGTCAGCCATTGACAGATTGCCAACATAATGCACTTCATAATTCCCATATGTGGAATATGGTCACTTACAACCAGCCTCCCTCCGCTGCCGCACTCACTTTGCCAACCACATTCGTTTACTTAGAAAGCCATGCTCTGTGCGTGTAAGTTTCACATTTCTGTTTCTGTTGTTCGTTTTCCTTTTCCACCTACTACTCACAAGCAAGCTGCTGGCTGCTGTTAGTGTTTTCTATAGTTTTATGCGTGTGTATATTATTAATGAATTTGATTACCTTACAAATGTCAAATGCACACAAAGGCAACCAAGGACTAAGCAAGTGTGCATGTGACAAGCAAAAACTATCTGGACATGATAACACTATTTGTTACAGAATGCTTGGATAAAAACAACAACAATATTTTTGCAATATTTTAAATGGATACAGATACATGTACTCAAAGAGACTAGTGCAAATACATTTGAAGTAACGTAATCAAATTTGTACTTACTTTGTTACATTAGATTTACTAAAAGCCAGCGGCTTAGCTGGTTTCATACACATGCGTAGGCGGTTATTTTCTACAAAATAAATTTGCAAAATACTGTGTTATGCAATAGTATACAGCGACAGGCACACATACTTGTTTATTTGTATTCATTTTGGGCAGTTTTTTATGTGTGCCACTGCGTATACGTAACCATATAACCATATATATATATTTGCATATTAGCTGCACAATTATGACTTTTCATGCCAGTCTCGATATTGTCGCCACTTTTCGCTAGAATATAACTGTCATAGCAGCTATTTGCTCGTAAACACGCACAACATTTCCGTTATTTGACACACCCAGTAGGAAAAATCTGAGCTAATATCAAAAATGTGAACTAGAGTACTTTCTTGCTTTATATTTTCGATTATTTGTGTTATATTTCATAAGAGAAGGTTTGTTTAGCAGCAAATACATAGATTCGGAGTTTAATATTTTTTTATTTAATATTATTAAAAATATTTTTTATGCCAAATTGCACCAATAAATATTGAAAAATAAAATATTATTGACCAGCTAATGACGTACGGTTAAATATATATTAGGGGCCTATGCTCCCTATAGGAGTAGCAAGAACTTATATATATATAAATATATTTTTGTAATATAGTAATTTTAATTATTATCAGCATTTCCATTCTCTCAGATACGCTTACTCATCGCTAAACCCGCTGGCACACACCAACAGTGGCATACAAAACCACTAATGTCCAGCGGTTCGCTTTGCATGTCTGCTTTACGTTCGCCGCAATTTATGTCTGTTCCGCACTTAAAGTATTTAATGTGCAAAATTCCCTGCATACACATTTTAGGCTATTAACTATGAGCGCCCACACATACGCGAGAGACATAGAGAGTGTGAGAGTGTAACGCTGACCACCGACGCCGCTTTGCGGTTGGCTACATGGCTGCAGTGCAGACAGCAACGACTTGTGTATTGTGGCGCCTAACTAAGTGCAGATGTTAAATTGCTAATTAAGAGCACCTTAAATGTGATAAATGTCAGAGACTGTTGGTTGCTAGTGCGATATGCCACAACACACCAAAAAACAACAACAGTAACACGTGCCAACACAGAGCAAAACCACAATGGACCAAAGCTAAAAGTGAGTCATACCAGTCGCTGGTGTTGGTGAAATGTGATCGAGAATGAACGCAAGGCTATAAAGATAGCTAGAAAATAGCGCAAAGCCTTATGGCAAACCGCGCTGAAAAAATTTATGTAACAATAAACAGCGCCACAGTACAGCGTAGCCTAGGCTAAGTGAGGTTAATGGTTGAGCTGCGTTGAAACAATCAGACACATGCGCATATTTCTAAAGCGCTAAAGTAACAGCAAAAAAAAAAAACAAAAAAATCTTTGAGTCTAACCATATTTTTATACCGCATTCAACTAGTTAATAATAATAACAAAACACCTTGCTCTCACTCCCAGAACTAGCGCCACATTTCGCCACAGGTGTTGACCGCCCAAAAGCCCACATTTCCACTGAAGCTCTAAGAATTTTTTTCTCTCCAGCCCAGCAATCGCTATAACAACAATTCACAGTTAAACCCGCTACGCATTCAGGCACAGACATCTTGATGCCGGAGCAATTTATGTGGGCATACTACTACACTGCCATATATTTTAGATTACAAAAGTGCGTGAGTCACAGCCGCCGCCTCTACGACTGCCTCTTCCTCTGCTTCTCTCTGCCTGTGAGTATTTGTGTGCGTGTCTTTATCGGCATATTTCCACAATTTATTGTTTTGTTCCCGCGTGAATTGTGCGTACCTGTTGGCATTGTAAATTTAAATTAGAATGCCACAGTTTTTCATTTTATAGCTCCCTCCGTCCACCGCCACACCAGTACACTTGTTGCGGGCATTGTTTGCCAACTCGACGCTGGTGGCATTTCCGTTTGCTTTTGTTACACTTGTTACTTGTTCTTACTTGTGTGTGTATTATGCTTTTATTCCTTTATATGCTGTTGCGCTTACGCTTTGAGCAATAGCTACTCTCGTTAACCGCCAAATACCTTTGTGTGTTTTTACGCAAATAGACATCAAGATATGCGTGAAAAATTATGCAGAATAATTCAAACAGTCTTTGAAATGTGTAATGTCGCACCTTGACTAAATACCGCTAGCCGTATTTGTTGCAATGCGCTGTGCGGGAAGGTCAAAGGTGGTGATTTATACGAAAAAATCGTACTTGAGTGCAAACATTTAAAGCAATAACGGTAAAATATTACAGTTAAAGTCGAGAATGTGCAGCAACAACAACATTAAAGGCGTCAAAATGTCTCTTTCACTTTAATTTCTTCGATTATTCTGCTTAAATAAACATTAAAGCTCAAAGCTCTCCTCTAAAGCTTCGAGCTTGGAGTTTTGTTTAAGGAAAATCATTCGAACTGGTGTTTGGCAGCATTTTTCGTGAGATCAAAAGAAGTGTTTGCCTTTTTCCAAGCCGATTTTTCTAAACTTAACACCATCTATCAACATTCTAAAAAATATTTTTATTTTAATTTCAACCAGAGAGCTTTAAAAGCTGTCAGAGTTTCGATTAAAATTTGCAAACTAAACCCATCACACCGCTTACTTGTTTTTAATTAACTCAACTGTTGATTTTTCCATATACTTCAACACACACATACTCCGAAACTAATTACTATCGTCACCACAACATTAGTAAAAGTTATCCGAAACACATGTTGTTGCACGCAATTTTAATTGAAAAAGCTTCGAACTCAAAACAAAACTAAAAGCAAACTTCACCAAACAGCCACTAAGCGTGTGAAAAGTGCAACAACAGTAAATCAACAGCAATTTTAATCGATCAAAAATTAGTTAGCATATGCTGGAAGCATGGCAACTGGCAGTTTCGAAAGCTAGAAGTTTCAATGAAGTCGAAAAATGTCGAAATATCAAATAGTAATAAATGAGGTAAAGCTAGCAAATATTAACATTAATTTTCATATAAAAAAATTATAATTATAATATAAGTGCTTATAATAATAAATACTTTCAATAAATTTTCACATTAAATTTAATAAAAATATTATTATTTCTAAATTAACTGGGCATTTTTTAATAATAGCAGTGGCGAGTAAGCGCTTTAACTGTAAGCACAATAAGCGCCTTTGTTTCAATATTATGTCGTGCAACATTTTGCCAACATCACTGCGGCGCTTCAACTTTGCGCAAACAATTTCTGAAAGCGGAAAATTTCAAGATTTCAAGCATTCAAAGGTACAAACATAAATTAATATTTCACACTTCTCATTTGCAGCAACAACCCGCGCAGCTTACAACTCTAGCTGCTCGTATTCCCACGTTAATTACACGCTCGTGGCATTACATAATACAAACTGCACGGTAGCTTCAACACTTTGAGCGTCGGTGAGCGAGCAATTTAAAGGCATAAAAGAAGTGGCGCGGCTATTCCCCAGGGAGGAGTAAGGAGATTTACTCACACTTCTCTGCAATAATGTGGAGCTTAATCGCCCACAAGCCCGCCCGTTTTTGACCCATTAAAGTGGCCAAAATGATTGCCGGCGATTTCACTCATTTTTCACTCTTTCCTCCGCAGGCGCTGCTGTCATTAATTTTTCACTCGTGGCAAATGCGCTGTGCAAACAAGTAAACTTGTCAGCCTTCAGACTGTGAGATAGTTTTGTTGAGCACAAATTCAGCGACATTGACTGATAGACTGTACGCTCTTAGCGGTGAGCGGTGGCGCGCTTTTCAGCAGTGTTTGCAATTGTTTGGATTTGAAGGAGAGTTAGAGGTAAAGGCTTACTGCTCACGTTTTTAGAGAAATTACTTCGCATATATCGGCACTTAATGATATCATTTATTAAATTAGATCTATACTAAAATTGGTCTAAACCCGTCTAAAAAAATTTGCTAGTCTCTTGAACTCCAATAAATATATGAAAACTTTACCCTGATTTATACCAAAATTGGTCTAAACTCGTCGAAAAAACATTTCTAGTGTCTTCAACTCTAATAAATATATGAAAACATTACACGGATTTATACCAAAATTGGTATACACTCGTATAAAAAGTATTCCTCATATTTTCAGCACTACTAAATATATAAAAACTTTACGCCGATTTATAACGAAATTGGTTTAAACTAGTATAAATTGGATTGCTCTAATAAATATATAAAAGTTACCCTTGAGCTAATGTAAACATTGAAGCCATTAGCATATATCAAGCGCTCACCGAACAACCCACAAAGTGACCGTCCTCTGATTACTTAAAATGTTTCCATTACTAAATAAACCACTTTTGTTTGTTTATATACCTCGCAAAGGCCAAAAAAAAGGCCAACCAAGGCCACAAGAGGCAGCGAAAAATCAATTTCATCTCAGTTAGCCATTTCAGATGACTAAATGAACTCGTTAACGTCTCGCTCAACATTCTAAATGGCATGCCATTATGAACGCTTGCCTAAACATTGAACGGTTTTTAATCTACTCAAACAACATTTTATTTTTACATTTTGTCTGTTTTTCTCTTCCCCCTCTCATTCGCCCAGTTGCGCTTTGCGTTTGCCGTTGTTTGCAGCTCGTGATGAGTCTTAATTGAAATGTTTATGTTGCTGCAACATTTCTACTCCCGACAACTAACTAATTTTAATTATTTACTCGAATTGTGCTCGGACTGCCTAGTCATTGCCCTTGCATTTTTATTTAATGGCCGCTCCTCTGCAGCGCCTGCCTCCGGCCTCTATACGTTGCCGAAATTGTTTTGTGCAAATACTGTAGGAGTAAATGTTGGAAAATGCTCTCATCTACAAATGCACTGCACTCTACGAATTGAAGCAAAAGGCCAGCGATTTGCTATGGCTCAATAATTAATTGCTGTTTCTATTTCAGCTGGCAGCGAGTGCATTTCCACAACACGAGCACTTGTTCGGTTGCTTTATACTGGTTTACTCGGAATTTAATTAATTACAATTTTCAGTTGTTGTTGTTATTGTTGTGTATACAAATTAATTAGCATTGTGTTACAGTTAACTAATGCAGTTGTAAATAGATTACTTGTAATCCACAGAATTAGACATTAGTTGGAATATTTAGGAAGAGCAAGCTATTTTACTTGGAAAGCAAACACAGCAAAGGTTAATGCAGTTATTCTAAAGGGGCATACACAGGGAAATACAAATGTGTTTTGTAAATTCTGATAGATATGTGAGGTTTTAGCTAAAACTTGTGGTCTTAAGTAAGTAAATTATTTCGAAATTCAGTAGAGAAAGAATAGAAAAGTAGGTCGATTGCCTGAGAAAAAAGATTAAATATATACTCCTCCATATTAATAGAGCTACCATGGGCATGTTTACGGAGATCATGACTAACTATTTATACTTGAGAACGCAGAATCCAGCAAGCTCAACAGTTTGACAGTTCGACAAGCATTTTCAGGCTTAATAAAGTTAAGCAAACATTTTGCCTGAGATTTCTGAGCTGAGTTTTTTAATAGAATAGTATTTTAACATTGCGCCAAAATGTAGGCAACATTTTTCATATATTTCACAATTGGCGAGTAATTACATATATTGATCTTTAATTTTATAACTCTATTTCTCAATCACATAAATGATGATACTCACCGAATATTTTTCCAAATCCTTCGTAGTATTGATAATAATTATACTATTTTTCACTAGGATTTTAACTAATTTCACTTAATCACTTCATTCAACTTTTTAATTATTAAATTTTTAAATTTTTAACTTTTTAATTTTTTATATTAATGAACATTTTTTTTTATGAAATCACTTAACATTTGCGCAGAATATTAGTGGTAGATTATTCTTAAAAATATTTGTAATTAACGGTTGAACATTTTATTTAACAACAAACTTGTTTTAGAGCACATTTTTTGAATAATTTTTACTACAGATATCAGCTAAAGTGTTCATAAAAAGGCGTAAGTCATTATACGCTAGTTTAGTCGGATTATATTTAATATAGCTTCGTTTAAACAAATGGATTTTTTACTATTTATTAACTATCATTTAACTATGTAAGAATTTTAATTCTTTGATTTTACCTTGAGAAACCTTGTTAGATTTCTTTAATAATTTTTTTTTTTTATATGACTAATTGTGAATTTATTTTTATTTGGCTTACTTTACTTAATTTTAATTCTAACGTATTATTTATTTGTATTTTATTAACTTATCTCTTTAATTTATATTATTTTTACACTTTGAAAACTTCACTAAAATTAATTTTAAATCTCAGTATTTTTTATTTAATGAATCATTATGCTTTAGACTTGTAATTGCTGCTGGTAGGAGTAAATTATTAATCGGAAGTCATCTATTGCAGTAATCCTTTAAGCTGCCAACGCAATGGTTTTATGGCTCCATAATAGTACGACAATCGCCGAAAGGTGTGTAGTATTTATGCACAAAGTGAAAGTCACTAAATTACAATGTGTCAACCAACCGACGCCGACGCCGACGCAACGCCAACGCGAAAGTCAACCAACTTTAACAACTTTTTACAAACGATCGAACACACTATATAAATCCATATGCTTATCCAACGTATAACGGCGACGTAAACAACGCGCGCGGCGTACGCGACGCGTTTAGCGGAAATATCGCCAAAAATTTATTGCCAACAGCGACGACGCCACGTCGTATGAGCAACCAACGCGAGCATCAAACAATAATTCAGGCGATCAAATGCTGCGGCGTTTATAATGAAATCGTCTGCAACGGGCTCACAACAACAGGTGAAACACACGTACATTTGATAAATACAAACACACACACGTAAACGGTTGAAATAGCACCATCAAGCCAACTTTTCACACACACACACACTGAGTGAGTTAATGAGTACTTTATAAACACTCGGTTATGATTCGGTTTTTTCCCGCTTCACGCGTCCGATTGCGCCGGAAGACCGATAAGCACTGATTGTGTTGAGGTGTAAGCGACGACAGGATGCTGTAAGCGCGCACACTGCAGCCAACGCGTCTGTAGCAAGGCTGCTACAAGCTGTTTACATGGCGTTGGAGGCTGTGTCTTGCCAGCGAAAGCAGTTAACAGAGGCTACTACTGTTAGCTGTAACAGTGTGGAGAGCGTGAGTGTGCTCTTAGTGAAAGTAAGTGAGCGTTGTGGAGAGTAAATGTTGGGTTATGTTGCACGAATGGCATGTTGTGTCAGCAGCGCAAGGGAAATTTTAACAGCATGAAGCACGTGCGCTGTTAATTTAACAGAATATTGAAGACTTTCACTTATAATACTATGTATGTAAATGTTAAATGAAAGTGAAAGGTGAGTGTTAAAAAATCTTCATAGGCAGATGAAACAACAAAACAACTACTCTGCAAGCGAATTTAAAAAAAATATAATTTTGAATATTTTACCATAAAATTATTGTGAATTTTTAGAAATATGTTCTTTCCATTATATACGTATTACAAACAACAACAACAATTCCATAAAATATTAGCTAAACACAATGCATTTGAATCAGCAATGCGTTGCTTGCCAAAATCCTTTGGAGAATTCACCGCCACAACAGTTTCTGAATTACTCTGCATAAGAAGGAAGATGAGGATTGCAACCGCAGCACAACTCTTACTGCAATTCGCATACATTTTCTGCGGTGGAATTATTGCGGAAATTATGGACAGCGCAGAGACGAAGACGAAGGTCGTCGGTGCAATTCGCCAGCTGCTGTGGTGCATGCGCCGCAATGAGCTTCACGTAAAATCATTACAATCGCATTACGTTCCTTATGCACTGTTATGCGCGGGCATTTCCTTAACTCGTGCGCCTTAGTCGTGTCGTTGGTATTTATACAATTGCTTAAATGGAATTTGTGTCGTTGAAGTGCTGGCAAATGTTGAGCTTTATTTAATTGTAAATTATTGGAGATTGAAATTTTAACGTAATGTTGGCAATAAAGTGTGAGAACGCCTGTAAATAGGCGACATTTGAGAAAATTTAAGGTGTAATTGTGCAGATTTCAAGACTAAATATTGTAAATAAGATTTATATAAATTATTTTCAAAATTTTTTAAAAATTAAAAATATGTTCACAGCCTTTGATGAATGTCAAGTGCCCTTTCTCAAAAGCAAGTGATTCGCTCTTCCTAGTTATAATTAAAAGAATCAGCAACACATAAAGGCAAAGTAAAAGTGACACTAAAAGCCACAAGGCCCACACTCTCCACCCATCAAAGCGCATACAAGCCACCTTGTCGCAATAATTTATTTATGGTCACATATAATGCGTTTAAAAAACTGAAATTCATTTACAACATTCGGCAAGCAACGGCAAGCTGCATAATTTATTGCATGAAAATATTCAACTTGAGAATTATGCCCCCAGCCGACCGGTGGACTGGCAAAGAAAGCGTTGCTTCAGTTGCGTTTGTAAGCCAAGCCGCAGACACCGCATGAGGTCAAGCCCATAAATGTAATGCGCTCAAGTGCAAGCATATAAATTTATAATTATATATACGAGAATGCGCGCGCGCTTGTTTATGCACTGTGCATGCCAACGCAGCGCCCGGCGGCAGCGTGATTGCGAGCGAATGCCTGCATGCCGGCGCCAATTAAAAAGTCATATTTTTCCTTTATGCACCGCATTGGTTTTTACTTAACGGCAAGTAAGTGATTGCAGCAGCGCAACGTGTTGTGTGTGAGAGAAATAATTAATTGCAACGGTACTGGCGAGCAGCAGTGCGGAAAGTGGAGACCGTCCTGCTGACGAAGGACATTCAACTGAATGCGCTGAGAAGGTTTCTTTTTTTCTGTCTTTGATGAATTATTAATAATAATACGCGTAAGGTGCGGTAATTTAAATGCACGAAGAAAATTTATTATGAATGTGTATGGAATTATGCAAGGATGACTTTAAAGGCATTAAGAAGTGCCTTTCCGCTCAAAAAGTAGTTAAGCTTTAAGATCGTTTATTGAATGCTTTATAAAAAGTGTTACAGCGATCGGATTTAGTTCAAATATGCGCCGTTTCGTTCGATAATCTGTTTCCATCCAGACGGCAACTTCATAATTCTCCTCTCGTGGAAGCCCCCCTCCTTATTTGAGAAGAACTCGGACAGCCACTTTTCACAAGCCCCATTTTAGTTCAACTTTACACCACCAAGGGCGTTCGCCATGGACAGGAAAAGGTAGTAATCACTTGACGTTATGTCCGGGCTAAAACCTACCATCCGAGCTCCCGTATCTTCTGACGAGTCATCAACGAAGTGTGTAGTCTGGCGAGGTCCTGGTGGAACACTACACCCTTCTGGGAAACCTTCCTGGTCGTCAAACCCGGCTTGGCCATTCTTTGGGACGATGCACCGGCATTCGAACATGTCCGTTTACGCTGGATATTGTCGTAAGTGATCCATTTTTCGTCGACAGTCACCATCCGCTTCAAAAATGGGTCGAGTTCGTTCCGCTTCAGCAGCAAATCGCAGGCGTTGATTTGGTCCAACCCAACCATCAATCTTTTTTGTGTATCCAGCCTTCTGCAGATGATTAAAAATGGTTTGGTAACTTACTCCCATCTCCTGGGCTCTGAGTCGTCGAAAACATTCCTCCGCAGTTCGAAGTTATAGAGTACCATCCCCCAAAGCACCATTAATCTCACAGAACGCTTCTCTGGGTTAACTAAAGAAAACTTTAAAATAGCACGAATTTCGGCGTTAGTGTACTCCATGTTTACACGTCTATAACTGTTGAACGCATATCCAAACTAGTCATGCATAGTATCGTTTTGTAGGTTATGTCAAGTCCTTTCAAAGATGTATAGTATTGCCAGATACGAGCTCTGTAGTGATTTACACATAGCCGCGAAATTCAAAAAACAAAAAGGCGAAAGAGAGATATTTGCCAACTTTATATATAAGTAAACGCTTACAAAAAACATATGCATTACCAACTCACTTTAAGCTTCACTTTTTTGCGATATTCCCTACAATTTCTTATCTGCACATTCTCTAACTCCAGCAGACGCTTGTCAACACCCCTTCATGCCCTACTCATATCCGCAACACTTTCGCGAAAGCATATTAAAAATTTACGGCAATCACTTAAGTGCGCGCATTCCGCCTCGCCAGCACATTCCGTCAAACCAGCTGCTTCCTACGCACTCTGTCCAATATCCTAAATCTCCAGTACTTTGTTTGCTTACAAATGCCAACAATGTCCCGACTCGCTTGCTTGCTTACTGGTGATAACATCAAATAACAGCAGTAATAACTGCGCTAACAAGGCATTAGGCGGCGCGCGTATTTGCTGTTGTTGTTGGTGGCAACGCACAATTTTCCACTTCACTTAATGGCCGCGTGCGGCTGTGAGTGTCTCCACGCGCCTGCCTTGCGTTGCTACTTCCATTTCCGTCAGCCAGTCAGTGTTAACTGTTTTGCCGAAGTTGTTTGTTTGCTCACTTGCTTGCTATGTTTGTTTATTTCAATTTGATATAACAACAGCTGCGGGCGCGCAACAACAACACTAACCCACAGAAATACGTACAAGCATTGAAATCCCATTAAATACTTCGACGATTGATGCTTCCTTTCCAGTCGCCGAGCAATTCAGCGCGATAATGCATCAATCGGCGGGCTCAGCGTAAGCGCTGCCCACCAGCCGCTGTTTGGTCGGCGCGTTTGTCTCGTTAAAGTTTAATCAAATCACATTTTTTGGTTTGTTATCCCTTTTGACGAAACCCTGCCAATAATCCCATTAATCAGTCAACATTTACTCTGCACCAAATCACAGTTGTATTTTTGGTGTTCAACATTCAGCGCGCGCGCGTTCGCCCTTTGACCTTTTCAACGCATGCAACGCGTTCAATCATAGCGGAGGTTTTAACGCACAGCGCGCCCTCACTGCATCCATTGATTATACACAGCACTTCATAGACGCGTAGTCGCGCTTCTATTCAGCGCTTCCTTCGCACCGCGGCGCGCTCTTTGCTGGGTTTGTTGTGGCTGGTGGAGCTAACGTTTTCTACAGGAATCTGTCGTGTCGCGTTACAAAGCGCATTTGTTAGGGGATTACAAGCGCGCACAACAATAATAAAACGCAGACATTCGCACAGCGCACAGCACACCGTGGGCAATAATAGCAACAACAACAATGCGAAAAGCGCTGTTACGCTTTTGTTGCGACGCCTACGTGACCAACAGCGTACCCTGTTCAGCTTTCACTCGCGGCGCAACACTCTGTACACGCGACGGCGGCGGCAATATACAGCTGCTTTGCGTCAACTGCACACACGCATACATATACAAATACTAAAGCGAAGCTTTCATTGCCGTAGCACTTAGTGTACGTCTGTTTTTGTTGTTGTGTTGTATTTTGGCATTTGCCATAACTAAGCGCGTGTCAAGTTCAGTTTGCCATGCCATCAGTTGATATCCACCTAAGGTTATTGTTTTTGCACCCAATTGACAACGTGAATGTGAGAGTAAATGGAGTGCGCGCCGAATTTGCCAGCGCGGTGTGGTCGAAGGTGGCTGAAAAAATGCCACAACTGCGAAGTTTTTTTTCAACATTGTTTTCATAGTTCAACTGGACTGTTTGTTTTTATTGTTGTCTGTCAGTTGTTTTCAACAGCGCTCAACTGTTAATGGACTTTTTAATCCGACATAAAACCATAGACTGATCGGACACATGTCAGACCAACAGCAACATATTGGCGGAAATCAATATGCCGCTTGATTAAGTGTGGAGCAATAAAATTTAAAGATGGATTCTGTGCAGATGGCGTGTTTATGGCTGAAAATTTTATATGTGAAAGCAATTAATGCGTAATTGTAGCTCATTAACGTTCATCAGCGCCAAAATGTAGTGTAATTGGCAATCGTAAATTTTGTGACAGTTTCGTCGAGCTTAAGTCGGAAAAATTTGTAGAAAATTATAAATTTAATTTGTACAAATATTTTTGAATGCAATTTGGTTGCATAACAGCTATTTACCGCTTAGTTTTTTATGAAATATAAAAAAATATTTCATATTTTTGTATTGCGCCAAAATGTAGGCAACGTTTACAGAAGAGTTACGATGAGCGAAATATGATTTCTATTATATTTTATTGTTTAAGTGGTGTAAATGAGACGCTGTCGTTTTACTAACAGCTGATTTAATATAATTTTACAATGCTCCTGAATGTAGGCATCTGAATTGAAAGTGGTCATTATGTAATTTTTTCATATACAGCGTAATTTTATGAAATCGTAATGCTCTGCTAGCCAATATTGGAGAAGTCCACCAAAAGGGGTCGCCTTTAATTTGCTTAAATTGTCGCTCAAACTTTAGTGTTTTATTTCTTGATATCCTTTTGCTCGTTTCAATTCTCGTAAATTGTATGAATCTAACAACCTGTAGCTCCTTTTGAACGCCGTAACTTTTTCAATTAATTCAACCTTCAAGCCATACAACCAATGTTTACCAACAAAGCACATTTTTCATTATTTTATAGTAAAATGCTTTTTAATTGAAATATGTTTAAAATATGATTATGTATGAACACTAGCGCTCCAACTTAATTGATATTTCAGCCGTTAGTACCAAACACACGCACACACACACACACGATAAATGAAAACTTTTACTGGCAATTAATTTAGCAAAAAAAGCTTCACTTTCTACCTCATGTTCATGCTTGATGGCACACAAGACAATAAATAACGTTTGAACACGTCCTCATGCTTGCTTGCTGTTGCAGTTTCTATGCAATTTTCACTAATTTTTGTAACCTTTACTTGCCACTTCTTTTCCTTCATAACTATGTGTGGTAAAATATTCTCGGTGGTAACGAAGCGAACATTGAACGTTGAACGTCGACCATCATAAATTTACCGCAGACATTTACATTTCATTTGCTTCATTTGACATTGAGATTTCCACTAAGAAAAACTCAGCTTTGACAATAAAGTTTGGAGTGAAAGCACATAGTTTAGACGCTGGTAGCACACTGATAGTGAGTAACCGCTATGCTTTGGTGAAAATATTAAAAAAGTTATGTGCAAATGAAATTCCACTTTCACACACGTAGAATGGCATTTAAAAATCAGTGTTGCAACAGCACTAAGTCAAATACATACATGAGGGCACACATGAGAGCTTCGTTGTTACTGAGACTGTAGAGTAGAGGGGTAGGTCACAAGCAGCATATATATATAGTATACGACTTACAACGAATGAAAACCATTTCATACATTTCCATTACATACGGATTACAAGTGAAGTAAGCTTTTGAATGCATTGCTCTGATAAATTTTTGCACAAGCCAGAGTGAGTGCTTATATGCTGGGTACTATTATTGCCAAGAAGCTTTCAAAACTCATTTTACAGAAAATAGCTAAGGCAGCAATACTTTTACATATAAAATTAGATGTATATCTATATTAAAAGTGCATTAATGAGACATCAAATTATTGATTACTTTAATAAAAATTTAAAATATATGGAATATTTTCATTCAAGACCAACTTGCAACAAAGCGATTCGTCCGCCTAAAAATACCAATAAAATATTCCGCATTTTATTTAATGCCGCAAACAAATCAAAACTTTCGCCCAAAGATTTACAACCGCAGCACACAATTCTCGACTAATACTCTCAGCTACTTAACGCCTAATCCACTTGAGTGCAATTTCCAGCATTTTGTCACTAGCCCCAGAAATAAATCACATGCTCGCCAAAATCGCGCACAGTTTAGTGGCAACAAATCAACGCTGATTGTAAATAATGCGCTATAAAATTTAAAGTGCCTGCTTTATCAATTGGTAAGGCCATTGACAGCAAGCACTTCCTCTACTACTACTTTTACTGCTTCTTCTACTGCTTCTGCTTGTCCTAAACACTTCCGGCGTAGACAGCGCTCGCTGTCTCACACTCTCTCTCTTACTCTGTGTATATCCTAAGTTTATTAGCTATTTTGATGGGTCACTAAGCGGCGCCGACAACAACATAAATAATACACAGCACAGCAATCTCATGTAGCGTTTACAGTGTGGCGCTTCTTCAGCAAATCTGTGGGGAGAGTACTTTAATTTTTCAAGACGTAGGCACTTTTGTGTTAGTTTTTTTTTCAGTTTAGCAGAGGCAGCTTCAGAGTTCTATCTTAAGTTGAAATGATCAATATTGTCTTATTGACTTGAATATATAGGCAAAGTGAGAAATGGGCTTACTTGGAGGATACATATTATATATTGAATTTGTTTCCGCTTTAATGTGCCTTTATTATCACATTCGCTTTCCATCCGTCTTTTATTTTCAAAAAAAATATTAAAAACTTTTAATAATAGAAATATTTGAAATATTGGTGATATAGAAATTGTCAAACTCTTGGACTGGCGTATTCTTGAAAGCTATCTTATCAATCTTTTACGCTTAATATATGTATATATCATCATATTTTTAAAAATTTCAATAAAAATAAATTTTTATTAAATAAATTAAGCATCTAAAACGAGATGAAAGCCACTTGTTATAAGATATCTAAATATTTTTAATAAAATTTTTCCGTAAACAAAATTCTTATATTTGCAACAAATCATCACTTGATACTTTATAAACCATGTTCAAGTAATACACAAGTCTGTATGTCATTCAAATTCCACAATTCCACTTGCTTTAATGCCTGTTTATTCGCATAAACTTTTCTCATTTCATATGCCTTCATTTGCAGCAACATTTATAGACACTTTAGCATTCCTTTTCAAATTGCCAAGGGAAATGTTTTGCAAATACACTTTGTACTAATCGCTTGTAATTAATTTGTCTAACCAATGTAATCAACATAGTCACTAATATGGAAAATCTTTGAATGCGTATGAAAGCGGCACATATGAATGTATATATGTATATGTATGCAGTTATATTTATATTTGGCAGAACAATTAAGTATAATTTGAATTTTGCATTTATGCGAAGATATAAACGGCTTTTCCATTTGAAAAGGTCACTTGTATCTACTTTAACGGTTTCTCAACTGGCATGTCGAATTTCTTGATGCTCTATGAATAAATTAATCTGAAAACAAGTAAGGAAGGGGTAAGCTCGGTTGCAACCGAACATTTTATACTCTCGCAATTTATTTATTTCATTTTATTAGTATAACACCCATTTATTCGGCATAAACTCCAATAGAGTAACGAAAATCATCATATATAGTATATAAGGGCTGAGGTAATTCCCGAACCGATTTCACTATTAAGTCCATCGTATTTTTGAAAAACCTATAATTAGGTATATGGGCGTTAGGGGAAGTTAAGAACCCATTTTAACCATTTTTGGTACAGAGACTATTAGAAGAAAAAGATTCCCTCTAAATTAAATTAAGATATCTGAGAAATTTACCGATATTTTCGGAGAAAAATTACCCTAAGACACTGAATTCTACATATGCGATATCCGAGCATCGAAAAGTTATAGTCTGATTTCAAATTTTGTTTCACAAGCTATGATTTGATACTGATCACATTCAGTAGTTGTGTAAAGTTTTATTACACTATAAGGAAAGTAGTCATGGTTGTGCACTGATTTAGCGCACTTTTAGTAATTTTCAACATAAACTTTGCATGGGAGGTGGGCGTGGTTATTATCCGAGTTCCACTATTTTCGTGGTGTATGATGAGTTACGTAAGAAAAACGACTGCAGAAAGTTTGGTTTATATAGCTTTACTGGTTTGCAATATATATACAAAAAAACCTATTTGTGGGTATGGCCCCGCACCCTTCCCAAAAAAATGACATCCAAATATGCCCCCTCCTAGTGCGATCCTTTGTACCAAATTTTACTTTTATAACTTTATTTATGGCTTAGTTATGACACTTTATGTGTTTTCGGTTTTCGCCATTTTGTGGGCGTGGAAGTGGACCGATTTCGCTCTGTCACGGTCCCAACGAATACTTACCTAACCAAGTTTCGTCAATATATCTTAATTTAATTTACTCAAGTTACAGCTTGCACAGACGGACAGACGTACGGACGGACACACATCCGGATTTCAAATCTACTCGTCACCTTGATCACTTTGGTATGACTATATATCTAACTCTTTTAGTTTTATGTGTTACAAACAAGCGTTATGTAAACAAAACTATTATACTCTCTTAGCAAATTTGTTGCGATAGTATAAAAACAAGCATTGGTTTCATAAAGAGATGCTACCAAAATGAGATAGATTCCTTTGCGCCATAAAGCCGCCACTTTCCCCATTTTCTAGCTGCACTCAACTTACCTGAATTTGAATATTAGTTTAAAGTTAGGCAAAGCTTTACCCTTCATTTGATGCAATTTTAATTATTATCACTGCTTTATTAAGAAAAAAAACTATATACATATACAAAAAATATTTCCACAACTATAAAGTTAACTTGATTATATACAGTAACTGCTATTAATGCGATTCTCTGCCAGATCATTGAGGCAACCAACAGTTATTTGCATTATACAAATGCTTAAAGCCAAAACCACAAAGTGTAAGCCACAATCGCATTATTTAGTACAGTTTCATTATACCAAATGAATTTTGCATTTGGACAACAAAGCTCAAAAGAATGCAAATCGCTTTGAGTCACAAACGGCTGCTGAAACGAGTGTATACCCGAGTGTGCAGCACTACATATACCCTTCGAAGGTTGGGAAATTGTATTGTCGCCCGCAGCTATTTTAATTGGGTTGCCTTTGTAAGCGTTCGAGTTCCAATTAAAGCGTTAAATAGTAATGCGAGAAGCAAGGAATTTTAATATTTTACACCAATTGTATTATACTTCAACATTTTGTATTACTTCATTATTAAGATCTTTGATATTTCCATCCAAATAAATCGCAAGTATTTGTGTAGATTATTCAATGTTAAAGAGTTCCCAAGATATTTTGTAATATTTAATATGTTTGCACACATAATTCAGCCTTAATTGAAACAACGAATTGCATCACAAATTATTTGCCTTAAACTCCCCTCAAACACAACCGATTGTGGGACACCATGTCGTATACGCAACGCCGCATTAAACCCTCAACTACATTAACTAATGAACACGCCTGACTTTGAGTGCAGTTTATTGCGCGTAATTGAACAGTGAAAGCAGTGGATTTATTTTGGCTGCCATGTATGCGCCAGCTCGCATGCAACATAATTAACCATGAGCATAGTTCGCACATTTGGCATTCATGTGCAATTGCCGCTGTCTCGCATGAAGACAAAGCGTTGCAACGCAGCGTTGTCCCCAACAGAGCAATGGCTGAAAACCGCAGCAGCGGCTTTTTGGTGCCGATAATAAGCGTACATTATAACTCACTCACTGCTCCACTTTGACCCCGCCCACCACTTAATCAATGCATTGTCCAGAAACCGCAATTTGAGCTCGACAACAACGCATAGTTGTTGTGAGTATGTCTATATGCTACTTGTACCTTCCAGTATTAAGCGCGCCAATCAATCATTCCATTGAAGGGTGTTTATGGGTGTGTTCTCCACATCGATGGTTGAGGCCTTCATGCTGAACGTAGTCAATAATGCGTTTCGGCGAGTCAGCCGCAACATGTGTGTGTGTGTGTGTGTAACGGTTTAAAAAGGAGTTTCATACTTACACCCACACACGCCCCCTGATTACTGATTAATGTGTGGAAAATTGAAAATCGCCGCAAAAATGTTGCAATTTGGTGGCTGCGGTCGCCAGCGGAATGCTGTAAAAAATCATCGGCCATAACTCGTACCATTACCAAAGTGATAGTTTGCATTTTTCATCACGCGTTGTGTGGGTTCAATCAGCACAGGATGATGGAGATAAGTCAAACGGCTAATAAATCAGTTTGTAACGTAAAATCTATACTACTAATATAGGGAGTAAAGATTTGTATGTATGTTTGTAATGACTGATTGACTGACTGTAACTCAAAAACTACTGTGCCGATTTCAAAAATTCGTTCACCATCGAAAGCTACGTTCACCTCGAGTAACATAGCCTATATTTATTGCTAGAATCTAAACTTTATTCAAATAGTTCCCAGGTGAGGGTAACAAAAAGACTCCGAAGAATCTTAATCTGAAACTGAAAATCGTCAAAATATTAGAAAAATACCAGCTCACTTCATAATCCGAGGGAAAGACATCAGAAACCAAAGACCTCACTCAAAAATGTAAACAAATATATCACGTGACCTTGAAGTGACATCACGTGATCTGGGCGGGGTCAATGACCTGTAAACAAAAATATCACGTGACTTTGAATTGACATCACGTGATCAAAGTGGGGTCATTGACCTCATTCAAAAATGTAAACAAAAATATCACGTGACCTCGAATTGACATTACGTGATCAAGGTGGATTGAACTGTAAACAAAAACATCACGTGATCTGGAAATGTCGTCACGTGATCAAGGTGGGGTCATTGACTCCATGGGGCAACCGGAGATGATGTTACCGGAACCGGAAATGAGGCATCCGAAACCGCACATGGATAAATATGTTGCTGGCACCTGATATAGGGTAACCGGATATGTACGATGGAACAGGAAATTGGGTAACCGCACATGGGTTTCCGGAACCGGAAATGGGGCATCCGAAAACTGATAACGATATTTGCCGGAACCGGAAATGGGGTGGCTGAATATTGTTCACTGGAACTGGAAGTGGGGTATCCGGAAACAGAATGAGCCAACTGGAACCTGTTATGGGAATGATGTGCCGGACCCGGATATGGAGAAACCGAAAAAAAATTTATTACCGTTTATGAGACTTCCGTTTCCTGTAATCGTTATCGATATTGGTGTAAAGTTTTATTCCTCTATCTTCATCGGACTCCAAAAATCGTAATCAAAATTTAGCTCATTGGGGCGTGTGTAAAAATTTATAACATTTGAAATGTCTGTTTAAACCCGTGCGAAGCCGGCTAGGAGTTTATAATTCTGTTTCATTTGTGGCTGGATTTGACAGTCACTCGAATGAAGAAAGCTTATACAAATCTTGGTTTGAAGAAACTATCATGCTTAACTCTATACAAACAAGTATGCTTCAGCTAAACTATTTTTTGTGCAAATATTGCGTTCGAATCAATCTCTAATTCCAACTTCTGTTTTATTTTTGTTTTTGCAATACTTTTAAGCCCTCAACTCCCTTCTGGCAATGCCATGTCAACAACAACAACAACTACTAATAATGCAAAAAGCACGAAGCGCGTGTCGTTCAGCGCTCATAAGGGTCTTAGTGTGTATGTGTGTGTGAGCACTCATCTCCAAGCAATGATATTCAATTTATTTAAACGAGTACATCAAACTATTTTTCATCGTGCGCCGATTGCTGACGCAGCAACGGAGTCAAATTCCTGTCGCGTCATGCTTCGATGATTTACCTTTCTCCACGCACACACATCGAGAGATAGAGAGGCGTAGCGTTGAGCTGGAAGGTGTGAAAGAATTGACAGCCGAACAGTGTATTTGCGACAATACCGTTATGTGACTAGTCAAAAATGTGTTAGCAATCATGTCATGTCAACAACTATCAACGCAGCACATTGATTGAAACGCAACACAACACAACACAAACGCAATGATTTCGACACTTTTTCCTGTGCGCTGACGTGACTAGTGACGGATACGTACCGAACTGAAATTTAGTAACATAACAATTTGCTGATGCATAACAGTTTGGTATTTGCCAACGGCATTCAACGGGCTGACACGCACATGCCACATGTTGGCACTGGAGCTAATGACTTACTCGCCTGACAGAGCGCACGGGCGTTGAAGCAGCAACACTACAACAACAACAAAACCATGACAATACGCATGCGACGCTGCATATTAGCACGTAGTTACACACACCCACGCACACACACATAGATTAGCGTTAATTGACAGGGAATTTGCGGGCTGAGCGAGCAACGCTGCACGGCTGTGACTTGCCGGAAGCTGTCAGCTTTCAGCTGTCAAAGGAAAAAGGTTACTCGTTGCCAAATTGTCGATTGTCGTTTTTGGCACGCCGCCCAGCACCCGCTGCAGCGCAGCACTGCCAAAGAGTTGTTATTCTAACGGTGAGCGTTACGTGCCGAAAGCCTTGCCACACATATTTATTTTTCTTTATTTGCTTTTTTGCGCGCGTGTGCCTTTACCATTACTTTTTCCACAAATATGAATTCGTTTTATACTCGTATTGTCACTAATTACGCCATCAAGCGTGAATGTAATATTATTATTATAATAAGAAGAAGAATTTGCGCATTTATACCAGTTAATTACGGGACACTTGAGTGGCGCTCTCAATAATGTTATTACATCCTTATTGGCAATAATGCGCCGTTCGCATGTGTACGGCCGGTTTTCGGCTTTTTTGCTCGAAATTTAGTTTATTTTCGGTGATAATCAGCGTTCATTAGCAGCGCATTGCTTTCACCTGATTGGAGATTTTTACTTCCCAGGCGAGTTGAGGAGTAAAAGCCTTAATTAGCATCGCATTACCGTTAATATTGTTGTGTGTTATATTATTTTCATGCTTAGTTTAGCCTTTTCCTGTTTTTAAGGCTAATTTTGTACAATGGATACTAGATTATAAGCTAGAACTATGATTTGCTTTATAATATTTTTTACAGTGAGGTGAGTTTAAACAGTAATTATGAGTATGTATAATCTTCCCTGCCTCTTATTTTATAGGATAGTGTGGCAATAGAAATTTTCAATGCTTCAATAATAAAGCATACATTTAGGCGTTTGTCGATTTGGAGATGTAAAAAGCACAGATATCTAGAACAAAATAGTATAAAACAAGTAAGGAAGGGCTAAGTTCGAGTGTAACCGAACATTTTATACTCTCGCAATTTATTTATATTATATAAAATACAATTTGACCCACATATTCGTCATATATATTGTATAAAGTCCATTGAAAGTTGGAAACTATAATATTAGGTTAGAAGCACCGAGGTCCTCATGTTCGATTAATGGGGCCTTGAAAACCTATGGTCCGATTTCGGCGATTTTTAGAATGGGACTGCCACACTATAAAGGTAGTATTTGTGCAAAGTTCTGCATCGATATCTTTACTAGTGCTTACTTTATATATTGAAAAGTAAACGATTCAGATTGTCTTCAAAGTTCTGGTATATAGAAAGTAGGCGTGGTTGTGAAGCGATTTGGCCCATTTTCACAACATATCATTAGAATCTAAGGAAACTATTACAAACCAAGTTTCATTGAAATCGGTCGAGTAGTTCCTGAGATATGGTTTTTGACCCATAAGTGGGCGACGCCACGCCCATTTTCCATTTTGTAAAAAAATCTGAGTGCAGCTTCCATCTGCCATTCCTTATGTGAAATTTAGTGTTTCTGACGTTTTTCGTTAGTGAGTTAACCCACTTTTAGTAATTTTCAATTTAACATTTATATGGGAGGTGGGCGTGGTTATTATCCGATTTCTGTCATTTTTGGAATGTATAAGGAAATGGTTAAAAAAAAACGACTGCAGAAAGTTTGGTTTATATAGCTTTATTGGTTTGCGAGATATATGCAAAAACCCGATTTAGGGGCGGGGCCACGCCCACTTCCCCAAAAAAATTACATCCACATATGCCCCCTCATAGTGCGATCCTTCATACTAAATTTTATTTCCATAGCTTTATTTATGGCTTAGTTATGGCACTTTATGTGTTTTCGGTTTTCGCCATTTTGTGGGCGTGGCAGTGGTCCGATTTTGCTCGAAGGCAACCTTCCTATGGTGCCAAGAAATAAGTGTGCCAAGTTTCATCAAGCTATCTTAATTTTTACTCAAGTTACAGCTTGCACAGACGGACGGACGGACAGACAGACATTCGGATTTAAACTCCACTCTTCACCCTGATCACTTTGGTATATATAACCCTATATCTAACTCGTTTATTTTTATGACTTACAAACAACCGTTATGTGACCAAAACTATAATACTCTCTTAGCAACTTTTTGTTGCGAGAAGTATATATTACAAAATGCTTAGAGAACATATTCCTGCTTTATCAATTTGAATACAAAATAAGACAAGCAGCAAATTTCCATTCCTCTAACCTCCTTCCGAAATCTCTTGAAGCCACTAACCCAACTGAGCTAGAAATTCGTTTGAAAGAGTATAAAACACTAAAAATTTCAATAATTACTCTTCAATTGGAGCATAATTATTCTCAATACATATACACATACCTATTTTCTACCTTTAAATTAATTGTATGGGTGGCCACATGGCGTATGTGTGATAATTTGCATACATAGTTGTTAAGTGAAAGCATACATTTAGAAGTGGCATCAATTTGCAATATTTGAAATTGAACGGCAAAAGTTTCTAATTGATTACTATTCGATAGGAACGTTCATAATGTAAACGAATAATTACAACAAAAATCCGAACAAAATAATTTTACTTAAAATATAATAGTACAAATTCTCAACAGCAGGGAAAGGAAAAATATAATATTACCAATATTCATAAGTGCGCACAATTTCAAGAGTCAAATGTAGAAATATAATTATCTAACGCAGTAAGAAGCAACTATGGGTACCAAGGCATGCATAAATTAATGTATAAAATACGTACAACATACATTTAGGCGTATACGAACTAACAAAAGTCTGTATTCGACTTTGGTATTACTTCAGCCAGACAAAGTACAAGTAGATATCAGCGCTTTGTGCGGCGCATACAAAACGAAAGCCACACTAATGAACAATGATCGTGCGTATTTATGCCTTCACGCAAGCAGACATATAACTTAGACAGAATTATTTGCACACACACACAGTAGTCTTATGTGCCTGCGCCCATAAGTATGCAGCACTTTCGCAGAAATCTAGTGTTGATGAGCCACACAGCGCTTGCATAGACAATGAGCACACCGACGTGGCCTAAGGGTGCCGCCGCTGCCGTTGGAGCAGCAAATGCAAAAGTCAGGCATTAAAACGCAATGCATATTAACAATGAAACAACAACAACAGCAAATTTACAGTTATGCAAAAAACATTGGAACGTGACAAACGTTTGAGAGTGAAAATGGAAGCGCATAGTCAACATTTACGCGACGCATTTTGCGCTCCAACAAACAAGTATGCATATGAGTGCATTTATAATTTTGTTCCACTGAAATGAAGACACAAACAAATAGATGAATATACTCTTTATATATACAAAGCAGTTGTATACCATACGTTTGCAAATACAATGCATTGAAAGCGAAAATAAGTACGTGACAGCGAATGCGCAATTCTACGCTAAGCTTTACGGCGCTTAAAGATGAAATTCAGGCTTCGCGCTAACAAGTCGCGATATCAAATAAAGAAATATATGCGAGTAATAATAGCAATGAGAGTAAATAGTATAAATATATATAGAGGTTTAATATGCGCAGAATATTTCCCGCGATTATTGAGGCAATTTAAGTGGAAAATATGTATTTATAGTTTTTGAAAAATTTAAAAAATTCACGCAATTAAACAATTAAATACTTTCCAAATTTTTTCTCTCACAAAATATGGCTCACCTTTAAATTATAATAGCAGCATTTTGCAACCTATTAAACTTCTCTCTTCACCTCATGCTCTGACTGCCAATTTTCTGTTTTCCATTCACCACTCATTTCGGTTCACTCGTTTATTTAGTGACAGCGCCAGTATGCGCTGAAAACAGTTAGCAATCGCATGATAATGCCATGATCAGACAATACGCGAATTTAATTAATGCGTCAAATGACAGACTGTGACAGTTGGCAACCACTTAAAAGGTTGTAATAACAAGAAGAGCGGTAACCGCAATATGTGAAGCGGCGACACGCTTTCCGCTTCGCCGCATACACACACGTGCATACCTGCAGCGAAAATTTCAGCGTTGAAATGTGGCGAAAATGTGTGAATATGCATACAGTGGTGTTTTTAAAATAATTTTATATCAAATTAAGCCAATTAACATTTAATTATGTTGGAAAATATTGAAAAGGACTGCTGTCTGGAAGAGCACAATAATTTAATGGAGGTTTCTTTGTATCGGTATGTGGAAAATTTTGAAAGTATGTCACTTAAAAAGATACATACACCGAGTTACAATATTATTCCTACATTCAAAGGTCACTCTAAATTTTTTTAATGGTTGGCAAATATCTCCCTTCCGTTTTTTTTTCTCTTTATTCAATGCTTTTTAAACAGTGTTGCAGTGATCGGATTTAGTTCAAATATGCGCCGTTTCGTTCGATAATCTGTTTCCATCTAGACGGCAACTTCAAAATACCACTCTCGTAGAATCCCCCCTCCTTATTTGCGAAGAACTCGGACATACACTTTTCACAAGCCTATTTTGAGTTCAATTTTACACCACCAATGGCGTTCGCCATGGACAGGAACAGGTGGTAATCCCTTGGCGCTATGTTCGGGCTATATAATGGATGTGATAAAACCTCCCATGCGAGCTCATGCAGCTTCTGACGAGCCATCAACAAAGTTTGTGGTCTGGTGTTGTCCTGGTGGAAAACCACACTCTTCCTGTTGGCCAAATCTGGACGTTTCTGGTCGGTCGCCTGCTTCACGCGGTCCAGTTGTTCGCAGTAGATGATAGCATTAAGCGTCTGGCCATATGAGAGCAGCTCATAATGGATGATACCCTTCCAATCCCACCAAACACACAGCAAAACCTACCTGGCAGTCAATCCCGGCTTGGCCACAGTTTGGGACGATTCACCGGCCTTCGAACACGACCGTTTTCGCTTGATATTGTTGTATGTGATCCATTTTTCGTCGCCAGTTACCATCCGCTTCAAAAATGGGTCGAGTTCGTTCCGTTTCGCAGGCGTTGATTCGGTCTAGAGGATTTTTTGCGTCAAATCATGCGACACCCAATCATCAATATTTTTTGTATATCCAGCCTTCTGCAGATGGTTTAAAATGGTTAGGTGACTAACTCCCACCTCCTGGGCTCCTCACGAGATGCCACATTCCGGTCTAACTCGCTGTTTTCCATGATTTTAACGTCACAGGTCTTCCGCCGACTGGCTTATCCATGGTGTCGTTTTCACCCGCTTTGAATCGTCGAAACGATTCCTCCGCGGTTCGAAGTTATAGAGTACAATCTCCCAAAACACCATTAATCTCACGGAATGTTCCTCTAGTGGATTTTCCCTTAACGAAGGAAAACTTTAAAATAGCGCGAATTTCGTTGTTAGTGAACTCCATGTTTACACGTCTATAACAGTTGAACGCAATATCCAAACTAATCAAGCAAAGCGTCGTTTCGTAGGTTATGTCAAGACCTTTCAAAGATGTATAGTATTGCTAGATACGAGCTCTGTAGCGCCTTTTGCATAGCCGCAAAATTCAAAAGGCAAAAAGGCGGAAAGGATATATTTGCCAACCAATATATATAAAGATCAACTGAGATTGCTATAACCGCCACATCTCCCTCACTTCATTTTAAAATAGATATTGCGCAGCTCAAATTCATAGAAACATATTTTAACTCAGCATTAATGCCACAACAATTCAACGCATTTCATATCATATCACGTACTTATTTCATAAGCTTACTCGTACATCAGTTAAATCCCCGAAATTTCTTGTAACGCATTTAAATCATGCAACGCCCACACAACAGTTAGCCAACAAAAAGGCAAAGCAAAGCAAAAATGTCGTTATTGTGTCAAAATATTTCAACGCTAATCCATTCAACAGGCTTGCGCTTGTCACAGCCTAAACCAATACAATTGCTGCCCTACACGACACATCCAATTTGACACCCGTGGGCAGAAATGACAAAAAAATTAGGAAAAGCATAAAATGGTACACACACACAGAGATTATGCAGCACAATGAAACGAGAGCAATTTAAAGTGCTAAAAATGTCAAATAACGGTAAATTTGCAAGCTGTTGCGCAACCATACGGAATGTGAGACGGGCTGCTTTGCTGCAACAAAAAAAAAACGCAAAAAAAGTAATATTTTTTTTTACTATTTTTCATCCCTAATTTTATGCTTTTCTATTTGCTGTGAAATGTATTCCCACAAAAACAACAATAACAACCATTGTTTTCGTTGTTTTCATTTGCAAAGCTAAGTTCATAGATAAACAAATAAACAATCAATCTTATGTATAAACAAACAAAACAACTGATAGCCATGAGTGTGGCTAAATGAAAGGCAAAAATAATAAAAAAAAGGACACACACACACACACACACTTTTTTACGTGTGTTAAAGCATGTCCATGTCCGAGGGGAAGTAAAAGTAAGTATATGCTTATATAGACGATTTATTTTTGTAGTGCGATGGCAGAAAAAAAGCTGAAATGAATTTTGCTCCGTATATATGACCCTGAAGAGATTATTTCATTAATATTATATTATCTTTCTATTACAGCAGTATATGGCGTATGCCGATGATATTGATATCATCGGAAGCAACAACCAACTGGATAAGGAGCGAAGCGTATGGGTCTGGTGGTAAATAAGGACAAGACGAAATATATCCTGTCATCATACAAACAGTCTTGGCTCCCACGTCACTATTGACAGTCATAACTTTGAAGTCGTAGAGAATTTCGTCTACTTGGGAACCAGCCTTAACAACACCAACAATGTCAGCCTCGAAATCCAACGCAGAATCATTCTTGCCAACAAGCGCTACTTTGCACTGAGTAGGCAATTGGAAAGTAAAGTCCTCTCTCGACGAACCAAAATCAAACTCTAAAAGTCACTCATCATTCCCGTCCTGCTTTATGGTGCAGAAGCGTGGACAATGACAACATCCGTTGAGACGACTCTTGGGGTTTTCGCGAGAAAGGTTTTGCGGAAGATTTATGATCCTCAGAACAATGGCAACGGCGAATACCGCAGACGATGGAATGATGAGCTGTACGATTTATACGACGACATTGACATAGTTCAGCGAATAAAAAGACAGCGGCTTCGCTGGCTAGATCATGTTGTCCGAGTGGAAGAAAACACTCCAATTGACGCCAGAAATCAAGAAGAAAAAATGAATGGCGCGCTCTGGTGGATTCAGCTATAATCGGGTGAGCGGTTCCTGCACCAAATATATATATATATATATATATATATATATATATATAATATATATATATATATATATATATATATATATATATATATATATATACAGGAGTTTAGTAGGACCAGTACTGGAATAGTTCCGAACTAGTTTTGACGAACCAAATTGTACCGAAAACTTCTTTCTTTAGTTTTAAATTTTTTTCTCTTTAAAAAATATTCTCTACTGGCTATATTTACACACACAAAGTACTCACACTTGCTTGAAGGCTTCCAACGCACCGCAGACGTTCCCTCGGTGAATGCTTACATGTTGCCTGTCATCGTAGTAGACACTGTGGCACAGAAACAGCGTTCAAATGAAGATGATGAAAGACGCAAACCACAAAGGAAGTAGATAATTAACATGTTTGTTTATAACGGTTCACTTAATATCTCTAATTTTCTCAAGACAGTGGTGGTAATGACTTTGGTGGAAGGAAAATAGAAAATAGAAATGACGCGAAAAGCAAGGTTAGGTCTGTAGCAGTTTTTGGTTAGAAATATTTGAATTTAATGATTTAAATAGTTAACGTAATCGATTGCTAGATAAATAAAGATGTAGAGCATTCACGAGTAAAGCTTTGATCGTTATATGATTTTCACTTTCGGAATTATGTTAAAATACAGTCGACAAATATAAATATTAATATTTCAAATCCAACTGTGACCTATTCATTGACTTTTATGAACTAATTTCTAACCTCAAAATATTAATGTTTGGACTTGTACAAATGCTAAATCTCTAATCAATAGTCTTTTCGTTAAGAGACTGCTTCCACCAAGTAATTTCGTAATACTAGCCTCGGTTTAAAAATTTCCTGAAATCAACTACTCAACGACTTACTTCTTTTTCGTATACTGCAATACAACAAAACAACTATAAAGAAAGTAATAATCATTTGTCTCCATACTTTCGCATGAAATCCATAGTCAAAGGCAAACAAACTGAAATGAAAATCTGTCTAACAAAAACGTAAATACACTAGACACTACATTAGGATACACACACACATATTCATGAATACACATGCCAGAGCTGAGCTTTTGTTCTTCAATGAATTTGCAGCAACAGAATGAGCAACTGAATAAGTAAAATGAACGGGCACTTGATTAAGCGGAAGTGAACTCATATACAGTACATACAAACAAAATATATAAATCTACAAGTCTAAGCTAGCAGAGCATTTTTCACAGAATACACACGCACACCAACACACACACAAGCACTCAACAACACACTAGCACACATGTAGAGTCATTCTGTAGAGCTGTGTGCTTTGCCTGGCGCTTATTGTGCTTTATAAACTGTCTAATTGCTGATGTCTGCACAATTACGCTTTTGTAATTTGGATATATGCATGTGCGCATATTTGTTATTGTTATGGTGTCTTTGTCTCTTTCGCCGCCATAAAAGTGCTTCAAGTAAGTGTTGAAGCGCTGCTGAAGCACCGAGCACCCATATCACATAATAGACACACTTTTATAGCTCACCCACATACGTGAATATATACTCCTATATGCGCACATAATCATATATGCATAACTGCGTAATTTGCGTTGAACGTCAAATGGCTGCGCGCATTGAGCTTAACTAATTGCCGAAAAGTTCTCCACGCACGCGAGATGGTGATGATATGCTGGCAAAATGACACTTTGTGGCGAACGTAAAGTACACTGAGGTAAGTGCGTATGCATAAGAACACGCCGGCAGCTGCATGTGTGTGGGCTTTAACTGTATATGTGTTGTTGATGAGATGTAGAGCTGTTGAGCTGTAGTGCTTCCTTCAATGAAGTGAAGCCTTTATGAGCGCAAATTATCACTTACTGAAGAGCTTAAATTTCCTGCGACGCGCAGAAATCCACAGGAGCGCATCAGACACTCTTGGTTCGCTGTTGTTTAACGTGCAAAGTTTGGTTCGAAACACAGGTCTATAATTAAATTGTATACAATTATCCTTCTTTGTTATAAGAAACCCTAAAAAGCATATAGAAAGCTCATAAGTTATCTCCAGCCATAAACTGCTTCATTTATCGCATGATATCTGCTTGTATAGCTTTACAGCTTGCAGAAGCGCGGCCCACTACCCGTCAAAGCTGATTGCAGTAAAATAATTATTATGCAATTATAAATAGTCGCGCTCTGTAACGGCGTAGTCTATCTCCTTTTGATGTCGCTAATATATTTAACCATTTAAAGTTGCGCTTTTCATAAGTCCATCATTTCGACTCACTAGTTCCGCACGACTGCTGCAATGCAGCCGCTGAAGAGCATTGGTATTTCATTTGGCAACTTTGTAATTCATCATTTCGTAAGTTTTGCTGCACTTTTGGTTTATTAAGTTCCTCAAGTGCAACGTGAGTAATGCCACCATAAATTTAAATCTTATGAGGAATGTGGCTTGTGTAGCGCATAACAGGTGAAAATAAAAGCGAATTAATAGCAGCAAAAAGTTGCATCATATATGACTTCATTTCAAGTAAGTAGATAGCTTATGAGCGTGTCCTTCGTAGTGGAAATTTAAAATATTGTGCGAGGAAAGACATGTACCAAATAGCACAACCAGCTGTCTTCCTAAATTTCTATTTCGAATTCCGCTGACAAATTCTTAAGGAACTTATTCCAAGTAACCGATTTTAGATTGTAGATATAGTAAAGCACTTAAAATTATTTTTATTCAAGAACTTTATGTTCTAAAGATCTGAAATATTGTCTTTAGGTTAGGTTAGGTTACTCTGGCAGGCTACAACGCCACACATAAACCAGTTTTGGTCCTTTGTGAAACCAGATGGAGTGCCGACACTTGGTTAATGAAGAGTAATCGTCCTTTACGATGCCAGCGCTTGTTGCGAATTTCAAAAGGCTTTGTGGCTTTACCAACGAAATCTCTTCCAGATTAACGTAATGTGCAGCCCCCAAATGCTGAAGCCGTTGTCTTGATAATGCAGGACATTCACAGAAGAGGTGCTCTATTGTTTCTCTGGTGCCTTGCTCTTGACATTTCCTGCAGTCTTCACGATCTATCAGCCCCATCTTGTAGGCGTACGCCGCCACAAGACCGTGACTAGTGAGTATGCCGATCATATTCCTACATTTGCTTCTATCGAGCGCCAATAGAAATTTCGTATACTTCTTATCTACCGCCTTGCACATAACTTTTGCGGTTTTGCATCCCGGTATATTCTTCCAGCACGCTTTGAACTTTTTTACCAAGTTTCTGTCTAGATCATCATATAGACAATGTATAGGTCTATCAACGTTCATCATATTTTCGGATGACAGTTTTACGCCTCGTTTGGCAATCTCGTCTACTATCTCGTTATCTTCTATGCTCTTGTGGCCTGGCACCTAGAAGAATTGAAGTCGCCTATTTCTGGCGACATCATCCATTGCTGTCCTACCACTTAAGACACTTTTGGCCGATATGCTGAAGGATGATATTGCCTTGAATGTCGCCTGACTGTCTACGTATATGTTTACTTTAAAGTATCCTGTTGGTGCGCTTAAGGATAGCTCAGCGGCTTTTCCAATTGCAAACACCTCCGCTTGAAATATACTGCAGTGGACCGGTAGTTTGAATGGTTGCATTATACCTAACTCCGGGCAGTCGATTGCCTTTAAAACTTCCTTCTCTTTTGTATATAAAATTCCACAATTTATCGTTAATCGCTAAACACATTTAAGCTATAAATAATCGATAACTTTTTGTCACACATAAAACGCGAACGTCTAAGTAATATTAATATTTCTCTCTCCCTTTCTCTTAAGATTACTCTTTCTTTATAAGTAAAGCTTCGCACTCATAACAACACTTGTTCTATCAAATGTTTCTAACTGAGCTCATAAATTAGCCATCTATTAGCTCATAAGACAACGAAAGTTGAAAACAATCGAAATAATAATAACAATCCAGTCAAATACAAGTCAAATATTGGTTGTTGCTTAGTTAAAATCTGGCATTGGTGGGTGAAGTGATACAAAAATTTAAGGAAATAATAAAGCAGAGTGTAATTTAATATTCATAATAGAAACATGGCTTGGCATTACGCATTTGCAATTTCCGGTATTATCATACCAATCTCGCTGCTGTACACATACTACCGCTATAAAGTCACTTACTTCGAGAGACGCGGTATACCGCATATAAAATCTACTTTGATGAACTGCAAGCAGCAAACAAGACACCTAATCCAAAGCGCCTACGAAAGCTACAAGGCAAGTACGCCGATTGTCGGTATATTTTTGCGAAGCACGCCCGCAATAGTCATACTGGACTTGGATCTAGTCAAGCGTGTGCTGATCGATGACTTTACAAGCTTCAGCGATCGTTTGGGTGGAGATTTGCACGAAAATGATCTGCTCCACTCGCCTGATAACACCAAATGGCAGGCGATGCGCAAGAAGTTGACGCCCTGCTTCTGGTCAGCGAAGATGGCTCAAATCTTTCCAAGCGTCATTAAGGCTGCTGAGTGTTTGGAAGGCAAATCACAAAGCGAATGCGTCACGATAGACTTGAAAACGCTCTGTACACGCTTCGCCGCAAACGCTTTGATATATTGTGTTTTTGGCATTGAGCAGGATGACGCAACTGAGCCGGCGGCGGCATTACGCTTGCGCATCAATGAGCTGTTGGAACGTGAGTGCGAGAGACGGATCACTGACAGCGCTAAGAGGACGCTGGCGGCGGTGGACTGTATGAAATGTACACATGCGCAAGCTGCGCCACAGAAATATTCACAACTGGAAGAGCTCGTACGTAAAGCAAGGATGGGACGAAGGGCGGATAAAGTAAGCAGCAATAATATTTTGCAATTAATAGCCGATATGCTGGCGGATGACGAAGATGAACGCAGTGAACTCAACCAAATCGGTTATGAGTTGCAAGCAATGCATTTGGTCACACGTTCAGTTGGCACACTCCTAACTGGATTTGCGAATGCCGCGCTGACATTAATGCACTCTCTACGCGAACTAGCGGCTAATGAAGAAGTGCAGCGCGAGTTAAGGCAGGAAATTGTGGGTGTGATGCAGTCTTATGAGCAACAGTTTAGCTATGAAGCAATGGGACACATGCACTATTTGGATCAAGTGGTGGCGGGTGCGTCTAATTATACTTATAATACCAGTAAAGAAATTATAGATTACTTTCATTTCAGAAACTTTGCGTAAACACCCTGCGACCGAGTTGCTCATGCGTCGTACTCTTAGAGCGTACCGGGTACCGAACAGCGCGTATATAATCGAGCGCGGTACTTGTGTATTGGTGCCGGTGTATGCCATACATCACGATCAAAACATTTATCCCGACCCCGAGCAGTTCGATCCATCGCGCTTCGATGCCGACGCAGTGATGGCACGTCACGCATGCGCATATTTGTCATTCGACGACGGACCGCGCAACTGTTTGGGCAAGCGCTTGAGCAAGATGCTCATTAAAGTGGCGCTTGTAACGCTGTTGCGCTGTCACAAAATAGCGCCCAGCGAGGAGAAGGAGAATCCGATTGAAGTTCGAGTTGATGAGAGTATTAGCGGCACTCTAGTGAAGCTGCAAAGAATCTAGACAGCTGTTTAAGATACATATGTGTATATATATTTATTAATTTAATTTAAGCAATGTTTACTAATAAAGCTTTAAATATTTGGAGAATAGTATGAGATAGCGCTATGCTTTCGGAGTACATTATTTTCTTGTTTTTGTAATATATGGACAAACTTATATTTTTGGAGAAATGACATAATTCTGTTTAGATTTTTATATATTCATTTGAAAGAGTGAAAAGTTAGCGTAAAAACAGAATAAATATATTCTAAACTCAAGACTCTCTTTGAGCGCACTTACTGCTCTCTTCTTGAACCCTCTTCAACTCTTCTTCTAACTTTTGCTTGAAAGTTTTCTTTATAGTTAATTTTAAAATTCTTTGTGAAACCAAGTTTACTTCAAATTTGAAAAAGAAGCTCACGTGAGCTTAAAAGCTCAGCTTTAAAGTTCAGCATAAAGTTTATCACAACGCTACTAGCATTCTGTTTCATTTTTGTTCTGTTTGTTGATTTTGAGATTATTTCAGAAGAAACTTGAACATTTTTTAACACTTAGCGGCAGCTGAAGGCTTTCAGTTAAATTTAGATATCTTTGTATTTGCCAACTAAGTGAGCTATAAATAATTTTGAGTTGCTTACAAAATTTTGAATGCAATCGCACCCACGTGTCTTCATTTATGTGAGCCTATAAATAAGCCTAAAGCAATTTGGTATGGCACAAGCATCTAGTAACACGCCATGCTCAGCAATGTAAGGTGTTTTCATTAAAAATTGCGCTTTAAGGTTTCACGAACTTTTCCAATTTATTTAACATGAAATTTCCATTCAGATTTCGCGCAAATTTAATGCCACAAAATATCGAAAAAAATGCTTGCAACCACAACCCGTCCAGCAATCCATAATTTAACGGTGAAAAGTATGCGCCACATAACGGAATTTATTCACACTCACGCAATTGCGGCAAACAACTGATGTGTAAGGCGGATTGGATTTACGTGCCACACATACTACTTGCCACTTGCTACATGCCACTTGCCACATAACGTCACATACCAACCGAAACAAGCGATACTTGTCAATTTGCAATTCGCAGCAACAACCGAGGTCGCACCGCCGCTCCCCCAACGAGTGAGTCGCGCCAACAAAAGCAACAGCCGCGTGCGTGAGTGTGTGCGCTGACAAATGGCGCTTGCTTCGGTACAGATTCGCATTGATTAATGATGACGATGACTTTAAAGCGACACCGCGACGCCACAGGTAAGCTTTGCATTCAATAAACAATATCGTTGACAGACGAGCTGCGATTGTCGCGCGCAGGAAATGGCGGCTCGCAACTACAAAATGTTCAACAAAATGGAGTGAGGGAGAAAACAATTGTAATTGAAAATCAGAAAATTGGAAAGCGAGTTTGTCAAGTGTGGGTAACTAAGCATGTACTACTAAGTTGATTAAGTGGTAGGAGTTGGAGGTGAAATATGAAAGTGAAATTCAGTTCAATGAAATCAACATTTTTGGATAAAGCATAAATGATTCCTGTTTTGTCAATTTAATATAATTTGAAGTTCATATTTATCATATTTGTACTCATTTGGGAAAATCCAGTGCTTTTCATACATTCACTTATTAATTTTCCAATTTTAGTCGAGTAACAAATGGTCATTTATATTATTATTTATAACAAGTGCAAATACCAGTTTGAAATAGATTAATTTTACAAATGCCACACACTGTGGACAAATATTTATGGAAATTATAGTAAATTATATGCATGACTTTTAATCCCTCACACGCACTAAATATTTTAATAAAATTCAGTTAGATATATATAAATTGCAGCCAATAGACATGCGAGCTCCGACAAATCATTTACAAACTCATATTTATTTGATTTTGTGTAGCCACATGGAAACTGATTATGCATTTTGCGCACTCAATCAATATAGATCAAATAAAATAAAATACAGAATATTGAATTATTTTGCAAATACATTGTTTAGATATTAAATGAAGCTGTAATAGCGATAGAACAAAATTAAAATACATAAATAAGCGAGGGCATCAAATAACGAGAGAACGTTGGAGGGTGCAGTACGCTGTGGGGGAAAATAAATATTGCAAAAATAATAGGGCGACCGCCGTGAAGTGGTGTTAGATGTCAACTGCATATTATTGATCTTTTGAATTTCGCGGCTATGTATAAAGCGCTACAGAGCTCGTATCTAGCAATACTATACATCTTTGAAAGGTCTTGACATAACCCACAAAACGACGTTATGCATGATTAGTTTGGATATTGCGTTCAACAGTTATAGACGTGTAAACATGGAGTTCACTCACGCCGAAATTCGCGCTATTTTAGAGTTTTCCTTCGTTAAAGGCAAATCCGCTAGAGAAATGTTCCGTGAGATTGATGGTGCTTTGGGGGATGGTACTCTATAACTTCGAACTGCGGAGGAATGATTTCAACGATTCAGAGCGTGTGAAAACGACACTATGGATAAGCCAGCCGACGGAAGACCTGTGATGACGAATACCCATCAAATCTGAGAAAACATCGAGTTAGACCGGCATGTGGCATCTCGTGACATCGCCCAAGAGTGGAAGTTAGTCACCAAACCATTTTAAACCATCTGCAGAAGGCTGGATACACAGAAAAGATCGATGATTGGGTGCCGCATGATTTGACGCAAAAAAATCTTTAAGACCGAATCAACGCCTGCGATATGCTGCTGAAACGGGACGAACTTGACCCATTTTTGAAGCAGATGGTGACTGGCGACGAAAAATTGATCACATACGACAATATCAAGCGAAAACGGTTGTGGTCAAAGGCCGGTGAATTGTTCCAAACAGTGGCCAAGCCGGAATTGACGGCCAAGAAGTTTGTTGTGTGTTTGGTGGGATTGGAAGGGAATCATACACTATGAGCTGCTCCCACATGGCCACACGCTTAATGCTACCATCTACTGCGAACAACTGGACCGCTTGAAGCAGACGATCGACCAGAAGCGTTCAGAATTGGCCAACAAGAAGGGTGTAGTGTTCTACCAGGACAACGCCAGACCACACACTTCGTTGATGACTCGTCAGAAGCTACAGGAGCTCGCATGGGAGATTTTATCGCGAACGCCTTTGGGATGTAGAGTTGAACTCAAAAGAGACTTGTGAAAAGTGGCTGTCCGAGTTCTTCTCAAATAAGTTAGGGGGCTTCTACGAGGGGGTATTATGAAGTTGCCGTCTAGATGGAAACATATTATCGAACGAAACGGCGCATATTTGAACTAAATCCGATCACTGTAACGCTGGAAGCATAGAATACAGAGCAAAAAAGCGGAAGGGATATTTGCCAACCTAATATATTCAGGATCAGAATTCAATTTCTGTAACAAAGTTGTTCGAATAGTATTCGCATTTCGACAGGCTGCAAGCGCATTTCTACCATTAAAAAGACTATTCGTAAAACTCATTAACAAAGCAAAGGTTCTATTTAAATGCATGATAACCACATTTGTCGGTCATTTGTTATTTCATAGTAAAAATATGAGGAAAACCCAGCCAAGTACCACGCTACATAATTTCATATAACCACCAATTTCGCAGAATTTGCAATGAAAATGTAAAATTTCATTTTAAACCAACACTTATAGCTAAAAACGCGTCACTGAAAACCACAGAGACAGCAGCACATCGCAGCTTGCACACTATATATCCTGCTGTCCACTTGGCACGTTCGTTACACTCCCTTCAGGTCACCGGCATTCAGCTGCACTCCATCCTTTCATCCTCACACAACCCAAACACACACACACCTAGCCAGATGTATGTGGTGATTTGCTGACCACTCCAGCGAAAGCGCACTTATTTTATGCACCAATATAATTTCACCACGCTGTTGGTGTTGTTGTTGTTATTGCTGGTGAAGAGCATCTTTCCACCGAGCACTTTGCGTATGTGTCTGCGGCGGCTATGTTAATTTCTCGGAATTTTTTCTGTCTCTTATTTTTATTTTTTGTGTTGCGAGGTCACTTCGCCGCCAGTTGGCGTTCGGTATAAGCACCCGGAGCTGCCACAAAGTTCAGCTGAACAGCTGTGGAAAAAAGCAAAAAAAGATTTTATTCTCAACTGACACAGACCACATAAACACACTGTGCGGTACGTGTGTAAATTAAATTTTGCCTTTTGCTTTGGTCGCCGTTCGCTCTCGCCATTATTTATTTGTGTTTGTATTTAATTTTGTGCGTGCGTTGTTTACCGTTGCAGATTTAAACGCGCGCACACACGCTAGCTGTGTGCTGGCTGTGGCCCATATAAATGTGGAACTCATTAGTGAGCAACGGGGCGTATGAGTTACATGCAAGTGAAAGTGATGGCAAATGTAATTATTTTTCGGCGTAAGTCAAAAAGCAAACACAGAAAGTTTTCAGTTTTGGTAGGAAATGTTGCACTGACATTTGAGTCGTGGTAAGTGAGGGAAGCAAGCATTTTTACTTTAAATTAATTAGTTTTACAAGTTCCTCTACATTGGGTACCAAATAGTGATTTTTGTAATCAAAAAACATTGAAACTGTAAGCCGATTTTCGTTTTTACGTTTTACTTTTGAACGTCTCTGTGTACTCCTTTCTTCGGTCATCTTCATTAATAAAAAAATATGGATTTCAAGTTAGAATGTCACGTACTTCTCCACAGCTATAATTGCTGTATCATGTTTACATTAATCAATTTCTTTTTCAATCACTTGAGCCTTCTCCAACCACCCATATGGACTCCACTTGTGTCTATACAATTTAATTGTTTCACTATGGACTGAAATATCAACATTTGATTAATAATTTTTTGTTCGCTTTGTTCGAGCTTTTTGTCACTATTTGCACCAGTTGTTGCCAGTGCGTGCGGCAATCTGCTCTTCAATAATTACTTTGTCCAGAGATTCATACATCGGCACTGCGGCAAAAAAAAATTAAATACAATTGAAGTACACCTTTCCCCAGCACTCAATTTCTATGCTACCATCGTACTAGAACAGCCAGTAAACTAAAGAAAAGCTATTTGGAAAGTTTCAAAAGAAAATATTGCTGAGAGTACTTACAGTACTTGCAGTACTTATCAGTTCGGTTACTTAAATTTGAGAGACGCATTCTATAATATCCGACATTTTTTTTCAACCCGGATTTTACTGACATTACATCATTATTAATTCGAAAATCCTTATACATTCTACTTTCCATAAGCTTCCCTCAAATAAAAGCATATTCTCATGCCAAATGAAATCGAAACCATTTTACTTTCTAACGTAATTTAACACATTGACGCGCCAAAGCCACACACATACCTCTGGCGTTATTGTTATTATTACGCAGTATCATGTTGGCACACACAGCAGTATACTAAGAATATATAAGAATTCCTATAATCTGCTTAATCTTGGTGTGCTGCCAAGAAAATTGCTGTGGCTTTGGAAATAAATATAACAAATGTAGTAAACGATTACTTGCTTGCTTTTAAAACGGCACAACTCCAATACAAAGGTCACCAATCCGCCAAAAAAAAATCGTCAGAAGCAATTGTATTTCACGTAACTTCGCAAATTATGAACAAACCTGGCATCCATACAAACAGACCCCTGTCAAAGGTCATTGACCTCGACCAAAATGTAAACAAACCCGACCAAATGTCATTGACCTCAGCCCAAAAGGTAAACAAACTCGACCAAAGGTCATTGACCTCGACCAAAATGTCAACAAAACCCGACCAAAAGTCATTGACCTAAGCCCAAAATGTAAACAAACCCTGCCAAAGATCATTGACCTCGACCATAATGTAAACAAACAGGTCAATGACCTTAGGCCGGGTTTGTTTACATTTTGTGGGGATGGGTGACATAATGTTTATTTACATTTTGGACAGTCACGTGACATCCATTTTGGTTTGTTTACGTTTTGGCGGGTCACGTGTTTTATATCATGACGAGTTCTGTGAGGTAAGGTTTATATAAATTTTTATGGGTCAATTGAGGTTAAATTTTTCTATATCTAAAGATGTAAGCCACCTTAAAGTTGTTTAAAATTGAAACGGGTAATTTTGTGAGGTCAATCTATTGGTCCACGGCGATCTGGTTGTATATATTGTGAGAGTTTAAGTCTAGTTAGGATTACACGAGGTCAAACTATAACTATGGAGTTTTTTACAAAAGTCAACGAAAGTAAAGATAAGGGAATCCGGTATGTGAATAATTCCCCATAATGTAGAGTAAATTAGCTAATATTTGATGAGAGATAAATTAATAAGATAAGCAATAAAAAAAGATGTACACTGATCCCCGCTGTGTGCCTACCCTTAGAGGTACAAAGAGAGAGAGAGAGCTGTTATGAAATTGCGATTAAAGGGTCAGCGATAACAATTACGCATATCAGCGATCTAATGAATTATATGCAATTCGACTCTACTAATTAATGAATTCGCTTGGCTACTTTTCAATAATAATAAAATAGTAAATTTGTATCAGTCACTTAAGTGATTACAACAGAAAGCAAATTGAATAATATATTATTGCAATTCAAAATTATCTCTGTAAGTGATAAGAAGACTTGTTGATTCTATTTAGGCAACAATTAGAATGCAAACTCAGACACAGCGTATAAATAAGGCGCGTGTACCTCAAAATATTTTCAGTTCTGGTTCAGATAGCGTTTACGTGTACTTCAAAGTTTTATTGTGAAAAATGAGCATGTTCCTGAGTTTGCTGGTGCTTAGCGCTGTACTGCTGATAGTCTTTCTCAAGTACAAGCACAGCTACTGGAAGCGGCGTGGTGTACCACATGAAGCGCCGAGCTTTCCTTTGGGTGATTTTAAGGAATGGCGGCACACAAAAGGTTTCTTTGAAATACTAACACCGATCTACAAGAAATTCAAGGGCACCGCGCCCTTCGCCGGCATGTTCATGGCTTTTAGTCCAGTCGCATTGATAATCGAACCCGATCTGGTGAAGAAAGTACTCATCAAAGATTTTAATCATTTCCGTGATCGCGGTGTGTTTTGCAATGTCAAAGATGATCCACTCACGGGACATCTCTTCGCGCTGGAGGGAACCAAGTGGCGTGAATTGCGCCAGAAACTCTCTGCGGCCTTCAGCTCCAGTAAAATGAAATTAATGCATCCAGCAATGGTCAAAGTGGCTGAGGAATTAAAGAAGGTTTTAGAAGAAAAGCGTGCGACTGCTGCTGGTGGCGTTATTGAGATCACTGATTTGCTATCGCGCTTCACAGCCGACATCATCGGCGTTTGCGCCTTTGGCATCGAGTGCAATAGTTTACGCAATCCGCAAGCGGACTTCGTCGTGATGGGAAAGAAGGCGAATACCGAACGGCGACATGGCATTCTCCTAGACACCTTCATAGAAGCAGCGCCGAAGTTGGCGCGTACGCTGCGTATGCGACAAACGACACAGGAAGTGCACGACTTCTATATGGGAATCGTGCGTGAGACAATCGATTATCGTGAGAAGAATGATGTGAAGCGCAACGACCTAATGGATGTATTGCTGGAATTAAAGAGCAAGGGCGGCAACGATGGCGGACTCACTGTTAATGAAATTGCTGCGCAAGTATTCGTTTTCCTCATAGCTGGATTTGAGACCTCCTCAACCACAATGGGTTATGTGCTTTATGAACTGGCCAAACGCCAGGATATACAGAATCGCCTGCGTGACGAGATCAATACGGTGCTAGAGCGACACAACAACGAATACAGCTATGAGTCCATGCAAGATATGCGCTATCTGGAACAAGTATTCTCAGGTGAGTGACTCTGTCCATATATAACACTGAACTTAAATTTATGTATCGATTTTTAGAAACCTTACGCAAATTTCCAATTGTCGGCCATTTGATACGTGAAGCCGATACAAATTATAAAATCGCAGATACGCGCTACACCATCGAAAAGGACACAATGGTTATTATACCCATTTATGAGCTACAAAATGATCCCGAATACTATCCAAATCCAGAAGAGTTCGATCCAGAACGGTTTACGGAAGCAGAAATAAAGAAACGTCCAGCTTGCACTTGGCTGCCTTTTGGCGATGGTCCACGCAATTGCATCGGTCTACGTTTCGGCAAAATGCAGGTGTTCGTTGGACTCACATATTTGCTGCGCCACTTCAAGTTCTCAGCTTGTGAGGAAACCGAAGAGCACTTGCGCTTCCATGTGGATAAAATCATACTACAACCTGTCAATGGCATAAAATTGCGCGTGGAGCGCATATGAAAGTGGACGGGGGCCACACTAGGCTATCACATATTTTATTGTTCTTCATACTATATTTTATAATAATGAATTCTCAAAATAAAATGTTGATAAACATATGTATGAATATATTTTTCGATTTTGCTGACTCATTCCGTTCTTATGGCAAAGCATAGTTAGACATTATAAATAAAAAAATATTGAAGTTCTAAAATACTCAAAACTTTCCAGTCTCATCTAATTGCTATTAGAGGTACAGATAGCGATCACTGGTTATCTGAGAGCAAGGCAGCCTCGTTTTCATAGAGTATATCGACACTTAAACTGATATGATTGCTAGTCAAAATCACTCAGTGTGTTTTTTTTTTTCTTTTTTTATATCGAATCCAATAATAAGTTAAGTAGCTCACAATATTAGTTAGAAAAAGAAGAAGTTATTAAAGAACTATTAAGTGTTGTGAAATGCTACTCTGTACTCTCTCTCTCGCTCTCTCTCTCCAGCTATTTAAATTTGATTCACTCTTTATATAGACTCAAAGATATAACATAAAATATCAAGCATAATGGATACCTCTCAGTTATTGAGCACCAAGTGCATCACCCTATACTCTCTGTATCATCAGCAACAGAGAGCAGATACTGAAGAGATAACTTTATTTCACCATTTGACGAAAGCTCAACCAAACAACTTGCGCACTCAAACAGCGCTGCCTAATTCTAAAATAGAACATATGCCAATTTACATATAAAAGGTGATAAGTTCAAATGTTAAGGTTTTATAAATGAAACGATTTGGTAGAGAATTTATTTAAGAAAACACTTAATAATTAATAATCCAATACCGAGTTTTAATTTTACACAAAAACATAACAAGAGAGAATAAGTTACAGAGGAGAGGACGTCACATACTTCTTCGCATGTTAAAAACAAGTAAGATTAGTTATTGGGTTTTTGTGTACAGAGAGAGCATAGTATTATTGAATAGATAAGATCGATGGTGCCTGGCGCATTTGCGAGCTTTTGTTATTCTGCTTCTTTCTTATTTATAAACTACTATTTGCTTATGTTAGATACGTTTCAGTTGCCGGCAAAAAAAAATATTTAATGCACTGCATTTCAGGTTGTCTAGTCAGTGAGATTAGTCTGCGGCAATAGTGTGAACATTGATTTCTCCGTAGACAACATTGCTTTCTTGAACGTTTTAAGCGAAGTTCAGTGCGCATTGAAAATCTAATTCATATTAAATAATTCAATAAATAAATCCAAGATGTTCGTGCTTCTGGCGCTCCTCATCGCAGCACTCGCGCTCATTGTGATCGCACTGCAACGCCACTACACATACTGGCAACGGCGTGGCGTGCCACAAGTGACGCCACGTTATGTGGTGGGTAATATAGAGCGCGCTGCCGGCGGTCAAGTGCAGCTACGACACTTTAACCAGAGTCTTTATGAAGCGTTCAAGAAGCAACGCGCCTTTGTCGGCATGTACATCTTCTTCACGCGCGCTGCGCTCATTCTCGATTTGGATGTGATTAAGGATATTTGTATAAGCAAGTTTTCGAATTTTCAAGATCGTGGCGTTTTCTCGAATCCGCGTGATGATCCACTGACTGGTCATCTTTTTCGTCTCGAGGGAGCACAGTGGCGTGCCATGCGTAATATACTCACACCCGTCTTCTCTTCGGGCAATATGAAATTCATGTTCCCCACTGTGGTGAAAGTGGGTCATGAATTGGTGGCCGCTTGCCACAAAGCGATCGCGGAGAGCCCACAACAGCAAGAGGTCGAATTGAAGGAGCTTTGCGCGCGCTACACTACTGATGTCATTGGCACTTGTGCCTTCGGTATTGAGTGCAACAGTCTGCTGGATCCACAAGCTGAATTTAGGCGTCGCGGTCATGCCGTGTTTACCGAGCCGCGTCACTCGCAACTGGTGCAGACTTTCATGTTGATGAATCCGGATTGGGCGCGTCGTATGCGTCTGAAGTTCTTTCCCGATCACATCATACAGTTCTATATAGATGTGGTGCGTCAGACTGTCGAACTACGACAGCGTGAGCATATCAAACGCAACGATTTCATGGACTTGTTGATCGGCTTAAAGGCCGAGGATGAGCGTTTGGCCTTGAACAGCGATGGTATTGATCTCTCGCAAGGTTTGACACTCAACCAAATGGTATCACAGGCTTTCGTCTTCTTTGTGGCGGGTTTCGATACCTCATCAACAACCATGTCGTTATGTCTTTATGAACTCGCCTTGAACGTGCCAATACAAGAGAAAGTGCGTGCTGAAATCGAGCGCGTGCTAAACGCGCACAATAATGAACTCACTTACGAGGCGCTGAACGAAATGCAATATCTCGATCAAGCAGTGGATGGTGAGTAGTGTTGTCAGTTGGGCACTATACTTTATTAAACTTCTTTTTGATAATTTAGAAACACTACGCAAGTACCCTGTCGTGCCATATCTCGTGCGCAAAGCCAAAGAGGACTACTTAGTGCCCAATACTAATGAAGTCATTGAAAAAGGCTGCCTTGTGGTATTACCCGCACACGCTATTCAACATGACGCCGAACTTTATCCGGAGCCAGATAAATTCAATCCGGACCGCTTCGAGCCAGCGTTGAGTCGTGCACGCCATGCAGCAGCCTATATGCCTTTCGGCATCGGCCCACGCGCCTGTATTGGTCTGCGCTTTGGCAAAATGCAAGCCAAAATAGGACTCATCAATTTACTAAGACACTTTAAATTTAGTAAAACCCCTAGCACCCAGACCCCACTGCAATTCATCGAGCGCATTTTTCAAATCACTCCAGCCAGTGGCATACACTTGCGAGTGGAGCCTGTGGACGCCGTGAGCCATTGAGGATAATATTTTAATTTAACACAAGTGTTGCATTTGCGTTTTTTTTAATAAATGAGTACTGAAACATCAATTTTTTTTACTTCATCTTGGGTAGGAGTCATCGAAATTTTTATAAGCTGTTTGAGAATTGTAAGCAGCGTTTGAACGAACGAAATACCGCAAGCACAAACTAGAAAGAGAATAATCAATTATATTTTATATTTTAAGCACTATAAAAATACAAACTTGGCATTTTAGTTTACATTTCTTCAAATATGAAAATAAATAATATTTACAGCTGTCAATAAGCTCTTTGATAAGCAAAACCGCAAATTGTTGTGGCGGGGAAAGCTTTTGAAATTTCGCACATTCCTTGAGCGTTAGCTGTAAGAAATCCGCTCTCAAAGTGTTTTCAAGAGAATTCAATTTTATTTATTGCACAAAAACGCATTTGCAAAGTCAGTTGCAAGCGGTCGGTCGCTGAGTGCAGTTGAAACTAGAACTTTGACGTGTCATTTGTTGGCAGTGAAACCAAACGCTTGGATAATCGCAGCACATATATAGAGAACATAAATAATAAATTTGTGAAAGTAATAGACATCAAAATGGCCATTGCCGTGCTCTGCGCACTGCTCGCCGTTGTTGTGGGCACGCTTTATTTGAAACTACGACACCACTACAGCTACTGGGAGCGACGCGGAGTACCACATGAGACACCGCAATACTTTCTCGGCAATATGAGCGGCATCGGCACCAAGTATCACTGGAAAGATATCAACATACGTTTCTACAATCGTTTCATGGGTCAAACGCCCCTATTTGGCGCCTACACATTCTTCAAGCGCGTCGCCTACATCATAGACCTCGATCTGATTAAACAAATTTTGGTCAAAGACTTCAACTACTTCACCGATCGCGGACTCTTTCACAATGTACGCGATGATCCGCTCACTGGCAATTTGCTGTTCTTGGATGGCGAGCAGTGGCGCGTACTGCGTCATAAGCTATCGCCCGCCTTCACCACCGGCAAGATACGTTTCATGTTCCCCACCATGGTGTCGGTGGGTGAACGCATTGTGGGCGCATGTCAGCGCATTATGAACATCGGCGGCACTGTGGAAATGAAAGAGCTCTGTGCACGTTACACAACCGATGTAATTGGTGAGGTTGCTTTCGGCATTGAGTGCAATAGCTTGAAGGATCCGCAAGCGATGTTCCGGCGCATGGGTAGGGATATTGTCGAAAAGCCACGTCACTCGCTACTTGTACAGGCCTTCATGTTCACCGATCCACAGCGCGCGCGACAATTGCGCTTGAAGAACTTTCCCGATGACGTCACCGAGTTCTTTATGGGTGTAGTACGTGAGACCGTGGCGTACAGAGAAAAGAATGGCGTAAGTCGTAACGACTTCATGGACATGATGCTGGAAATGAAAGCGCAACGCGATCGCCTCAAGGAAACAGACATCAAAGAAGACGATCTAACGAATGGTTTGAACATCGAACAGGTCGCAGCGCAAGCGCTGGTATTCTATTTGGCTGGCTTCGAAACCTCATCCACGGTGATGTCTTTCTGCTTATATGAATTAGCTTTGAATCAAGAAGTACAAGAGAAATTGCGTGAAGAAATATGCAGCGTGCTGCAGAAAGCGGATGGCCAAGTAACATATGAGACCATAAAGGAAATGACTTACTTGAAGAAAGTGATATCAGGTGAGTGAAGTGTTTAGTATTTTTAATATTATTTTTTTACATTTCTTTAATTTCTCACCACAGAAACCCTGCGCAAACACCCCGTCATACCGCATCTAACGCGCTTAGCCGTCGCTGACTACAGCGTACCCAACACCGACTGGCTGCTAGAGCGCGGCATGCGCATCTTCATACCCGTCGACGCCATACACCACGACCCCGCAATCTATCCGGATCCCGAAAAATTCGATCCTGAACGCTTTGCACCCGAAGCCATTGCACAGCGCCACCCGTTCGCCTACTTGCCTTTCGGCGATGGTCCGCGTAATTGCATCGGCATGCGCTTCGGCGAATTGCAGACCGCCATTGGCGTTGTACAATTGCTGCGCCACTTTCGCTTCAAGCCTTCGGCACGCACACTCAACCCGATGGTGTATTTAAAGAAGAATTTCCTCATCGCCGCTGACGGTGGCATACACTTGACCGTGGAGAATTTGGAGAAAACGATGTAGGAGTGCTCTTATGTACAACAACATAATCAAGGCTATTGCTTTGTTATTGCTTTAATTGCCTTACATAAATAATTTATTCATTTGCGTGTTTAATGTCTCTCTATATGTAAATATGTTTTTTAATCTTTTCCCCTCTCCTACTAATATTCGCACCACCCTGTTACACTTGAAACCCTATAATTATCTGTACTCCATAAATTTACAATAAAAACGTTTTGTCATTAATTGTTTCGCTTCCGTGTATGTGTGTGTATTATATTTTATATTCAAAGAGTAAATTATAGTCTTTTATTGACAATGAAAAATTACAACACTTGTAATTAATGGCTTTCATTATTAATACACAAGTGAATTCGCTTTGAACGCAGAGACAAATATGGAACTTTAGGAATACATATAAGCAAATACCATAAATGTACGAGTATCTATTCCGATGTATGTTGCACTCGCTCGCTTTCAAACATTCTTATCTCGATATATGTGCTCTCTCCACAAACAATTAAATTTGTTTACTGATTTCTACAAAGCGCTCTATAAATAAACTACATTTGTCTAAAATAATGCTCCGGTTCGCCGGTTGTGTTGTTTATATTTATTGAAAGAGAGCTACGAACACAAATTTAAATTAAAAGCTTAGCACTTTCAGTTCATCAACATAAATATTTGCTTCATATTCATATTATTTCACAACACACAACAAAAAATACTCAAAATTATATTTAATATAGATGCATAGAGTAGGTTGTTTGTTGCTGTTTACTATTCTCTATTCGAAAAAGCTTTGTAGCATGCCCTCGGTACGCCACTTGTGGGAAGTTAGAAGATCAAACTAGTATTTACTGCTTACTTTACTCATCTACTCCTTTCATTAAAAATGATATCATAATATGTGATGAGCTTTTGCAAGCGCAAAAGCTTTTTGGAGTATTTTCAATAAATTACTACGCCATTTTGTTAATTTTTGATATTTTCAAATATCGTAGGTCATTGTATAGGAAAAATCTTCAACATTAATACCCTTTTCGAATTTCTTTGTTTCAGCCACTCATTCGGCCGGAATCATGTCAGCAGTTGGGGTACTTTTTTTGGCACCTCCGAAAACAGCACATAACTCCGTTGTTTTTCAATATTTTTGTAAAAAAAAAAATCTTAAAACTTACCTGAAAATATACCTTATTATGTTCAAAAAACTTCGAAACATTCAATCGAGTAATTTCTTAAAAAAAAATTCACGAAAATCGCCTATTTTTTAATGGGTTACACTGGTATAGCTCCTTAAGCTTTTTTTAAATAGTAGTACAACAATTTCTCTAGTACGAAAATAAAAGTGGTTATCATCGAAATTTTATCTTCTCCCGTTTTAAATAGGCCACTGACATTGGCAACAACCTTCAACTTGAACAGCTTTGCCGGAAAAGAAACAAATGTAGCACGCGAAATCGTGCTCAAAAGCTCAAAGCTTTGCAAAGAAGTACACGCACTAAATAATACACAGTAGCTTGCCTTAGATGAATTTCAAAATTCAAAATTTAGTAAACCAACAGCATTCAAAGCGTGAACACACAAGAGAAGAAGAAACAAGCAAAAGCCGTTGTCTACAAAGATTTGTTATTAAGACTTCACCAAAATGAGCACAATTATCGCTTTGTTGGCGATCGTGATCACGCTGATCATTTACTTGTTGCGCTATCAGCAATCGTATTGGCAAAGGCGTGGCGTGCCGCATGATCCGCCCAGCTTTCCTTTGGGCGCACTCAAGGAGTGGCGTCGTACGAAGTCGTTTTCAGAAATAATGGCGCCCATCTATACAAAATTTAAGGGCACGGGACCGTTTTGTGGCATCTACTTTCTCTTAGAACCGGCTGTTTTCGTGCTGGATCTGGAGTTGGTGAAGAAGGTACTAATTAAGGATTTTCAGAATTTTCAAGATCGCGGCGTTTTTCACAATGAAATCGAGGATCCACTCACGGGTAATCTCTTCCAATTGGATGGTCCCAAGTGGAATGTGTTGCGTAAAAAACTCTCGCCCACATTCACCTCTGGCAAAATGAAGCTCATGTTTCCCGCAGTCGTCAAAGTGGCGCAGGAGCTAATACAAGTTATGGGTGAGAAGTCTAAAAATGCGGCTAATCATATACTGGAGATCACCGAACTGCAAGCGCGCTACACAGCCGATGTTATCGGCTCGTGCGCTTTTGGTCTGGAATGCAACAGTTTGCGCAATCCCGATGCTGAGTTCGTGCGTATGGGTCGCAAGGCGCTAATTGAGCGCAGACATAGCATTCTAGTCGACACATTCATGGAGAGTTATCCGCGTTTGGCGCGTAAACTGAATCTGGTCTCCCTAACCAAAGAAGTGCAGGACTTTTATACGGGCATAGTGCGGAAAACAGTCGAATATAGAGAACAGAATCAGGTGAAACGCAATGATTTCATGAATATTCTGTTGGAAATGAAAAACAAAGAGGGCGAAAAGGATGGCTTGTCGGTGGAGGAGATTGCAGCGCAAGCTTATATATTCTTCCTAGCGGGCTTCGAGACCTCATCAACCACTATGGGCTTCGCGCTCTATGAATTGGCCAGAAATCAGGATGTACAGAATAGATTGCGGCAGGAGATCAACACGACGTTAGCACAGCACAACAACGAGTGCACTTACGAGGCCATACAGCAGATGAAATATCTGGAACAAGTTTTATCGGGTAAGTTCTTTTTAATAAGAAACTCTCTTAATACATTAATATTTTAATTTGTGCCTTAGAAACTCTACGAAAGTACCCCGTTTTACCGTGGGTTGAACGCGTCGCCAAAGCAGACTATGACACCGGCGATCCACACTATCTCATCGAGAAGAACTCGCGTGTGCTCATACTCAGCTATGGCATACATCACGACCCCGAATACTATCCGGATCCAGAGAAATTCGATCCCGAGCGTTTTACGGAGGAGGAAATCAAGAAACGACCCGCCTGCACTTGGATACCATTCGGCGATGGACCGCGCAATTGCATCGGCTTGCGCTTCGGCAAAATGCAGGCTTTAATCGGTCTGGCATTGCTGATCAAGCATTTCAGATTCTCCTTCGCACCGCAGACACCAGCTGTACTGACTTACAACAAAGAGAATGTGCTCTTATCCGCAGAGCATGGCATACACTTGAAGGTAGAGCAGATCGAAGAGTAATTGGAAGCAAAAGTGCTGAGTCATTATACAAAAACTGCTGAGTAATCGTCGCGCATCGGCAGAGTTGTCTTTAATATATGTATATGTATATATTTTTACAATAAGATTTCTTAATAAATTCTTAATTTTTCTGATAATTGCGTGTTCAAAATTTTTTTGAAAACAATTTCTGGAGCAAAATCAGTAAAACAACTGTTAATTATATTTGAATAACTGCTAATTAACTAAAGCGAACTAAACCAGCTACTAATTAGGCATGAGTCACTTGTAGCTACTTCTATAATAATATGTTTCGCATTAATTTTTTTATTTATTTTCTCTAAAAAAAAGAGGGCGTGTCGTATGCTCTTCCATTTCAAACATCTGCAATTGCGTCGAAAACAAATAGTATTTCATGAGACCAAATCTAATTTGTGTGGAAATTAATATTCTGTGTAGCGCCAACTCGCCACCAAATTGTTTGCTAGCCGGTGTTTATATGTAAATTTGCCTGTTTGTGAATGAGTAATATATAATTGGTGCCATAAAATTATAAACCGGTTCATAAAAATTAAAGTTACTGCGATGACTTTGCTATTTTTTTCATTTTCGGCACAACAAAAACTTGTTTTTGAAATAATTTTTTTTTCTTTTTAATTAAAGTCAAAGCAAACGGCGCAAATGTCACCAAAGCTACCTCCATAAAAAAATATCGCATGCGACTTTTATTTGTGACAAAATCTCGCATGCGAATTTTAAAACTGCTAACACATTTTTTAACTCTCCTCTCGCAGCAAAGCGCGCACACAACTGAGTGTGAAGTATGAAGAGCGCATTTATTTCTCCACAAAATCTGGCCAACATTTGCGTACAGCTGCACTTAAAAGCATTACCTTGTAACCGTACGCTTTGCTTCTTCTATTTTTTCGAATAACCAAAGTGCTGTGTGTGTAGGACTTTTTTGGCCGGCACGTTTAACGCACAAATATGTGATATTTATAATTTTGTAATTATTCGCTTTTAACCGTCCAACTTCAATATTTTGGCTTCTTTTGGCGTCTGCAGCCTCACCACATTGGTGGTATTTAAGACACAATGCACTTTCAAAACTGTTTTCACTGTGCTCATTACAAGAACCAACGATGGACGTGTCAGTGCTGCTCGGTCTGCTCATTGGCATCGCATTGCTAATTACGATTTGGTTTCTGCGTCAGCAGAGCTATTGGCGGCGACGCGGCATACCGCACAGCAAGCCCATTGTACTCATGTCTATGACCACCAAGCATGTGGTGCAGATTCTGCGTGAGTCCTACCAGCAGTTCAAGGGCACTGGCCCGTTTGCGGGTTTCTTTTTGCTCGCCGCCAATTCGGCGCTTATAGTGGACTTGGAGTTGGTGAAAAAGATACTCGTGAAGGACTTCAACTACTTCTCGGATCGTGGACTCTACAATAATGCGCACGATGATCCGCTTTCGGGTAATATGTTCTTTGCCGAAGTCGATGGTTGGAAACGTTTGCGCGCCAAACTCACACCGACCTTCACCTCGGGCAAAATGAAGAACATGTTTCATATGGTCAATGCGGTGGGTGAGCGTTTCGCCGAAACATTTTACACCCGCATAGGTGATGGTGATGCGATGGGTCACGGCAAAGTGCTGCCTATATCCGATCTTACCGGGCGTTACACCACCGATACGATCGGCACTTGTGCTTTCGGGATCGAGTGCAACAGCCTGAATGCGGAGACACCTGACTTCGTATTGGTCACGAATAGTTTTGTGCATCGGCGGCGTCACAACAAACTCGTCGAGGGGTTGATCTTTAGCTTTCCGCGCATTGCACGCTTTCTGGGTATGCGCATCATATCACAGCATGTGCACGACTTTTACATCAAGCTCGTGGAAGACACGCTTGAGTACCGTAAAAACTCGAAGCTGCGTCGTAATGATTTTCTGGACTTACTAATCGATATGCGGGAACGCGAGGATGCGGACGGCAAACGTATTGAGGGACTGAGTGTAAACGAAATAGCCGCACAGACTTTTTTGATATTTTTGGCGGGATTCGAGACCTCAGCCACAACAATGAGTTTTGCACTCTACCTGCTGGCGCAGCATCCCGATATACAGGAGCAACTGAGACGCGATATCAACGAGGTGCTGGCTGCCAACAATGAACAGCTCACATACGAGTGTGTTAAGCAGATGAGGTATCTGCATCAAGTAATATGTGGTAAGTTCCCACACTTAAATATATATTCTCTAAATTGAGCTCAGCTGTGTATCTATGCACTTGTAGAAACGCTACGCATGTACCCGATCGTGCCGAATCTGATGCGCAAGGCACAGGCACACTACGACACTGGCGACCCCAAATATTATATTGAAAAAGGCACTCTGGTCATTATACCCACCATAGCCATACATTATGACCCGCAGTATTATCCGGATCCCGAGCGCTTCGAGCCAGCCCGTTTCACTGCTGAAGAAATTCAACGCCGACCCGCTTGCACTTGGCTGCCTTTCGGCGAGGGTCCACGCAACTGTATCGGCATGCGCTTCGGCAGAATGCAGACCAGCATTGGTCTCATTTATTTGCTGCGTCATTTTCGATTTAGTGTCGCCGCCGAAACCGAAATACCCTGTCCGTTGGCAAAAGTGTCGTGTTTGGTCTCACCAGCGAACGGCATTCAACTCAGAGTGGACAGAGTAGAGGGCGCCCAACCGATTAGACGTGAATGAGCAAATTAGTTAAACTTTAGGTGAAAGAGTGATTACTTAAGTGATATATTAGATATGTAATATATACTATTTTTGCTTTCAAATATACTGTATTAGTAAGCCAATATGAATATATCTATCTAATAGTTTTTGTATTCTAACTCAATGCTCAATATTTCGTTAACCTACTGTAGATTCCGCTTTTCTTTAGTAGTCGAAAGTGCTAATCTAATCAAATCACATTTAACATGCGTATGAAGGCCGGTACATGTGTATTTAAGTTTACAAAAAAGTAGGTCTGACTCTCCACACAACCTATCTGATAACACTCTCTCATTTACCGTTCTCTCAAATGGATATTCCATCACCGGAGCGCTGCTGTCTCTCACTACTGGGGTATTGATATGAAATTCCACTCATATCGAACTGCTCCCGCCTTCAGTTCTATCGCGGCCTTTCGTACGTTCGCACCACGCCGTAACTCTTCGTCCGCCGCCGGCTAGCTGTTGTATATTGCCGCGTCGCTCAACTCAGCCGCACTCCACCGCTATGTTGGCCTACGGTATCGTAATTGCGCTCTATGCGCTCTTGGGCCTCTTCACAATGATTGTTGGTATGCTACGCTCGCGTATGGTCTATTGGAGCCGTCGCGGTGTAGCACACGATCAGCCGGCTTTTATACTTGGAAATCTACAAAGTCTTGCCATCACGCGCCAACTCGCCGTGACGTTACGTGAAACTTACGATAAGTATAAGCATAGCGACGGTCCGTTTTGTGGTTTCTATTTGCTCATCAATCCAGTGGCTCTAGTGACGGATTTGGATTTGGCACGCAGTATACTCATACGAGATTTTCAGAAATTCGATGGTCGTGGTTTGTACCATAATAAACGTGATGATGCATTTTCGGAGAATCTCTTTAGTTTGGAAGGGGATGCGTGGCGCGCCTTGCGCAGAAAACTAACGCCTCTCTTCACGACAGGTAAAACACACTCCCTCATACCGATCGTCTCCAAAGTAGGGGATCAATTAACGCAAACATTTGCGAAACTACAAAGTGCTGATGATGAACTGGATGTGCATGACCTGTTGGAACGCTACACCACAGATGTTATAGCCAACGGTATACTAGGTTTGGAGTGCAATAGTCTCGCATCTCCAGATACCGAATTCCGCACGGTCACACAGCGTATCGCTTCAAGCCAACGCAGCGCTGTGGCAATTGCTTTGATGCAATGCCTGCCAAAGCTGGCACAACGCTGTCACTTACGTCAGACACTACAAGAAGTACGTGATTTCTATTACCGCTTAGTGGGCGGTTCGATAGTACAACGCGAGGAGAATAAGAGTAAACGTGATGATCTGATGAGCGCACTGATCGAGCTGAAGAACACTCAGGAAGACGGACAGAGATTAACTCTTGACGAGATTATAGCTAACTCCGCTTTGTTCTTCAGCGCCGGCTATGAAACCTCATCCGCAACTTTGACTTTCGCGCTTTACGAATTGGCGCTCAATCAGAAGGTACAAACCAAATTGCGGCAAGAAATTACGGAGACTCTCGAAAAGCAAGAAGGCAAACTCACTGCGGAGTCACTTAACGAAATGCAGTATCTGGATATGGTGATTGCAGGTAAAGTAGAGTTATATACCAAACATACATCGAGATTTCTAGCAAGTTTTTTCCTTCACAGAAACCTTACGCAAATATCCGATTAACCCCTATATCGAACGCGTTTCGAATGAGGATTACGAGACCGCAGTAGCGGGTTCTGTTATATATGCTGGCACTAAGGTACTCATACCCATTGAAGCCATACAGCATGATCCGGAGATCTTCCCAGAGCCGGAGAAATTCAAGCCAGAACGTTTTGAAACTGAAAAGATAGCCCGTCGCCATTCGATGGCTTGGTTACCCTTCGGTGAAGGCCCACGCAACTGCATAGGCATGCGTTTTGGTCAGGTGTTAATCCGAATTGGTCTCATATCACTGCTGAGCAAATATAAATTTTCAGCCTGCTCTCGCACTCCCACTCCGATGGTATATGATGAAGCGAGTTTGCTACTCAAACCACAAAGTGGATTGTATTTACATGCGGAGCGTTTAAGCTAAGATGAAAGCATGAGAATTAAGATAAAAGCCCAACTTTAACCGAAGGTGGGTAAAGTTTGTAAAATACTCGTAATATAGTATGGAAAAAGGACTCAATTTCTCAATCTTTATTTCAGATAAGCTTTAAAGTATTTAGAACCATATTTTACAAAGTACGCCGAAGTCCTATAAAGTATCTGAAATTCGATTTATTGCTGAGAATTTGTGCAAGACATAATATGTTCATGATATTTGTTTCTCTAAAAAATGAAATACGTGCTTAGTATTGTTACTCATAATAATAACTTGTTTAATTCATATCAATTTTTTGTCTCCAATTCTTCTACTCTCAAGTATATACCGTTAAGTGTATTGACCAGAAATGACTTGACATTCATCTTTAAAGGTGTCTCCGTTTTGTGGCATACCTTGAACCGATATTTGCGCAACAAATGCGCCAAGCCGATTCGAATCTGCATGCGTCCGAAGCGCTGGCCAATACAATTCCGCGGACCCTCACCAAAGGGCAGCCACTCAACAGTCTCACGCAGCTGACGCTTTTCCGGCGTAAAACGATCTGGATCCCAATGATCTGGGTTTGGATAGATATCGGGGTCGTAGTGTACACCCACCGAGGGTATGAGCACCGTCATGCCCTTCTTAATAACATAATTCGGATGGCCCGGCACCGGGTAATCGCTCAAAGCTTGTCGGTTTAACTGTGGTACAACGGTGTATTTCCGCAGGGTTTCTTTAAAAGGATTTGTTAAATTAGAAAGAAAAAGCAAGGCTAAGTAAATTTGTAAACATACCAGCTACCACCTGATCCATGTACTGCATTTCTTGCAGACACTCGTAGGTGAACTCATTATTGTGCTTCGCAAATGTGTGCAGCACCTCGCGCCGTAAACGTTCCTGTAACTGTGGCTGTAGGGCCATTTCGTACAATGCGAAAGACATTGTGGTTGAGGAGGTCTCGAAACCGGCTATGAAAAAGACAAATGTCTGCGCGGCCATCTCCGCCATTGTGAGGCATTTCTCCTCGCCGTGCTCACCGCGCAGTTTCTTATCGTTTCGCAAATCAATTAGAATGCTCATGAAATCATTGCATTTGATGTTGTTCTGCTCGCGGTACTCCACAGTTTCGCGCACAATGCGCATAAAGAAATCGCTAATGTCATCATTTATCGAACGCATGCGCAAGCGGCGCGCCAAATTCGGAAAGCTGTGAAGGAAACCACTCACCACTGGGCCGTGGCGCTCTTCGCTAAATGAACGTCGTCCCATAATGCGAAATTCCGCCTCTGGATCACGCAACGAATTACAGGCAATGCCGAAAGCCACTTTACCAATAACATCGGTGGTGAAACGCGCCAAGATCTCCTTCAACTCGACGACATTGTCCACACGCAGCTGTTCGCCCAACACATCGACCAAATTGTGTGTCACCTCTACGATGGTGGGGAACATGAATTTCATTTTGCCCGACGAAAAAGTCGACGAGAGTTTACCACGCAAGCTGCGCCACTTGTGCCCATCCAAAAGGAAGAGGTGACCGGTCAGCGGATCGTCGCGCTCATTGTTGAACATGCCGCGATCGGCGAAGTTCACAAAGTCTTTTATCAGCACATTTTTGATCAAATCCACATCCAAGAGCACCACCGCTGGGCGCAGAAAGAAATAGAAGCCGCAGAATGGGCCCGTGCCCTTGTACTTCAAGTAGATATTGCGACTGATATCGGCGAAGCTCACGGTACGCTGTATGCCCGCCAAATTGCCTAGCAGCCAGTTGGGCTTGTCATGTGCTATGCCGTGTCTGCGCCAGTAGCTCAAGCGGCGCTGCATAAAAGCACACAGCGCGACAAACAGCGTGAGGATGAGCGTCAGCAATACGGCGGTCATTGACATCGTGAATGGAGTAAATAAAGACTTCTGTTGTTGTGTTTGAAATGCGTCACTGCGCGTGTTTTATTTTGCCGGAATTTTTCGGCGTTTTTCGCTCTTTACGCGAGTGGTCAGTGCATCCTGTGCAGGCAATCTGCACTTCTTCTTTGTAACTGGGCGCTGCATGCACTTGCAATCGCTTTTATAAACTTTCTTCAGTAGCCGACGCTGTAATCATAATTACATGATTTTTTAAATATAAGTGGACTGAATGAATTTCGTATTTTTGTGCATTTGTACCCGTTACGAAAATTTGGGAAGAGCATATAATTTTTCTTAGATATTATTCAATACCTCAAACATAACCACAAGTTAAATGGTTCATACCAGAACCTAACTTTTCATTACTTATATAACCTCAAATTTCATTAATTAGTTTATTACTTGCCTTTCCAGTTGGGTTACCATGGGTTAATGATTATTTCACCGCATTCCATTATTTTAAGCTAATTGTTGCTGGTTCAAAACTACTTTCCTTCGAACTTGTTCGAAAGTAATTAATATATTGCTTAAAATTTAATAAACCGTTAACTTAACAGTGAAAACAAAGCATATTTCATTAATCTGGATAGTTTTTAATTTTGCATCAAGCGCCCCTTAAGAAATTTAATATTAACCGTCATGCGTTGAATACGCTCCCGTTGGCGTATCAATATCTACACATATGTATGTTTGTTTACACTCTCAAACTTTGTGCAAAAATTTAAATCAATGCGCAATTTACCAAAATTTGTGTGCCAAAAATACTTTTAAGCTCCTCCATTCGAATACACATACACACATATATAGAACCCAGAGAAAAAATGCCATAGAGATATCTTGTGTTGCTGAAAGTACTCTTCTTACACATTACCGGCAACCATAATAATCCAACGGACCAGCTAAAAAGAGTAAAACTGGTTATCTCTAGAGAAGAATTTTTAATTTATGTGCGACTCTCGCTCTTGCATAATGCGTAATCTTTATTACTATATAATTGTTTATCTTTTTTTAATTACACTGTTGTTGTACATGGAAACGGATTAAAAAAATCTTAAAATAATAAAAAGTTAAAAGTAGTCTTATGTAGAAAACTTAACGCTTTCGTTCTCTCGTTAAGCAAAACTTTGTTTATTCTGAATCAAAAAACTATGCTCGCGGTTATTTTCTTAGCAGAATACCAAATACACTGCGGTAGATAAATGAATAAGTATTCATCCACACTTATTATACGTAATATAGATCACTTTAATCTCGCAAGATCTTTTATTATCAACAGCCTTCATTGAAATATAATCTCAGCAAGGGCCTATTGAGTCACAACCTACACGAGAGCGCGTACAGGATGTGACATTCCTTAGTTAGATTTGAGCTATATTTCGTTTGAGCCGATATTAATTAAACACGCTATTCGAAGAGCTAACAAAACTGAGTGTAACAAAGTAACGTATGAGAAATCATAACCGAAGTAGAGAAGTATTTTAAAACACTTACCAACGAGTTTAAGACAATACCCACTTACAACCCTTAAATTAAGCCAAATGGTCAACAAACTGTAGTTTGTGGGGAACATAACAAATCCTCAATTATATCTCAAACAATATTCCCTAGTCACAATGGAACAAAACTGCCCTAGGAACGCAGAGAGTAGACTGACTAATTATTTGAAGTCTTCAAACACACTCCTTTGTACTAGACAAAACCCTAAAACATAAATCAAACAGTCCACCGAGTTAAACTTAATTCAATTCAAAAATTAACAAAAGCCGAACTCTAAGTTTATCTTTTTTGTTCCAGGTACGAATGGATTTTTATATATAATATCTCTCAGACAGTCACTATTAACACCAATCGAAACCATCAGAACGTGAGGGAATCACCGGAAGAGCACTACTATTATTGTAATATGTGACATGAGTTGCAAAATTCCTATCCGACATGATTTTCACAGTCATTGGCGTTGTTTTCATATTAAGTACCATGTATATTATATTTGATATATTTAACTCTGAAGATTTGTCCTCCACATACACATAGTCATATATATTCCGTCATAAGTTTAGTAAAACCTGATAAATATGCTGATAAAAGCGGTAAAATTCTCAACTCATATTCACTTAACCCTTAACATCGTACCTTTATAATAAAGCAATGGAACTCGTTGAGTATGTGAATTGATTCGAGACCGAAGAAACTTATAGTTTGAAAAATCGTAAATCTTTCAATGATTAAATGTCAACCTTACTGAAGAGAAATGTCAAAAGTGCGGAAAAAATATGGCGTCGTCTATCGATCTACTTTTGTAGCGTATTTTTTGAAAAACCTTTTATATATAATTGTTCGACCTAAATACAGACTAATCTAGAGCACACTCAGCCGATCTTATAGATTTTGAGTAGGCATTAACGTGTTAGAGGATGGATCATGTGTAGAAGTTCACGCAAGTGAGGAAAGTTTTTGATTGTCACTCACTTGGGAGTGGCCAGAAACGATTCTTCTCCACATGGTTCAAGCAGCTCACGACTTCCGGTTTTAGACCAAGTATCCTCTGGGTAGCCAACAGACATCCGTTTGAAGGCGAGCTAAAGTGAGAAGGCGAAGCCCGCTTATGCGGTTGTGCGTAGGGTTTGGGACCCACCACATAAAAACACCCCCCAATGAAAAATCTACGAAAGCCTCGGATGAGACACCCCCCTTTTGATGACGACCCCTGCAAACGTTTTAAGGATAATGATATAAGGGCATGCACCTGGAATGTCCGGACCCTTAATTGGGAAGGTGCCTCTGCCCAGCTGGTTGATGTCCTCATACGACTTAAGGCTGACATCACCGCCATCCAAGAAGTGCGATGGACGGGACAAGGACGGAAGAAGGTGGGTCCTTGTGACATCTACTACAGCGGCCATATAAAGGAGCGCAAATTTGGTGTTGGATTTGTGGTGGGAGAGAGACTCCGTCGCAGAGTCCTGGCATTCACCCCGGTGGATGAACGTCTAGCCACAATCCGCATCAAAGCGAGGTTCTTCAACATATCGCTGATTTGCGCCCACGCCCCAACGGAAGAGAAGGACGATGTGACCAAAGATGCTTTCTATGAGCGCCTAGAACGCACCTATGAGCGCTGCCCCCGCCACGATGTAAAAGTCGTGCTTGGTGATTTTAACGCCAGGGTGGGTAAAGAAGGTGTCTTTGGCACAACAGTCGGAAAATTCAGCCTCCATGACGAAACATCGCCAAACGGCCTGAGGCTGATCGACTTCGCTGGGGCCCGAAATATGGTCGTCTGTAGTACCAGATTCCAGCATAAGAAAATACATCAAGCTACTTGGCTGTCTCCTGATCGAAACACGCGGAACCAAATCGATCACGTTGTGATAGACGGAAGACATGTCTCCTGTGTTTTAGACGTGCGTACGCTCCGAGGACCAAATATAGACTCGGACCATTATCTGGTCGCAGCGAAGATACGCACCCGCCTCTGTGCAGCAAAGAATGCCCGTCAACAAACACAAGGAAGGTTCGACGTCGAAAAGCTGCAATCGCAACAGACAGCCACGAAATACTCTACTCGACTTGCACTCCTGCTCTCTGAGAGCACTCATCAGCATCTCGGTATAAGGGAACTGTGGAACGGCATCTCAAACTCACTGCGTACCGCTGCAGCCGAAACAATTGGTTTTCGGCAACGACAAAAAACAAGCTGGTACGATGAGGAGTGCCGTCTGGCAGCGGAGAGAAAACAGACTGCCTACCTCGCAACATTGCAAACGACCACAACACGTGCGGGATGGGATAGATACCGAGAGCTGAAGAGGGAAGCGAGACGCATTTGCAGACAAAAAAGAAAGAGGCCGAAATGCGTGAGTACGAAGAGCTTGAGAAGCTGGCAGACAGAGGGAATGCTCGAAAATTTTATGAAAAAATGAAGCGACTTAACGAAGGTTTCAAGACCGGAGCATCCTCATGTAGAGACCAAGGTGGTAATCTGGTAACCGATGTCCAGGGCATACTGGGATTATGGAGGGAACACTTCTCCGACCTGCTGAATGGCAGTGAGAGTACAACACCAGGAGATGGCGAACCCGATCCCCCAATCGATGACGATGGAACAGATGTTCCATTACCCGACCATGAAGAAATTCGAATAGCAATTACCCGCTTGAAGAACAACAAAGCAGCGGGGGCCGATAGATTACCGGCAGAACTATTCAAATACGGCGGCGAAGAACTGATAAGGTGCATGCATCAGCTTCTTTGCAGAATATGGTCGGAAGAAAGCATGCCTGACGATTGGAATCTCAGTGTGCTCTGCCCAATCCATAAAAAGGGAGATCCCACAAACTGCGCCAATTACCGTGGGATCAGCCTCCTAAATATCGCATACAAGGTTCTATCGAGCGTATTGTGTGAAAGACTAAAGCCCACCGTCAACAAACTGATTGGACCTTATCAGTGTGGCTTTAGACCTGGAAAATCGACAACTGACCAGATATTCACCATGCGCCAAATCTTGGAAAAGACCCGAGAAAAGAGGATCGACACACACCACCTTTTTGTCGATTTTAAAGCTGCTTTCGACAGCACGAAAAGGAGTTGCCTTTACGCCGCGATGTCTGAATTTGGTATCCCCGCAAAACTAATACGGCTGTGTAAATTGACGTTGAGCAACACCAAAAGCTCCGTCATGATTGGGAAGGACCTCTCCGAGCCGTTCGATACCAAACGAGGTTTCAGACAAGGTGACTCACTATCGTGCGACTTCTTTAACCTGATGCTGGAAAAAATTATAAGAGCTGCAAAGCTAAACCGAGAAGGTACAATCTTCTACAAGAGTGTACAGCTTTTGGCGTACGCCGATGATATTGATATCATCGGAAGCAACAACCGCGCCGTTTGTTCTGCTTTTTCCCGCATGGATAAGGAGGCGAAGCGAATGGGTCTGGAGGTGAATGAGGACAAGACGAAATATCTCCTGTCATCAAACAAACAGTCGGCGCATTCGCGTCTTGGCTCCCACGTCACTGTTGACAGTCATAACTTCGAGGTCGTAGATAATTTCGTATACCTGGGAACCAGCATCAACAACACGAACAATGTCAGCCTCGAAATCCAGCGCAGAATAACTCTTGCCAACAGGTGCTACTTTGGACTGAGTAGGCAATTGAACAGTAAAGTCCTCTCTCGACGAACCAAAATCAAGCTCTACAAGTCACTTATCATTCCCGTCCTGCTTTACGGTGCAGAAGCTTGGACGATGTCAACATCAGATGAGACGACACTAGGAGTTTTCGAGAGGAAAATTTTGCGCAAGATTTATGGTCCTCAGAACATTGGCAACGGCGAATACCGCAGACGATGGAACGATGAGCTGTACGAGTTATACGACGACATTGACATAGTTCAGCGAATAAAAAGACAGCGGCTACGCTGGCTAGGTCATGTTGTCCGAATGGACGAAAACACTCCAGCCCTGAAAGTGTTCGATGCAGTACCCGCCGGAGGAAGCCGAGGAAGGGGAAGGCCTCCACTCCGTTGGAGGGACCAGGTGGAGAGCGACCTGGTTACACTTGGGATCTCCAACTGGCGCCGAACTGCAAAGGAGAGAGACAGGTGGCGCACTATCGTCGATTCGGCTATAACCGGCTAAACGGTTGCAACGCCAATCACATACATTAACGTGTTCCAACATCTCATAATTCGGATATGCCGACTGCTTCTGCTAAAATTTATACGCTTTATGTAGTACTCTCAAAGATAACGGAACCCATCGTTAAATCATATAGAAATTGTTCTAAAAATTATTGATTACCTAAAAATCTTCTTATAAAAAAGATGCCATATCACGCATATGGTGGGGTCTTCAGCTGAATCATTTCTAAAGGTGAACGTTCACAAGGGTTAAGCCTACATGATTTTCAAATTTTTATAAAACACCAAAGTACTTTTTTTTAATTTCACACCTGTTTGCTCTGAGTGTTGTATGTTGTTGTACTATGTGCCGTTACGAGTATACGCCGCGCGCGCTTATCGGCTTATCAGCGTTCTAAGTGGCTGGACTATTTAATCAAAAATGACAAATAATTACTTCAACAATAACGGTGCTTTTCGTGAGTTGATGATTTGTAATTTCTACCAGGTGATTTGCGGAAATGATACGAAATATTTTAGGTAATTTCATTTTTATTTATTATTATTATTTATTTTTGAGTAAGCGAGCCATTTTTATGCGCTTTAATCTCTTTTAGCGTAATTTTTGTCAAAGCAATGGTGACCATTTATTCGTTGATATCTTTAGTATCGCAGTTGTGACATATTGTTTATTATTTGGGTGAGATATTGTAATGTGAGATTAACGCTGAAGAAATTACTTGCACTTTCTGCCTATATGCTCTCACAAGAGATACTTGACCTTACACAACACTATAGATACTCATATTCAATATCTTTTAGTCCTGCGAGTGAGATCACGTACTCCCAAAAGCATGACAACTCTTTTTGTTTGGTTTCCCCCTGGATAACTTGTTCCATAAGCGTTCCAAAACAAACCGTCCAATAAGGTGACTCAGAACTCAAATTAAAACACCGTCTTGTGTCTTCCGGAAAGTAGGAAGACTATTAAATCACAACCCCCTCGGGTCTCACTTGAGTTAAAAAAAATCCCACAACAGTAATTTGATTCATCGATACATTTCTAGATCTACTCCAGAGCTAGTTGCGATTGTAAATATAGGCGATTCTTAAACCAAAGACGGTGCTTTCTTCTCCGCTAATTCCACACGGTTTATTATTTCCAATCACTGTTATAAATACATAGACATTTATATAATAAAAATATATTTTCTCAAAAGGTGAGTCAATTGAGGTAGCCAAGGCAATACTTAAATCTAAATCTAAAACAATCAAACTTTGTCCACACGCAGGTAAATGCCAGATTTGGAACTGACGAGGTAGCTAGCTAAATTGTATTGCATCGGTATGGGTGTTTTGTCGCACACGCTAAACTTGAAGTTCTTCAGCAAATACGCCAAACCGACACGCACTTGCATCTGTCCGAAGCGCATGCCAATGCAGTTGCGTGGACCCTCGCCGAAGGCTAAGAACTCAATGCAGTCGCGTTTGGCCACCTTCTCCGGTGCGAAATTATCGGGGTTGAAGTCATCTGGGTTGGGATATAGATCTGGATCGCGATGCATAGCGCCCACAGGTATCAGTACCTTCATATTCTTCTTAATCATATACTTCGGATGCCCGGGCACCGGGTAGTCTACCAAGCTCTTGCGATTCAACACTGGCAGCACCGTATACAAACGTAAGGTCTCTGCAATTAGAGAGCAAAATATTCAGCATTTCTTCAAAACACTAGTATAGAGGTGTTTGAACTTACCCGATATGATTTGGTTCAAGTATACCATTTCGCTCATACACTCGTAGGTGAACTGTCCGTCATAGCGCTCGAGCACTTCGTTGATTTCCTGGCGTGCGCGGTCTTGCACATCCTGATGTTGCGCCAATTCGTAGAGCGCAAAGGACAGTGTGGTCGATGAAGTTTCAAAACCGGCAATCAGGAACACGTACGCCTGCGCTGCCAATTCCTCTACAGTGATGCTCATACTCTGACCATCTTCGGATTTCATCAACTTGTTATTCTTCAAATCCAACAACATATCGAAGAAGTCATTACGTCGGATGTTATTCTTTTCACGATATTCGATATTCTCGCGCACAATGCGCATATAGAAATCAGTAATGTGATCGGGAACCATCTTTACGCGCAGAAATCTTGCCAAGTTGGGGAATGTGTTGACGAAAAAGCGCGCATACGGTCCAAAGCGCACATCGGTTAGGGCCTTGCGACCCATTACACGGAACTCCGAATTGGGATCCTTCAAGCTGTTGCACTCAATGCCGAAAGCACACGTACCAATCACATCGGTAGTGAAGCGTGCCAACAGCTCTTTCACCTCAATCACTGGATCCTCCTTTTGCATTTTCGCAAACATATTTGCCAGTTCCTCACCGACGCGCACAATCACCGGATACATCAACTTCATTTTGCCGGAGGTGAATGTTGGCGAAAGCTTTGAGCGCATGCTGCGCCATTTATGACCATCCAGCAAGAAGAGTTGTCCAGACAGCGGATCGTGCTTAACATTGGTGTAGAATCCACGATCTGTGAATTTATTAAAATCTTTTATTAACACCAACTTGGCCAACTCTGGTGTTAGGACAAAGACATTGGCACCACGTCCCCAATAGAATCCACAAAAAGGTCCGGTGCCTTTGAATTTCTTATATGTGTGTAACCAAATGTCAGCAAAGCTGCGGGTACTGCCCAAACCGGTTATATTGCCACTTTTGGAATCTGGTTCTTCGCATGGTATTCCTAATTGCTGCCAATAGCTTAAACTTTGGCGCATGGAATAGGCTATGTAGCCTATCAGGCCCAACACTAGGGCTAACAGTATTGATAGCGTAATCATTTCGGTTATGCTTTGTGATTCCAAACACGAAGTTATACTATTTCGATTTTATACTAGACCACGTCCGAACAATGTGCCGCTGACAAATTTAAACTAACTACTGAATAATGCCAGCGGTATGCGGCTATTTAAACGAGTTGCTGAGACTTCACGGTGTCTGAGCACATATGTGGTGTGAGTAAGCATTTTGCCTCTTCAGTCATAAAAAAATTTTAGTTAGTTTTAGAAGAGGTAAAGTACAGAAATTCTGATATGCTTATACCGATAACGCAATAGATAACGGCACAATTTGAACGATCTATTTTGCCATTCCTAAAAGTATACAAACTAAACGTCTAAAAGATCAACATGAAATTGATTGAACCAGCTAGAGCTTTTCCGTTAGATGGCACTGAAAACCTCTTTTGAGAGCATGTGGAAATGGGATAGTTTTAGAGAAAGATAGATAGAGATGGCTAGATAGATATCGCATACCAAAATGGTTGGGATGACTAGAAGATTTAAGTATGTCACCTCTCATATAAATTGAAGGTAGGTCCAAACGTAGAAATTACGAAATTTTTTCGTTGCTCACAAAAAAGTATTTTGGTCCAGAAATCGTCCAGTACGTTCCACTAGCTATTGTGTAACATACATCAGCATATCAGTCCTACCTGTTAGACTAAAGAAATTAGGAACTAAAAAATTGCGAATACTTAATCCCTTTATTATCCAACAAAGTGTTTTTAACAATATCCAACAAAAATATAAATTTTCAATACTTTTTATAAATTTCTTTTAAGATTGTAGCATCCCACTCAAACTTTTTCTACCTGCAGACAAATGCCATGCTCGGACTGCACTAGAAAGTTGATCTTGTCATAAGTCATCGGAATTGGTGTCTTCGCACACACCGAAAACTTGAAGTTCTTTAAGAGCAGAGCCAAGCCAATACGGGCTTGCATTTGACCGAACCGCATGCCAATGCAATTACGTGGGCCCTCGCCGAAGGGCAGCCACTCAACACCATCACGCTGCGCAACCTTCTCGGGTGAAAAGTTATCCGGGTTGAAAGCGTCGGGATTGGGATAAATGTCAGCATCACGGTGATAGGCAGCAGCCGGTATAACAACTTGCATACCCTTAGCGATGACAAATTTCGGATAACCCGGCACTGGGTACTCCTCCATGCACTCACGATTCAACACGGGTAGCACGGTGTAGAGGCGCAACGTCTCTTTGCAAATAAATAAAAACTGTTAAATATTTATTTTAGAGTTTTTTGGAAATGAACTTACCGGATATCACTTGGTCCAGGTAGACCATTTCCTTCATGCACTCATACGTGAAGTCGCTGTTGTGTTTCTCCAGCGTTTCCACGACCTCGTCACGCACACGCTGTTGTATATCTTCGTGCTGCGCCAGTTCGTACAATGCGAAACCCATGGTGGTCGACGAGGTCTCGAAGCCGGCAATCAGAAAAACAAACGCTTGGGCAGCTAATTCCTCTACGGTGATGCTCAAGTCTTGACCATCCTCCGACTTTAACAGCTTGTTGTTCTTCAAATCCAACAACATGTCAAAGAAATCATTGCGTCTGATGTTGTTCTTCTCACGGTAGGCGATATTCTCGCGCACAATGCGCAAATAGAAGTCGGTGATGTGATCGGGTGTGCTTTTTAAATGCATCTTTCGACAGAATTGCGGGAAGCTATTCAGCAACGCCAAACCGATTTGTCCATAGCGCAAATCAGTGAAGACGCGCTTGCCCATCTGCCGGAATTCATCGCTGGGGTTCTTCAAACTATTCACTTCAATGCCAAACGCGCAAGTGCCGATGACGTCAGTGGTGAAACGCGCTAGATAATCACGTATCTCCAAAACGGGCTCCTGCTTAATAGCTTCCGACACAACCTGCACAAACTCCTCACCCACGCGACACACAGTTGGGAACATATACTTCATCTTACCGGATGTGAAGGTGGGCGATAGCTTATTACGCATCGCACGCCATCTGTGGCCGTCCAGGAGGAAGAGTTGTCCAGTCAGCGGATCATCCTCCGGATTTGAATAGAAACCGCGATCAACGAAATTATTAAAATCCTTAATCAGTATAGCTTTTGCCAATTTCGTGTCCAAGATGAAGGCCGATGGGCGTTGGAACCAGAAGAAACCACAAAACGGACCAGTCCCCTTGAATTTATTGTACGTGCTCAGCCATATCTCCACAAACGAACGCGTCGTGCGCACGCCATTCAAATTGCCGAGTAAATAATTGGGCTTCTCATAGGCAATGCCGCGCACCTCCCAATACATGAAGCGCTGACGCAGCCAGTAGAACGCATAGCCCAGCAGTCCAAGCAGCGTGGCCAGCAGGAATTGCGTGACGGACATTATCACTAAATTAAGCTGTGCGACAAAGTAAAGAACTAATTTTCAGCAATCAGCGACAAGCAGTTCGAGCGTTTGATATCACAGCGTTCCGAATACTAAACTAGAATATCAAAATTCTTGACGCTGCTTGAAAAGAGTGACTAGCACGAGCTTTAAGTGAATAGTGTGCGTGAGTAATTGTACATTTTTTCTATTAAATTAAATTGCTTTGAATACTATTCTCTGGGTCCACCTGTTCTCTAACGTTGTAGACATCAGTAAACACAAGCCATTTGAGAATATTTATTAGTGAGAACACAAATGACAATAACAACAGCAATAGGCAACGGTCTCTTTAACAGTTATCTATTTACGCTCACAAAGGTTTAAGTTATTGATCACTTTACTACTTTACTTTATTTCTATTTTGGTATTTATAAGTATAATGATTCTTATCAAATTATCCTAGGCTCCCAAGTGGAACCGTCAGCATTACTCAGCAAAAAGTTTAATGAAAGCTACAGCAAAGCTAATGAAATATCTAAGCGGTTGCTTCGATATTAGACTCTAACTAATTGCAGCGAAGTCTTAATATTCTTATAAGAAATATTATTGCAGTTACTCAGGGTATTATCTTTAGAGCAATAATGATAGAATACAATAACCTTGAAATTATACGATTGAATTAGTAAAAGCTCGCATTTCATTAATGAAACTTTCCACACACTCTTGATATAGATCAATTCCGAGATAACCTCTAGTACTCTACAATGATCTTAATCTCTTGTACAAGTTCTGTAGCAGCAAATAACTACTTTGGACAAGATTAGGTCGTTAAGGTTAGATCTTGTTTTCGTGATCTTTATCCAATTTCTCTTTCAAATAATCTAGTCTAACATAGCAATGAACTTGAGCTTAGCTGTGCTTACTAGATTTCTCAACGGGTTCGCATAGTAATAAAAGCTTTTGAAATTGTACTTTAGTATGTTAGAATTATGCAGATATCATTATCTTATCGTCCTCTAGCAAACGCTGCTAATCAAATTTCCTTTTATAATTCGAAATCACGCATGAAACACTGCAAGCGATTTCAACAGGTGTGAAATAAGTGCAAAACCTGTGAAATTCGATGATAAAGTTTGTGGGTGTTTTATAAGTTTACATGAACTGTACGATTTACCGGCAAACAACTGATGGCGCCTTAATCTATCATAATTTCAAGTATTTTATTTATAGTACATGAGGAGAGCGCAATGTTGCTAGAATCTCTCAGCTAAGCAACATTTCTACCAGCAACAAACACCGTTCTCAAAGCTTGCAAAATATTGCTTTCAGGTTTTAGTAGCTGCAGTGGGCGGCAATGCGAACAATAAACTAGTTTTCTCAAAGCTTATAAATTAAATATCAACAACAAGCGTCGCATTTTCACGAGACAATTGCCACTGCATCTGTTTATTACAAATTAACGTTATTTACAAGGTCTAAAGCACACAAATATAATTAGTATTTCACTAAGCTTAATATATTTACAACATAAGAATTTCTACCGGCTCAAGCAGCCACCTTTTCAACGTTCAAGAAAATATCGCCCTCAGCCATCGATACAAAAGATTCTTTGCTGTATTTGATGGGTATCTGTGTCTTTTCGCTTACACTGAACTTGAAGCTCTTCAACAAGTAAGCGAGACCAACGCGTGTCTGCATGAGACCAAAACGTAGACCGACGCAATTGCGTGGACCATCGCCGAACGGCAGCCACTCAATGGAATCGCGCTGCGCCACTTTCTCCGGTGTGAAGTGATCGGGATTGAACTCTTCCGGATTGGGATAGTAATCCTCGTCGTAGTGTATGCCCACAGCTGGGATTATCACAAAAGTGCCCTTTTTGATTTTGTATTTTGGTTGATCTGGCACTTGATAGTCCTCTAGGCATTCGCGTGTAAGCATGGGCACTATGGTGTGCTTCCTTAAAGTTTCTATTAAGATAAAATTGTGCTTGTTTAGTTAAACCAATTGCATTAAACTGAATTAGTGCGCACTCACCTGATATCACTTGATTCAAGTAGACCATTTCGTTCATACACTCATAAGTGAATTCACCGTTATGTCGCGCTAGCACTTCATTGACTTCCTGTCGCGCACGTTCTTGTAAGTCTTCACGCTGTGCCAACTCGTAGAGCGCAAAGCCCATCGTGGTCGATGAGGTCTCAAATCCAGCGACCATGAATACAAATGCCTGCGCCGCCAGCTCTTCAACAGTTATATTCGTCATCGCTTGACCGTCCTCTGATTTCATCATTTTATTATTTTTCAGGTCCAACAACATATCGAAAAAGTCATGACGTTTGATGTTATTCGCCTCGCGGTAGGCAATATTTTCACGTACAATACGCATATAGAAGTCGGTAATGTGATCGGGTGTCATTTTGATATGTAGACGACGCGACAATTTCGGAAAAAGTATAATTAAAGCCAACCCTAGAGATCCATGACGCTGGTCTGTGAACACACGTCTGCCCATCTGACGGAAAGGATCGTTGGGATTCTTCAAGCTGTTGCAGTCGATGCCAAAAGCGCACGAGCCGATCACGTCGGTGGTGTAGCGTCCAAGAGAATCGCGCACTTCCATTGTCGAACCACCGTTCACTGCTTCGTTATACACATGCACGAGCTCGGCAGCCACTCTGGTAACAGTCGGAAACATTTGCTTCATTTTACCGGAAGTGAACGTCGGCGAGAGTTTAGTGCGCATGGCACGCCACTTATGGCCGTCCAATGAAAAGAGATGTCCGGACAGTGGATCATCATCTGGATTCGTATAGAAGCCGCGATCAGTGAACTTATTGAACTCCTTGATGAGTATAGCTTTAGCAAGACTCTTCTCCAGTACAAAGACAGCTGGACGTTGAAACCAATAGAAGCCACAAAAAGATCCAGTGCCTTTGAATTTGCTGTATGTGGCACGTGCTATATCCGCAAATGAGCGCGGCGTGCGCATACCCAACAAATTGCCAAGCAGATAGTCGGGCTTATCGCATGCTATGCCAAGATCCTGCCAATAATTCATGCGCTTTCGAAACCAGTAGACAAAGTAACTCACAAGTCCCAAGACTGTGAGTAAAAGAAATTGCGTTACTGCCATTTCTGCGAGTGTACTAATCGTACGCGTGCTCCACTGTCTAACTCAAATGGTGAACTGACACGATAAACTTGTAGTTTCAGCCAGTCAAGGTGTAAATTATCAAAAAGCTTTGTAGCGTATGCTAAGTACTTACTTATTTTCTCACATATAATTACAGACGCTCGGAGTTCGCCTCCATAAAAAGAGAGATTGAGAGAGGGTTATTAGGCAGACAGCGAGCTGATTACTAGTTTGATGCTGCCGGCAATTTGTAGACATAGATTAATATCTAATCAAGTCCCTTCTTCAAAGCTATGAAGCTTTTAAATACAAGTTTCGAAGCATATCAGTCGGTTTCAAATGCAAAATACCGATTGTGCGCAGATTCTTTGAGACAATTTTTTATTGAAATTTATGTTTCTAAATAACAATTATGGATTTAATGCAGTCTCATTTAAAAATATACACATTAAGCTAAAATATATTACTCAAATCGCTTGTACTTTGAGATGGATGCCACCTTTGGCAGTGGTTATGAATTGCTTGCGATCTAGTACCAACGGAATATCTGTCTGTGAACAAGTACCAAATTCAAAATTTCGCAACAAATAAGTCAGTGCGACGCGTATCTGCATTTGACCAAAACGCAGGCCGATGCAATTGCGCGGACCATCACCGAAGGGCAGCCAAGTGATGGAGTCACGCGCCTGCATTTCCTCCGCTGCAAAACGTTCCGGTAGAAATTTTTCTGGTTCCGGGTAAATCTCGGGATCATGTTGTATTCCCATAACTGGTATATATACGATGGTACCTTTTTCGATCACATACTGGGGATGTCCAGGCACAACATAATCGGCTATAGCCTTGCGCTGCAAATGTGGTAGTACTGGATATTTGCGGAGAGTTTCTAAAACAAACGAAGAAAACTTATATTGCAATGGCATATATGAATTCCTCAATTTGGCATTACTCACCTGATATAACCTGTTTCAGATAAGTCATCGAGTTCACACATTCATAAGTGACCTTGCCACCATGACTCTCAACCGCCTCAAATATTTCTTCACGCAAACGCTGTTGTATGTCTGGATTGACAGCCAACTCATATAGTAAAAATGAGAGAGTAGTGGATGAGGTCTCAAAACCACCAACAAAGAACACGAACGCTTGCGCGGCCATCTCCTCCAGCGTAAGCCCCTTCTCATCGGCGCTATCATCGAACTTTAATTTACCTTTATTTAGCTCCATCAGTATGTTCAAGAAGTCATTACGCTGCACATCTTTCTTCTTCCTATAATCAACAGCTTCACGTACAATATTCAGAAAGAAATCCGTTATATCGTCCGGTATCATGCGCACATGCAATTTGCGTGCCACAGACGGCGCCGCAGTTATCATTGCATTCACGAAACTTGAATGCCGACGATCGGTAAAAATACGACGTCCCATTTCACGGAAAATAGCATCCGGGTTCTTGAGACTATTGCACTCAATGCCAAAAGCACACGACCCAATCACATCGGTGGTGAAACGTGCCATAAAATCCTTGATCTCTATTTCGTTACTCTTTGCCAGTTCGGTATTTATGGTATCGACGAATTGTTCAGCCACCGAAACCACAGTGGGGAACATGAACTTCATTTGGCCAGAGGTGAAGGTGGGCGTGAGTTTGTTGCGCATTACGCGCCATTTATGACTTTGTAATAGAAACAAATGTCCACTGAGCGGATCATCCTTCTCATTGATATAGAGGCCACGATCGGTGAATTTGCCAAAGTCTTTAATTAACACCTGTTTGGTCAACTCCGGTGTGAGCACCAGAACCGAAGGCTTTTGCAGAAAATAAAGTCCACAAAAGGGGCCCGACCCGACGTAACGTTTGTAGACTTTCGTAAAGGCTTCGGCAATACTTTGTGTCTTTGTGACACCCTGTAGATTACCATGAATCCAGTGGGGTGTATCACAAGGTATGCCTCTGCGCTGCCAATAAGTTAGGTTCCGTTGTGTTATATAAATGAGCGCAGCAACTGCCGCCAAAATAATGCTCAATAGAATTTCTGTTACCGCCATAACTCCGATCTCTCGAGTTGTAGACTATCTACCGTTTTAAATACACAATTGTCTATGCGAGCGCAACTTAGAACTCGAACTGTTGATAATTACTCCGTAACTGCAACATTTATAGTAACTTTTCAGTAGTAAACAAGATGACTAATACAGACCACCAACAGCAATAATTATCTGCATGGAGGTATAAAGTGTATCCACTCAAATGACATAGCAGTTTTACACTCAAGTGTGCCTACGAACTATGTGCAAATGTGCGTGATAAGATTATTTCACTTGTTTGTACAAATAATATTCTAATGTAATTTGCTTTTGCATTAAGTAATAAAATTTCTGAGTCAAGTTGAAGGCAGCGAATTCCCACGCTGCAACATTGCAGCTTGCGGTATTTTTGCCATTCACTGTCTCTTTTCACTGTAATAAAAATTATGTTTTTCTGGTATGGACCACACTTAAGAAGAACGTTTTGAAAGAAAAATTAAGAAGACCATCATGAAAACAGCTGATGGAAATACTGAAAGACCCTTAGACGGAGTTGGAAACGATGCCCAACAGGAGAAGTCACATTTAAACTACTTTTAGACTTAATCCACTCACCATAACAAGATAGAATACCCTCGAACCCCTTGGTTGCCGTAGAACAAAACCAATGCATTTCTACTCTAGCTACAGCAATAAATATCAGGATACTTCTAATCTATGAAGAAAGAGGGTCCCAAAAAGGTTTCGTGACCACCAATAAATCATTTATATTCATAGAACTTAAAACTTGACGTATACTTTGTCCAATAAGTACTCAAAGCTTTGATATAATAGAGGCGGAAAGGATCGACCAGCTTGTACAAAAAGAACCGTATAATATGGATATGCTATTAGGGCAGATATTTCTGCGAAACTGAGTCAAAACTTCATGTTATTAATTCGAACTTCGACCCTCTAGTTATAGACGATTTAAAACTGGTTCGATAAGCTATAGAAGATGGGAGAGATTCCTCAGTTAAGAGCAATAATGTCGTACTAAAGAATTCATAGCTGGATAACAGTGGAAGCTTTAAGCTTAAGCTGCCATATGTACACATTAAAATTCGTGAGAGATTCTTATTCAAACGATTTTCTCGCTCTCTCTCTCACAAAGCACACAAGCCTTTGTATGTATGTGATTGGCGTTGCAACCGTTTAGCCGGTTATAGCAGAATCGATGATAGTGCGCCACTTCTCTCTTTCCTTCGCAGTTCGGCGCCAGATGGAGATCCCAAGTGTAAGCAAGTCGTTCCCCACTTAGTCCCTCCAACGGAGTGGAGGCCTTCCCCTTCCTCGGCTTCCTCCGGCGGGTACTGCATCCAGAATTTTCAGAGCTGGAGTGTTTTCGTCCATTCAGATAACATGACCTAGCCAGCGTAACCGCTGTCTTTTTATTATTCTTCTTCTTCTGCACCATAAAGCAGCACGGGAATGATAAGCGAATTGTAGAGTTCAAGTTCAAGTCAAGTGACATTGTTCGTGTTGTTGATGAAAGGTATATGAAATTATCTACGACTTCGAAGTTATTACTGTCAACAGTAACGTAGGAGCCAAGACAAGCCTTTGCTAGAACCCAAACAAATATTTAAAATATTTTCTAATAAAAAATAAAGGCTTCAGAAATGTTTAGTAAAATAATGTAACTTTATTATCTCTTTTCAAACATTATAATAATAAAATATTAAAACTTTTAAGAATTTAAATACTTTGTTGATCAACCAAAAAGTTTATATTTAACAAAAAACTTCATTAAAATCCAAATCCAAATACGAATTTGTGTCTAAGAGATTGAGGGTTCAATAACCGAAAGAAACCTCAAAATCTTGAGAATGCACAAACACACTGGCAGTCGCGGATTTAATAAAAGCAAAAAAGAATACTTTCCCCAATACTTTGGGAAGCCATAATATCACATTTACAGTTAACATTTTGTACTGTTACAGTACACAGACTCTAAATTTGTAAAAGTGTATATAATACACAAGCATAATTACCTCGCACAGGTATTAGGAAATTGTCATTAAGTTCATGGTAAATAAACTTATTTTGGTTAAAAAACGTTTTCAAGAAAAATATAAAACTACTTTTCCAAAGACGTTTTCCGGTTAACTTAGATACTAATAACTATGAAAATGCTTAAAACTAACATTACGCATTAAATGCGTTCCACTTTCAAAAAGATACCGTTTCTTGGTATGGTCGAAAACGATTTGCTGATCCGCACTGGCACCTCGGTTTGTGCGCTCAGAGAAAAGCGAAAATTGCGCAGTAAGTATGTCAGCGCCACGCGCATTTCCATATGACCGAAACGAAAGCCAATACACTTGCGCGGCCCATCGCCGAAGGGCAGCCACTCGATCTTGTCACGTGCCTTTATCATCTCCGGCGTGAAGCGTTCCGGATCGAAAGTTTCGGGATCTGGATAGATTTCGGGGTCATAATGTATGCCAACCACGGGTATCGTGACTAACGTGCCAGCCGGTATAACGTAGTTTAGATGCCCCGGTACGACGTAATCGTGCAAAGCTTGACGCGCCAGATGCGGTAATATCGGGTACTTACGTAACGTTTCTGTTAAAGGCACACAGTCACATATATGGCTAATAATACAATAATAGCAAATACGTACCTGCTATCACCTGCTTCATATATGCCATCTCGTTCAGCGACTCAAATGTGATTTCGTTGTCGTGTTGACACAACGTCTCGTTGATTTCACAGCGTAGCCGTTCCTGTAGCTCGGGTTGCATAGCCAGCTCATATAGCGCAAAGGAGAGCGTCGATGATGACTTTTCGGAACCTGCAGCAAAGAAGAAAAACGCTTGCGCTGTCATCTCCTCCACAGTCAGACCCTTAAATTCATCATTTTTATCATACCTGAATTTTCCGTTCTTATTCAACTCCATCAGCAGTTCCATCAAGTCATTGCCATGCACGTTGTACTTCTCACGATACTCCACATTCTCGCGCACCAACCGCATGAAGAACTTCTCTATGTCCGGATGTATGGTACCCATATGTAGTTTTTGCGCCAATTGCGGGAACCCTTGAATGAGACCAGATACCAGAAGCCCGTGACGACGATCGGTGAATATGCGACGCCCAATTGCGCGACACTCAGCGTTAGGATTCGTCAGACTGTTGCATTCTATACCCAACGCGCATTTACCAATCACATCGGTTGTGTAGCGCCCCATCAGTTCCTTGACTTCTACATTGGCATTGCGCTGCATCAGCTGATCGAGTGTGCTGACCATTTGCTCTGCCTTATCGCGCACAGACGGAAACATGCCTCGCACTTTGCACTCGGTAAACGTTGATGAGAGTTTACCATGCAACAAATGCCATTTTTGACCATCGACGAAAAACAAATGACCCGTTAATGGATCGTCCTTCTCATTGTGGAATAGACCACGATCACTGAAGTTTGAGAAGTCCTTAATCAGCACGTTTCTCACAAGCTCTGTATCCAAAACCATCACAGCGGGACGTTGGAAAAAATAATAGCCACAAAAGGGACCTGTGCCCTTGTAACGCTGGTACATTGAACGTAAGATCTCCGAGAAGCCGTACAGCTTGGTCATACCACGAAAACTGCCATACAAGTAGCTGGGCTTGTCGTGTGGTATGCCGCGCTCCTGCCAGTAGTTCATGCGCCGCCAGAATATATATGTGATGGCCGATAGTAGAGCGACGACGCTTGAAAAAAGCACAAATGTCAGCGTAAATGTGAAATTTAAAACGTAGAATGTAAATACGGCCATCTTCCAAGTGAGCGTGTAACTTAAAGTAGTTGTATACATTACAAACTGAAACCGAGCACTAATAGCGCCTCGAGTGGCGTAGCGCGCTTATATAGCGTCGACTAGAAGGCACGCTCCGACGTAAACAAACACGCGTCCGCTCGTGGCTGATGTCCGACAGCTGTCTAGCATTTTTATTAGATACGTAAATGGCGGTCAACAGTCGCGGCAGACGAGTGGGTTCGTGTGTGACTAGCACCCAGCTGTATGTGAGTTCGCAACCTGAGCGCATCAAGAGGAATAGAGCGCATTTATTTCTTCCATTAAGTACTAACAAACAGATAGTGGAAGCCAATGTGCAGCGATCGTATTAGCGGCCGGTTCATTAAAGGTATCATAGGGGTCCGTAATTATAGGAGAAACTTGGCCTAACATCTGTTGATTCCATATAAATAATTTTTTTTACTAATACTATTACAATTAGTAGCGCAGTGGGAGGTCCATTTGAGTAGACGAACAGGCAAAACGACGTAGTTTATTAGTAATAAATAAATAATAAATAAATTATTACCGACCGATAAGGAGTGATATATTAGTAAACCTGAAAAATAAAAGAATAAAAACTCCTAACACCAACCTAAAGAAATTTCTATGTATTAGTTTTTATTTTTGGTAATTCTTATAGAACAAGTAAGTAAAAATGTTGTCAGTTAGTTGTACATAGATTAGGTTAAGATAGACATCGAAGCTGATCCCACGTTGGAGATCAGTGGGACTCTACTAGAAGAATTGAAATATCAGTTCCTCGTGATGTCGAAAACTTCCAGCTATAGATCAGAAGTCTATTGACCAATGTACCTATCAAAAATCCATTGACAAGGCCGGTTTCACCGAAGATATGATCTAAAATCGGTATGTCTCCACTCCGCCTTCTTCCAGAGCACACTAATAATTGACGTCCTTCTGTATTTTTACAATCACCGCCTCCTAAGGCGGTTCGGCCCACTAATCTTCGCGCTTACAACTGATTGCTGGTTGTTTATAAACGATTCTATGTAAATATGCTCTTTGTCCGATTTGTAAAATTCCAGTTATAGATTCGGAAAATAATGCGACTACATTTCTGATATTGAATAAACTATTTAACGCGACGTTGTTATTATTCTGCGAAATGACGGCTAATCAGTGCGCTGTGGTGAAATTACTGCCGACACAAAACTTGTTTAATAAAGCGGCTTTATTATCAGCACGGGAGCGCCAGTGGCGGCTCACTTGTACGCGTCTCGCATTCAAACAAAGATCTGTGCTACTCTGTTTGTTTTCCAAATAAGTATATGTAGTATGCTATGCATAAACAGGCGATAATTCATCTATAGAAGTGGTCGTAAGTATGGCTTTCGTGTGGCTATTTTTATTTTGCGGGCGCAAAACTAAAATATTGGTTTGCATAGCACAGCGGGTGTTTGGGTGCAGCCGCACTTGCTCTTGGATGAAGATATGAATAGATATTGAAATGCGTTCTAAGTGTGTTGGAACGTGTTGTCTAATTTTTGAACTAATGAATACAAGGCTAGGGTGGAGATGATTGTCAAAGCATCATTTAGCTAGAGAACCATTTCATTCCATGATTTTTTAACGCTTGTTCCGAAATTGTCTTCTGTAACATTTTGGACCTCGTTGACCTTATTAACCTACGGGTAACGCGAGCACTTTGACCACATCTTAAGAACCATCTCTTGATGTTTCGGGAATTTCTGAATACTTTTGCACTGACCGAGACACACGCCATTCATATGACATGTCTCACTAACTTGAATTCAGAGAGTTATATGCGGTTAATGACTTGGATGACAGTACCAATGCTCATTTGCAATTCTATTAAATTTAAAGTCATAAGTGAACCAAAAACAAAAAAAAACAGTTTCCGTAAATCTCCTCCTCACCCTGTATAAGCGTACGCCAATTAGACTTTCAAATTACACACAAGTCGGATGAACTCGGTCCGTTTGAGCGACAACTTAAAAGGCAGAGAACGCAATTTCATTGTTTATAACACACAAACAAAACACTATTTTGCAAAAAATTAAATTAGCATACAATTAGTATGGCATGTAGTAGTTCAAAAAACAATAGGCGGGTTACCCTGAGCGCCAAGTCAACAAACCCGCGATAAGTTTTCTTTCACCTTGGGAGTTAGACAAAATAGAGGTGATAGTAAAAGAATTATTTTAAACAACTATTTATTAAAAGCTTGTAGAACAGATGGCGTTTTGACTAGCTGAAATGAGAATTTAATTAACGGAATTGAAATTAATTACCGTTACAACAGTAAAGCGCACGTACAACATACATGTACGGATGTAAGTCTAAATGTAAGTATGTATATATGTTTATGGAATAACATAAGTACTTATGTGAGCTTATATATAACAGCATATCCATGCATGACAGCGCATTTATACGCGCTCAATCTTCAGGTGTATACCACCTTGCGGGAATAGCGCGAAAGATTTCTGGAAAACCATCGGAATTTGCGTCTTTTCGCAAGGCGTGAACTTATACCGACGCAGTAAGTACGACAAGCCGACGCGCATCTGCATTTGGCCAAAACGCATGCCGATGCAATTGCGCGGACCATCGCCGAAGGGCAGCCAATCGACGGAGTCACGCAACTTCACCGCTTCTACGCTGAAACGTTCTGGATTAAATTTATCGGGTTCCGGATAAATCTCTGGGTCGTAATGTATGCCGATTGTGGGTATGGTGACCATCATGCCCTTCTTGATCACATATTTGGGATGACCCGGCACTACGTAATCAGCAGCCGCTTGACGCATCAAATTCGGCGCAATCGGATATTTTCGCTGAGTCTCTGCAATAAAGGAAAGATACAAAGTCAATTCACATTTCTTGCATAAATACGCATAGTTTACTCACCGGAGAGCACCTGTTTCATATACGGCATGTCCTCCATGCACTCGTACGTGAACTCATTATTATATTTCTGAATGGTCTCCTCGATTTCTGTGCGCAAACGTTCTTGTAAATCGGTTTGCAGTGCCAATTCGTACAGCGCAAATGCCAAAGTTGTGGCCGAGGTCTCGAAGCCGGCGACGAAAAACACAAACGCCTGTGCTGTCATCTGGCTCACACTCAACGCACGCAATTGATCATCTGCACTCTTCAAGTGCTTACCCTTATTGAGGTCCATCAGTATGCTCATAAAGTCATTGCTGTGCACATCATTACGCTCACGATATTCGACGTTCTCACGCACAATGCGCAAAAAGAAGTCGGTAATCTCCTGCGGCATGATAGCCATACGCAGACGTCGCGCCACATTCGGAAAACTATTAATGAAGGCATTCACGATCGGCCCATGACGACGTGATCCGATTATCTTGCGCCCCATAACACGAAACTCGGCGTTGGGATCTTGGAGACTATTGCATTCAATACCAAACGCGCAATTGCCGATCACATCGGTGGTGAAACAGGCCATCATCTCCTTCCAATCCCACACATGCTCATCGCAGGCGATGCGCTTCTCCACAGCGACCATCAGCTGATCGGCCACCTTCAATATGGTGGGGAACATGAATTTCATTTTCCCCGAAGTGAAAGTGGGCGTCAGCTTATTACGCAACCCACGCCACTGCTGGCCATCCAAGCGAAAGAGATGACCGGTGAGCGGATCATCTTTTTCATTATAGAAAATGCCGCGATCGGCAAAATTACTGAAGTCCTTGATGAGTATGCTCTTGATGAGCGCTCGGTCCAACACCAAAACAGCGGGGCGTTGAAATAAATAGTAGCCACAGAAGGGACCCGAACCGCGGTGATGCGTGTATATTTCGCTTAGAATTTCCGCGAAACCTCGCGTTTTCAACAGACCCTTCAGGTTGCCGGCGAAAAAGTGTGGCGGATCGTGCGGTATGCCGCGGTAGCGCCAATAATTCATGCGCCGCTGCAGCAAATAGTAAATAAAAGAGAGCAACGCCAACAGCGCGCCCACTAAAATTGCAAACACAGACATTCTTTTACTTCACCGGCTATCGAACAACTGATCAATAGCAAAGCGTTTTACGAGTGAAAATGTATTTAGTAATAACAATAACTAAGAGAGCCCCGTATATACGAGTGTGTGCAAGCGTAACGACAGAATGGGAAATTCTGGGAATTTGCAAACCAATGCAAAGTGCGAAATGCGAAATGAGTACGTCGATTGCGGAGCTGAAGTGTTTACACTCAACTGACTTACGACTGACTATGAAAAATCGGTTAAGTTATTTATAAACATAAATAGGCTGTGGGCATACAGAAATTTATATCGTACTGTAGATAAGGCCGTTGAGTAATGGACAAGTCAAAATATTTACAAAGAATTCACGACAACCCAGCAAACATATTGCGTCGGCCACCAAATGGGATGAGCGTGGTTCATGCGGTACTTTGCGCTCACAGCTGACATTTGTAAACATGTAGAAAGCGGTGACTTTTCTCTTTAGAAACTTAAGTCCAGCATTTAAACAAGAGAGTGGCGATAAGATAGTCTTGTACGACTCCCAAGCGCAAATCTTACTTATACTATGCTTTCTTACGAGTTATATGTGACTTTTGTTGCTCTCTCATTTACGAGAGAGACTTTTACTCTCTATGGAATATTGAATTAAACATCCCTTCTTAACTTCACTTGAATAACCTTATTTTTCAAGTCAGTTAAATGTGTCGTCTGGGTTCCGTGCTCCTTCATATTATTCTTCAGAATGTTTTATGTTTGCACTGACTTTATTTGCTTGCAAATATAATATATAACCTTTTTCCATTAATTGCTCTTATTCACAAAATAAATACTCACATGTTTCACAGTTTAAACAGTACTCTGGTATTTTATGAGCGGGAATCAGCAAGCGGCTCGGTTTAAAATATAAAAAACTCAGCGTAAGTTAGTATATAAAGTTGTGTGTAATATAAATCAGATGGACTTTTTACTCGCTGGGAACTTATACGTTATCTCTTAACAGACAAGTGTACAAAGAACTCATAACCATATGTAGTTAGGTATGTGGCATGATTGGCAATGAATTTCTAAAAAAAAACCCCACAATTTGGTTTATTTTCTAGGCAACATTAAATAATATTATTTTTATGCGTTCGCTGTAACCGATCAATTACAATCGATCATAAGTAATCAAGCGCCGCCGTTAGATATATAGTATTTCTACAGATACAATACACGCATGACTCTGCTGAACAACAAGAGTGTGCTGAAATAATATAGCAATTACAAATATTCTCCAATTCTTTACCTTCGCTCAAGTAACTTTATTAAGATGAAATTTAAAATTCATTTAACAAAGTAATAAGTACTTTCGAAACTCTTGCCAGTAATCTAGCATATTTATGTTTACTGGGCAATCATTTAATTTATGTTCTACGCGACATTGGACATTTATGCATGTTTTCAGAGAAAACACAATAATTTGAAATGCGAAATTTCAAGTGAAATGCTAAAATTCAAGTTAAATCGAATTTAAAGTAAAACAAATGTTTTTTTATTATTTTTTTTTTTTTATTTCAATTTTTTTTGAGACCTATTAAAGACATCTAAAACATTTATTTATTATTAAATTTCTTGTTATTGTTATTATTAAAAATTTTATTAATTTTATTTTTATTAAAAATGCATTTGTCATTCAACTCACTTCAAAATTAACTACAAATCAAAACAATTCAAGATACTCGAACAAGGTATGCACCTCCACTCTCAATTAGAAGCGATTTGTATCGCATGCGAATTGATAAACAGTGACTACAAACTAATTCCAAGTGCACTTCTTTCAAGCTAGAAACACAATCCCGAAAGTATACAGAACATTTCGGGATTTTGATAAAGGAAAAGAGGAAGTTTTTAGGAGTTTTTTCTAGTTAAACAGTCTGTAGATAGTTCTCCCAACTTAGAACAAAAATTTGGTTTGGTATACATATAATAATAGAAAGAGATAACGGAACACCAGCAGCTCCAGCTACAAATGTTCTCTGACTTAATATTCCCAATATTTATATAATTTTTTGATAAAAAAGGACATCGGAAGGAACTGTTGAAAGCATTAATGAGGTTTTAGCTAGGAAAGACCTAAAAATAAAAGGGTCTTTGAGGTTTTGTTAGATTTTATTCGGTGCCAAACTGAAGGCTTAGTGAGCACCATTGGAGACTTAAAATTAAATTTTCTGGAAACTCCTTTACTTAGATCGCATGTTTCGATAAAACTCTAGTTCCCTTGATTGGTTAGAAGTGTGAACTGTTAGGAAGCTTTATATGCTTGTCGTAACAAAACAAGAGTGCCTGAAGCACCCAAGCGCTTTTATTAGATAACTAAGTATCCGTAAAGCTCATTTAAAACTTGACACAAGTACTTTAGTAACAAAAACAAAATCTGTGTAGTTTTTATCTCGAAGTTGAGAGGGCTGATTTACTTTCATTTTTATCGCTTCAACCTTTGATAAGATAGCGCATGTGAGTTATTTAAGCGCGAACTAACATATGTAGGCACACATTGAACTTATCATGATGTTTATATATGTATATACAAATATATATGTACATATATACAAGCATGGGGTATAAATTTGTTAGCTAACCGAATTATCACCTTTATAGTTGTTTTTTTATTGCATACTGATTACTTATTATCTGCGCCCTAACCACACCAATTAAGTATTTATAAGCATTATCTGACAAAAAATCAAAAAATAATATTTATTTAACCAATAAATATATGTATACATAAGTAAGTTAACGCCACAAATGAGCTACACAAACAAACACACACAGCGCACAGAGATTTTCGTGACACAATTCCAAACAAGTACAGACAACTTTATATAATCTGCGCTCACTGCCATACCATATACTCGTACCTGTCTATCAACGCCCACGCACGCTTAGTCACACGCTCCTCTGACTCGAGTCAAAGCGCTGACAATAAATTAAATTATCGGCGCGTCGTTTGAATGATGGCCTAAACAACAACAAATGCGCGCAATCGAAATATATATAGAAATAAATTGCATTTGTTTGCAAATATCAATCGAAACAAAGCGCGTTCAAGGTGTACGCCAGCGTGATGGTTATTGACTAGTTTAGTGCGCACAATGCAGCGCGACGGCCAACCGACATTGGAGCGGATGCTGCGCGATATGAGAATTTATTGCAATGCGACAATCTACTTATATGCATTAAAGGAAGTGCTAACGTTGTTCCGTTGTTGACCGAGAGCACAGCACAGTGTCACTGCTTCGCGTTTACGGTTTACTGCATTTTCGTTAAAACCAAAAGTGGAAACTTGCCCAGTATTGAGCGCTCTTAATTTATTGTGAATTAGCGACGCGGCGGAGATTTCAATTCTAAGCGCTCCTATACGGAGTAACAACGTATTGTGTGACGCAATGAAAATTTCAAATAATCGTAGTACGCTCTGTCGACGCGCACTCACAACAGAACACCTTTCGAGACACCGACCGCACCGCGACCGCAGCGCGTGTAAAGAAAGCTATTAAAAAATCGCTCACCGATAATGACGATAATAAAAATGTTATAAAGCGAATGCGGCGAGCACTGGGCGCACGGAAAAAGCTCCACAATTGACGCCGCTGGAAAAGCGTAGCGTAACGTGAGAGCCGTGCCGCGCCGCGCGGCGGAGTACGAGTCACTAAAGTACTGAAGTAATCGAAACGCTTAGTAAGCGATTGAAACGCGCGTTGAGCGGCAGCGAAAAATACTTACCGACCGTCAAGTGTTTTGTACTTGATTAATAATAGCGAGAAACGCAGGTGCCGGCGGTGGTGGGGCGTGTGTTGTTGTGCCTGTGTGTAACCAGATAGCGAAAAACGTATGTATCTTAACTAAATTAGCGCGTTATTCGGTCGTTCGGTTACTTCCCCAGTGTCTACATTGCCAATGTGGCCTTGAAAAGGGCAAAAAATCAGCTGAAATTCCACGGTGTTCACAAAATAAAAACAAAAAAACCGGAAAAATAACACAAAAAATAACAAAAAATGTGGTGGGTTTGGTTAATTGTTGGTGTTGTACTGGCTGTGCTCGTCATTTTCGTGATTACGCCACTCCTCTACATCTGCTACAAGCGCAACTACTGGCGTTGGCATCAGGTGCCCTACGAACCGCCCGCACCGGAATTCGAGATACTGCAGCGCTTGTTCGGTCTGCGCCCCACACTCGAATGGGAGGAGCTGGAGCACTACGATGCACTGTATCGGAATTTTAAGGGCCAAAGCCCATTTTGCGGTTACTACCATCTCATGCAGCCGCGCGCCCTTATACTCGACCGCGACTTGATTATGCAGATACTGATCAAGAACTTCTCGAATTTCAACGATCGCGGCATCTACCACAACAGCAAGCACGATCCGCTCTCAGCCGATCTGTATAGTCGTCGCGGTGCGGAGTGGAAAGAGATGCGTTTGCGACTGGAGCCGATCTTCGCCAAAGATGAAATGCGCCACCTATACGACGGTTTGCGCGAGTCGTGCGCAGAGTGGCTGAATGGCTTCGATCAGCTGGTGCTAGCTGAGCGCGCACACAGCGGCTACATTGAGATACGTACACAAATACGGCGCTATGTGTTGGCCACTTTGGCTGCTTGTGTATTCGATTTAAACGCGCAACGCCAACAGAAATATCCGCTCAATGTATTCGACGACATGACTCATCTGGAGAATACGACATCACGTCACAGCGAATTTGCGAATGCGTTTCTACGTCGCTACCCGCGTTTGGGTAAGAAACTCAAGCTGCGCACCACTTCCAAAGAGGTGGAAGACTATTTCACGGGGCTCATCACTGAGGTGGTCACGGAACGCGAACAGAGCGGTGCCGTTAAGAAAGACTATCTGCAGCTGCTGGTTAACTTAATGCAGCAGGAGTTGAGTACGCACGAAGTGCAAGATCAAACAATGAAGGAGCTCAAGGAGCACTTAATGGATGAGTTGGCGGCGCATGCGATCTCCTTTCTGAAGGCGGGCTTACGCCCAACCACACACACCATCACATATGTTCTGTATGAGTTGGCTCTAAACGAACCCATACAGCAGCAGTTGCGTGACGAGGTGGAAGAAGCCTTGCAACGGCACAACAATGAGCTTTCCTACGATTGCATACGTGAACTGAAGTTTCTGGGTCAAGTTATATCAGGTGAGTTACCTGCTAAGTAAATCGAACATGAAACTCATTTCTTCTCTGTTTTACAGAGACCATACGCCTGCATCCGGTTGTACCTTATCTGATACGACGCACACTCACCGATTTCCCGGTACCGAACAACAACAAATATGTGCTCCCCAAAAATATGTTCATCATCGTGCCGACACATGCCATACACAGCGACGCTGAATATTATCCCGATCCGTTTATATTCAAACCGGAACGCTTTGGTCGCACAGACAATAAACGACGCGACCTCTGCATGTGGCTGGGCTTCGGCGAGGGTCCACGCAGCTGCATTGGTCTGCACTTTGCGCAGCTTATGATGCGTCTACTGCTGGCACAGTTGATCACGCGTTACAGTTTCAGTGTGGATCGTACGCGTTTGATGGTCAAGCCACAGAATGTGATTAGATTGCGTGTGGACCCGCTCAATGAACAACCCGAGGGCAGGGAGGCGGAAGTGGTTATCTAGCTGTATTTCGGGTATATGGGTATTTTAGGTTTTTACAGGGTGACTATTGTAAATATTTATTTATGTATATTTTTGTTATGTGAAAATCTTGAAATGTAAAAAACACCACACGACTCTACGCTTAAATGGGCCCAGCAGTGTAATATATTATTAACTTATTTTTATTTGAAATGCTTTTTTAGAAAAGTAAACATTTGTTATTGTGAAACAACAAAATCTAGGAGTCTAGTTAAGCGCAGTGACCTCTTCACTGCCGTGCAGTATTGACCTAGCTATAAGTGTAGAAACAGTTTGTATATCAGTTACAATAACAACGAAGACATAGCGTTAACAATGTTAGTGAGAAATGTTAATAAATGAAGAAATTAAAAAATAATATTGTGAAATCGGTCTTCAGATTACTTATTCATATCTTTATCATTAAGAAATTGCCTCAATAGTTTGGGAAAATAATTATCGTTTTGCAAAACCTAATTCTTGATCTGGTCAGAACATGCTTTTTAGAGGTTATAGTTATAATCCACACTTAGATAGCTAAACGGAGGGCAAAAGCTTTCATTCCACAAACATACTGTTATCGGACCATAAAAGCTAATCCATAGCCGAATGTTCGCTAAGATAGAGCTTATCAGCTTCAGATTCTGAAGTGATCGTGCAAAGATTTGCGCAAGTAATACTGAACTCTTCAAATAAAGCAACCCTATTTTATTTAAATTTACAGTTAATTTTGTAAAATATTTTTCTTGAATATGCAACACCCTGTATATATCACAATATAATAACTTCTATGGAGCTTAAATCATAATAGAGAAGTTTTTTTTGTTTTGTTGCATAATTTTTACCAGTTGATGGACGGCACCAATTTGTCAGCATCAACCCCACAAATAATAACAAAGACAAAAAATTGCGCAAAAAACGAGGTATGTTCAAAAAATAACGGGAATTTTGAAATTTCCATTTGTAGACATTTTTTTTGCCCCTTATGAATATGATAACAATTTCAGCTGTATTTATTACTTAATTTGTCTGTAACAACCGGTAAGGTTCTAGTTGTTTTTATGAGCTTTCAGCTTTTCGTTTGTTAAAAGCTCACACTTCGTTGAATGTTCGTGAATTCTTGGTCAAAAACAATACCGTAACACAGCCCAGGTTCCATATTTGCCAAATATCCGATCCATGTGACTTGTTCATATTTCCAAAAATAAAAAGAACTTTAAAGGGTCAAGGGTCATCATATCCCAAAAATCGAGTGTGTCGACGATTGAACGAAACGCTGACATAAATGCATAATATCGTTTGGAGACTATCTAGGAGGCCGTCATTATTAATGTAGACGAATGAATAAATACTTTTTTCAAAAAAAATGAAAATTCCCGTTATTTTTTGAACACAGCTCATATAGCTGCCAACAATTCATTTAGTTCAGTTGATAATTGTGGGAACAAATATAAACTGCTATCCACGCAAAATTTCAGAGATCGCTTAGGAAATATTTAACTTGCCATTGAATAACCAGAGTCTAACATTTCACTTTCAAAACGCAAACATTGCAATTAAATTACGAATAAATTACTAATTGCGCTCGTTTTAATTAAGTGATGATGATGGGGTTCACAAGTGGTCAAGGTGACTCCACTCATTTGCAGGTACAAACTACAAAGCGAGCACGCGGCGGTGCGGCATATACAAAGCAGTGCACGCCTCCACGACAACGCACTAACAACAATAGCATTTGTATGAATATAACGGTGTAAAATATTTGCGATGCACGCATAAATATGTACAACAACAGCAACACGCAAGAAACCGCATAACAACAACTTTCATTCGCTCAGCTGATGGATTAGACAGCTGACAGCTAGACAACTTGAGCGTGAGCTCTAACTTAACAAGCAGCGCTAAGCGAGCGGGTCAACGAAGCGAGTGTCTATGTTTGCTGCTCGAAAGAAAGTCATAACGTTCGGATGCCGGCAATAACCGACAGCAATTAATCTGTTGATGCATTCGAGCTAAAAGTCAAATAGCCAACGGCCACCGTCTTCACCAGCAGCAGCAACAACAACAGCAATTGCAGTCTAGTGGCTTATTAGTTTTACTCTTTATTGACTTTATTTTATTGTCTGTTGTATAAATTAATGTCAGCAAAGCTTTATAAATACACCAAACACAAATGGTTTATGACCAAATTTAATTGCTCTATACTCGGATGTACACTCACACTCAGTGCAAACATATGTATGTACATATGTCAAACATTGTTTTCTTATTTCATCTACAATGTAGTACAACAACCAGCGCACACGTAATAAACCGCATTACAATAACAATACGAGCGCACGTAATAAATAATTTTTTTATCGGCAAATTGCACCTTTTAGTGACTTCATTCAAGCGTTGCAGCCACCGCCGAAGTGCGCGGCTTTCATTCCGCAAACTAATTCTACCCATGCAGCCTTGGTAAGCGATATCTGCGGCCGCAGCGAAGCGTAACATAACAAGCCAAGCAACTCTGCCAATGAACGCAGTGAAACGTTTCCCGAAGCAGTGCCGAAATACAGTGGGTCGTAGCCGAAAACTTTTTGGCAGAGACCTTGAGTAGCGCTGGTACGTTGAGACTATCTATTCTGATTCTAAGTTTCGTTTTTTCGAACAGAGAACAAAATGTTCGAAAACTACTTCGTGAGATATGAAAAGACTTAAAAAAATAAAAGTGGTATTTGAGTCTTCCAATTGAACTTATTTCATTGAAATCACTTCAAAAACTGCTGAAGTTGAAGCAAAATTTGGGAGACTTTCAAACAAAAAGTTGTTTAGAGGTTTCTTTGAGAACTCGTTTCAACTTGAACCGCGCTCGATATGAGTCCGAAACATATTTCGCCGAAGCCAAACTCTCGCATGGATTCAGACCTTGATTAGTCCTAGTACTTTGAGCTTACCACTACCCCACGGGGCTAGATCCAACTTATATTCCGATTCCGACATAGATTATTACACACAAAGAGCTTACAGAAATTTTTCGAATTTAGAGAGAACTCAATATATATTCATTCGAGACGAAGCCTTAAATTACTTGTTAATAAAAAATATATAAAGATATGTTTTGGGAATTTATAGGTTCCTCAATTGACACTTCAAATGACGCCTCATATAGCATATATCAGGTTAAAGATGGCCAGCGAAGCTAGAAGAGAATTTAATTTGACCTCAATCAACTGACAAAAGTGAGTATTATTTTGGACTACAATTTATTCCACAGCTTTTTCGGGCTCAACACACTGTGCGCCAACATAAAACAAGATCTAAAGCGCCGGCAAAGAAATACATTTTTGCAACAGCTGCATTACAATGGTAATCAGTCTTATTTTGATTCTCATAGTGTTCGTAACCACCGGTCCTCAACTAACTAACCAACTAAAGTCAAAATAAAGTAAACACAAATCCTTCAAAAACTTTCAAATTTAAATTTAAATTTCTAGGAAGACATGCGGTTGTGGTTAGAGCCCTTGACCGGATATGAATTTTGTCGTAACAGATAAATAGACCTTCCAAAACGCGTTAAATTTTTGGGTATGATTGATCGAAAAATCAAAGGCAGTATACGAATTTTTAAAGATTGTGAAATCCAATAGCGTATATGAATATTAATTCGTTCCGGATACCTAGACCTCTTTTCAGAGTTAGTTTAGAGACTTTCGAAGATTGTGTCTGTGGCCAGGAATTGTGAACTGATAATTGAGATAAATAAGTGGTAATTGTACATAAAAGTTATATTTTTTTGAGTTGAAGAATCACATAGCATATTGGACGAGATCCGTTTGAAAACGGTCTAATATCATACGAACCGTTAACGATGCTGACTTCAAGTTCCCAAATCTTTCGCTATACACTAACGTTCGCCACGACCCAGCGTACACACCGAGTACACGCACACCAAAACTTTTTTCGCACGTCTTCTTCAACTCACCGCATAACAGTGTGAAGGGCGGAACTCGGTGAAAGTTCAGTCGGTGGCCGTTGTGCGTAGATGCGGTTGACAGATTGCGTCGATGCGCCCTTTGATGTCCGCGAGCAATTAAATAGTGAGATGAAAAGCAAACAATGAAAGTGCGAGGCGGCGAAGTGAATATCAAATAAATGAACAATATAAATAAATTATAATACTAATTTTGTAAAGAGGCATTCGAGTGTTCCACAGTGTGTTCCGTTAGGCGTAGGGCGAGGTCTCTTTCTTGCTGAATGTTTCACAGCAAATTTTGTTATGAGTTGCCAATTTAACGTCAATATGCAAATTAAGTGGATCAACAGCGCCGTAACAGAGTGCTGCTGAAAATCAACTGCGAAAAAGCTTACAGCAATGTCTGTTGTTGTTGTGTGAATATATATACAGTGAATTATATAATCAAATCGCAATGATTTGCAGTTCATTTTGCATAAGTGGGTAGAAGACAAACTGTTCGAATATTGTCTCGTGAGTAAGTTGATGTTGGGAAATAGATAAGGGTGGTCTCGAAGAGTTCGAAATGAATACTAAATCACTGCATTTATTTCACTGCAGTCTCAATTTGAGAAACTTGACTTGAGATCGCTTTAAGAACTCGTTTATAATTCCAATCAATCTGAGCTGCGCGTTTCGTACACAAAGCGCGTTATGGTCACGAAGGCCGCATATAGTCAGCTGGCGCTTCAGCGCTTTTTCTCATATGAATTGGGTCACCTATTTTACCCAGCCAGTTTTGTTTACAATTTTCAATTTGAATACTTGCCGACTTTGCTCCAAAAGCCAGCCACAAAAGACACCACATATTTGCTTCGATTTTAATTTAAATGCATTGTAGTCTTTTATTTAAACAGTTAATTTGCCGAACTTATTCAATATTGTTTATTTATAGCCCAGCTATACAACCCAACCTTTATGCTTCTCTCCTTTTTATTAATTTCAACGATAACTTCATAACTCTGTTTTTACAAATTTTATTTTGCGCTTTTCGCGCGCGTCGTCAACAACGCCGCGGTTGGCGCGCAGCACTATCGTTTTCATTCGTCCATGGGTACAACGTCTGTCATTTTCTAGAGCTGTTAATTGAATTTCAAAACACCGCGAAGTTGTTTGCGCGTGGGTCCCCAGCACCGGCGGACCCGTTTTTCCAGCATCTGCACGCATTCAAAGCGCCCAGCCGCACACAAGTGAGCAGAGCAAACCGCGGACCAGCAGATGTGGAACTATTTAGATTAGTTGTCGTGCGCAGGGTAATTTAACTTGCAAATGTAGACATTCCAAGACACTAAATAGACTTATACAATGCCGCAGCGGCAACAACAACAATGAAGAGTGTATTAAGGTATAAAAAAGGTAAGACAATAAAAAGCCAAATATGTACAATGGTGCGTCCGTGTTAATATGCTTCAGATGCGATAACGATGCGTTGGACAACAACTGCAATAACAACAATGAAATAATTAGCGACCACACCAACATCACTTTCACTTTCAGGGGACGCTCGTCAACGCCAATAGCCGGGTGCGTCGTAATAGCCACAATATTTTAGCGGCCCTCAGCGGTCGTCGCGTTTGTGCCGTCATCGCAGAAGACGCAGAAGAGCGTGTGTGTAATTCGTGCAACTTCTATATTTTTCCGTATTTATTTGTATTCATTTTTTGTGTGTTTTCCGTTTTTTCTGCATTCCTTCAGATCAGCGCGTTAATTGCCGCCGTCGTCACAGCGGCTATTCTTCTTCTTCCTCTAATATTCGGTTAATAACAAAGCCACACCGGCAACTGCGGTTTCCCGCCGCACCAAATCAAGCTCAGCTGCCAGCTACGACGAACATGACAAAAACGCTTAAGCAACAACGCGTCAGTCAAGCTGCCAGCCAAACCGCAAATGCGATAGCCAGCTAACCAGGTTGGTCAAACGGCTGCAGTCAGTGCAAAGTCAGTCAGTCGAGCAGTTCACAGCGAAGCGGTCCAATACCGCTGCTTCCACTGCCGAATATACGTAGTAGTCGATATTTTGCAAAGCTACCGCCGCACGTCACTTCAACATGGATCCGCTCACAATTTTGTTGCTTTCGTCCATCATCCTGGCGCTTTTGTGCGTACATTTGCATCGCAAACAACAATACTGGGAGGCACAGGGCATACCGCTGCTCAAACCGTTTCTGTACTTTTTTTACGGCCGTGGTCGCATTGGCACCGACTGCCATGCCATCGATATACCTAATGAAGTCTATCAGCGTTTTCGCGAATCGGGCGCGCCCTTAGCGGGCATGTTCATGCTCAGCGATCCCCTAATCATATTACTCGATTTGGAGCTCATCAAGCATGTGTTGATTAAGGACTTTGCCAACTTCAGTTATCGCGGCCTTTACCACAATCTGCGCGACGATCCGCTGATGGGTAATCTAGCTGCAATCGATGGCCCTTACTGGAAGCGTCTGCGCGCCAAGCTCACGCCATCCTTCACAACGGGTAAAATGAAGTTCATGTATCCCACGCTCATAAAAGTGGCCGAGCAGTTGTCGGGGGTTGTGGATCGGCGCATATCCGCCGAAGGCGTAATCGATGTGAAAGATCTGTCCGCCTGTTATACCACCGATGTGATAGCGAGCTCCACACTGGGCATTGAGTGTGATAGTCTGCACAATCCGCTTGAGGACTTCCGTCTGATCACCGTTAAGTTCTTCGAGGAGTACAGTGTAACGCGCGATTTGATTAGCCAACGTCTGCCACAGCTTGCCAAATTTTTGCACTGGACCAACACACCGAAAGTGGTCACAGATTTCTACATCAAAGTTGTGCGCGACAATATAGCCTACCGTGAGGAGCATGGCATCGTGCGGCAAGACTTCTTGCAAATTATGATCGATCTGATTAAGACAGAATCGCTCACGATGGAAGAGATTGCAGCGCAGGTGTTTGTCTTCATCATTGCGGGCTATGAGACCACCTCGACGACAATGACAAATTGTCTGTGGGAACTGGCGGTGAACGAGGACATACAGGAGTTAGTGCGCGAAGAAATCGTACAGGTGATGCAGGACCATGATGATGTGCTCACCTATGAGTGCCTCAAGCAGATGACCTACTTGGATCAGGCGCTCAAAGGTAAGTGCGAAGAGGAATTAGTTTAATGAAAAGAGGAGAATAAAGTGTGGAAAGAAAAATATGCTAAATTAAGGAATGTGTACTAAGATAAAGTGAAATCTCGAAGTTCGTAAAATTGTTGAAAATATGGCAATTAATGCCTTTTAAGCCATAAAGTGACCAGTCGAAAGACATTAATGTTTTTATGGCTACAATTAATGATTTAGAGCATTTTTATAGCACATTGCATCATTCTCAAGAAAAATATCAAGTCGTGTTTTGCAAAACCTGTACTAACAAGCAATATTTGTTGTTATGAATCGCAAATTAGAGCCTCTTAACAGGCTGTTAGACTCGTATGCGCATGAACAAAGGCAATTAGAAGCCCAGTTTTCGCTTTTGCTGAGACCTTGAGTGTAATTTAGCTAAGTGTTCAGTCATGCTGAAAATTTTGCCACAAATTGCAAGTGTACTCATGGACAAATTAAATATATTTGTTAACAATACTCGTCAAATTAAATATTTACTCGTTAAATGAAGTGCAAATAAATAAACTAGAAACTTGCAAAATTGCTTTTGTAATTAAAATACAAACTAAGTTATTAAGTCACTGACTCAAGATCGCTGAGAATATTTCACACATTGACTGAGTAGCAAAAGCTGTTCTACTTCCCAGATTTTGTTTTACTTGTTTCTTCTCCCTTTTGAGGCATTTGGTAGATCCTTCATCCCTTCGAATATATTATTATCGAAGGAAAGTCTTAGACTTTACATTATATATCCCGAAAAAACAAAAAAACATCTCGTAAACGATTCATCACAGTCTATGCTAAGATACTTTGACCTCTCATATTCTCTGGAAACCCAGAGACCAAAGAGAACACTATTAGAATACTTATAATGCTTCAACCAGTATAGTATCAAATTATTTTGATCACCAAATAATCATACCAAATTTTCCATTCAATCGCAGAAACCCTACGCAAACATCCAATTGCGCCCGCATTGAAGCGCGTCGCTTATGAAGACTACAAAGTACCGGGAACTAACTATGTCATCAAAGCCAACACCACGGTACTCATACCATCCGAAGCGATACAACACGATCCACGCTACTATCCAGAACCAGAGAAATTCGATCCGTTGCGTTTCACACCCGAAGCCATGGAGGAACGACACCCGATGACATTCCTGCCCTTCGGCGATGGGCCACGCAATTGCATTGGTCTACGCTTCGGGCGCATGCAAGTGCTCATCGGTTTGGTAATGCTGTTACGTAAATATCATTTTAGTGTGGCACAGACTACGCCCATACCGATCGTGTACGATAAAACGATACTGCTACGTGCGCCGAAGGGAAAAGTAGAGCTCAAGTGTGAGCGCTTGGTTGAGCAGAAATACGTAGATCATGTGGGAAAGGGTGTTGATGTAGAGTTGGAAAACTTTGCCTCAAGCATTAGAGTGCGCCGTGAGTATGAATACGCAGATGGCGAGAGAAATAAATAGTACTATTGGAAGTGTAATATTTCGGTTGTGAATTGGTTAATTTTAAAATGTGGTGCTGATGACAGTCACAGTTTGAGTTTGCGTCGTAAGAGACTGCTTCATAAAGAGATTGTGATGATGAGAATTGTTTCAGACCGGTTATGTGTAGGTTGTGAAAATTGTAAGCGAAATTATTATACAAGTTAGATATTTTACCAAGTCGGAAGACGAAATCGTAGTTGGAAATAACTGTCCAAGCACATAATGTACCTAAACTTAGTAGTATAGTTACGAGTCCTGTGCACTCGCTTAGTTAGTCTCCTGCTTTAGTGCGACCAAATAGTTTAACGGTGCTTCCGAACCGCTTACCAAATACAAGTTTTTTTTGCATTACCATATATATTGACACTGCATATGCATATATTTTTTACCGTTATATCAATATACTTACGCATATTTTATTGTTTTTATAAATATTTTATTCAGAAAAAAACCGTAATTTTATATTTGTATTTTTCAAATAAATTTTTTTGATTTTTTATTTTAAAAACATCGTTTCTCATACACAAATTAACATTTGCGCATGTTTATCTATATAATTTTTGATTTTAAAAACTGCAAGTAAGTATATATTATATAATATTACTTAATTTTTAAAGTGGTATATATATGTATGTATAAATATGTATTTGTAGTTGTATATATTCAAACGCGTGCTTAGTTTCAAAGAAAAAGCTGCTACTTTTTTGTTTTTTAGTTTTTAGATTTGTTTAACCCTTATTTACTTTTGAAAATTGACTCTTGTGCTGTTATAATTAGCGAATACGATTGTTATGTGCTTTGTTAAAAAGTGTTTTGCGTTTTCAAAGTTTGCTATACAAATTGGTTGTTCATTGTCACTTAGTTGATATGGCTATTTTTAACAGTTTGGACTCACTGTGCAATATAAATATTATGTTTTCTGCTAACTCTAGGTGAAATACCGTTAATATTATTTTGAGTAATTTTTTTTTTAACGAGTGAGTGAGAGTTTTAAGTAATAAATGTGCAAAAAAAAATATTTTTTTTTCAAAATTTTGATTTTCGAAAAATTAACACTGGTCACTTAAAGGTTAATAAATCAGAGATAAAAATTAAACTTATTTATTTTCAACTTATTGCATAAATTATAATATTTATTATAAATAATTAATCTGCTGCATTATCATTTCATTAGTTTATTTAATTTTAAGATTAGTGCTTTCTTTTGTAGAAATGTATTTTTAGAATTCTTTGAATATTAATTGATTTGTGATTTCTCTTGTTTGTTAGCTTTAGTACCAACATTATTTCTTTGTTTCCAATATTAGCATGTCATCAATTTCGTTTTCGTTTCTTTGAAGATTCAAATATTTTCTTCTCTTGCACATTTCTCTACAAAAATTTGTGTGGAATGTTAGTGAGTGCGCGTCAAAAATTGGCTTTAACAATTGATATGTTGCTGTGTCTTTTCAAAAGCTTTTATAAAATCTCTCATAAAACGTCGCACAATTCTTCGAGAATTTTTAACTTAACTTAATTAGTATAACTAAGTAATTTCATTTGTCGCCAGCACGCTGACTAAGTGCCAGACTAAGTGATATATATTTCAAATACAGTGCCATCTAATAGCAAAATCTACTAATTTTAAGAAAAAACATTCTAATTTGTTCGTTAATTTTTTTTTTGTGGCTGGCATCGTTTTCAATGTTTTGCAATAATTTTGTTTAAAAGTTAAAACTTTTGCGTCAATTAAATCACACCCCGCTTCAAAAACTCATTCGCTCATTAAGTAGGCTTCGGGCCGCGCGGTAACTCCAGCGAGACACGTGTGGCCTCGCCGCGATTTGGCTGCTTGCTGCGCAGCATTTGCTCGTGCACGTACAGCAGCAAGCCGAGGTCGCGATGTCCAGCCTGCCAGGCGATTTTGAAAGCCGTAGCGCCATCCTGCCGTGGAACGAGCGTATAAAAGTATTATTAAATCAAAGTCAACATATGAAAGACAAAACACACGCACCACATCCGTTAAAAGCGAATCGCAGTCAGGCTGTGACAACAAATGCTTCACCAGGTCCGTGCGTCCATTGTCGGCGGCACACATCAGCGCTGTGCTACCGTCCTCGTCCTGTATGTTGATGTCCGCGCCGGCGGCCAGCAGCAGCTCCGCCATCTCTTTGTTACCATGGGAAACAGCCAGTATCAATGCGGTCTGGCAGTGCTGTGGATGTGGAAGGAAGGTAGGAAAGTGTTTTCGAGGGAAATATTAATTATTATTTTTTTAGCCGAATTTCGAAGGGTTAAAATGAGAAAGCATGCATCATATAAAATCAAAAATCAAATATGAGTTCTTCTTTTGGTCCCATGTGTGTGATATTGACTGGGCCATTACCTACCTTTTTGGCTCGTATATTGACATCGGCCATCTGGAACAGTCGTTGTACGACTGTGCGATGCGCAGCGTTTTTCAGCTTTGCCAATGAGACGAGCATCACACAAGTGTATCCAGCGTTATTCATTTGATTTACATTGCAAACCTTTGAATCGAGTAATATGGATACGACGTCAAAATTGCCATGCGAGACCGCATAATGCATTGCTGTGTTGCCCTGGAAAGCAAAAGGCACATATGATTCAATGAATTTCGAGATCAGCTCATAATGAAGTAGACTTACATTAGCATCCACCATATTAACACAGTACTCCAACAGCGACACCGACATCTCCTCGAAGCAATCCAAGTAGTCTTCTACTTCGTGTGGATTCGCTTTCTCGGTGCTCGAGATCCGGAACCATTCCTGTTGGATCACCAATTTGGATGACTTCAAGCTAGCCGCCGACAGCGACTTTGCGTCGATTTTCTTTAACAGCGAATTGTTGATGGTCTTCAAAGCGTTCAGCATCTCATCAGGCGGAACAAATCTGTAACCGTAGCAAGCAGTTTAATAAGAGGCTTATTTTATCAAATACAATTTAGTTTGAAAAACACACTTTTGTCGTGGCTCCGCCTCAACCATTGCCAACTTTTGCAGCAACGCCTTCGATGGTGGACGTTCCTGCACTTCGGTCTGTTCTGTCTGCGGCTCATTCTTCGTTGTTACTGTCTTGTCGACGCTACCCAGTTGTCTTCTTGAGATATGACTAGATTTCGTTGTGGTTGTCGTCTTGCGACGTGCGCCCTTTGACATATCAACTTCCGTTCCAGCGTCCTCCTTTTCCTCACACTCCTCAGCCAACACTGTCGCTGCAGTTTCCAATGTGGCATCTCTGAGCTTCTCATTGAAGGAGCTCTCCAAGGAGCGATAAGGTGAAGCGCCATCTTTAAGCGGCGCTGGTGATGCATCGCGAGACCAGCTGACACTCACACGTTTCTCTTCACGCACAATTAGACCGTCGAGACTGGGTTGCAGTGGTGCAGTCTCATCGTCTTTGCTATCGTCAAGCGTTTCAGCATTCTTTTGACTGGCATCAGATGTTCGGCGTGAATTTGCGGCTGAGGAAGGAGCGGTTAAAGAGGGGTTCGCTTTAGGCGGCGTAACCTTGGCACCGACGTTAGGCGCGGTAGTTTTGGGCTCTGTAATGAAACTCTGCGTTTCACTGGCTGACTCCGGTGGCAGAAAGTGGGCAACTGATGGCGGTTTCTCGTGCAACGAACTAAAAAGACAGATGGAAACAGCTTATTACTTAATATTCTTAGGTAAGCAATACCGCTCTGAAGTTCACGTACGTCAGTAGCAGCGCCGAACAGCCACTCACTATCAGCGGATAGCAAGTGAAGCTGCTGAGGCCAGAAAACATTTATGGGCCTCCGCGTCCTGCTTCTCGGAATTTAGTTAAACACTTTAAATCTTTATACACTAACAATAATTGACAAGCGAAACCAATGGAAACCAAAGCAAAGAGTTTCAACTCGTGCGAAAAACACCGCAATAAAAGATTTACACACACCAAATACAATAACTGAGAATGCTGCTGAAGAAGCAAAATAATCCAAAGAAGCTAAGCACGCGAGACCGCGTCCGCGAATGCGTGAGTGTGGTGCTATTAAAGCGTAGCAACCGCGAACTGCGGGTCCATCACTTGAATTTGACTGAAATCGCTGGGAAAAATTTCGGGAGAGAAAATTGCACTGAAGGTCATTGCAGCGTAAGCGAGCGTAAACACCGCACAGTGGTACAAAATGGAGGAATCTGAGGATTGCTTATGCTTTTAAGGAACGTTTAGGCATTTTCAGAACAACCCCAGTTCTTATCACTTTTTTATTACAGAAACTCGCTTAAAGAGTAGTAGAAGAAGTATAGTATTAACACCTATTTTATTTTCCGAAAACATATTCGAGCAGTAAATCTAAAGAACGCACTACAGTGCAAGCTTCATTTTTTTATACATTAAGAGCGTACTTCGCAAGGCGCATGCGTCGGTCAGATAACAAAATAAATATTTGGCTGCTGTAATGCCACCATATACAAATAGCGACACTTGAATTATAGTGGAGCAAAAGGTTAGTGGAGCAGGTCAGGGTAATGAAGTGGTAATATAACAAAATAAATTTATTTATTCACCACAAATCCACCACAGCAACGCATCCAAAAGTGTGTGTATTTGCTAAGTGGTGTTGAGTAAGTATTAGTGAAGTAGCAAACCCCTAAATATACCACACTGCATCTACTCACCTCTGTGTTGGCTTTGTTGTCGCCAATTTTTCCGGCGTTGTTGTTATGGTATATGTGTTCTGCCGTTGAAAAGTGCGTCGCACTGGACTGGGACTGGGTGGCACGTTTTTACGTAGTGGAATACGTGAGTCCATAGAAGCACTGCGTATTGGTGCCGCTGGGCGTAGCTTTGGTGATGGTGGCGATTGTGGCGCCAGCACTTTCGAGAAGTCTTTTGCCAAATTTTTAATCGCATCCTTGCAGGAATCACAGTAATTATCTGCGCAGGCAATCGAAATGTGTGGTTTGACAACATCGCCGCAACCGATGTCACGTTTTCGCACTGCATCTGTGTTAGCTGCGGTATGACGTATGGGCGCAGGAGGTAAGGTATTTATACCGTAATCCACAGTGCGTGGCGCGTCGGTATTGCTGGCAGTTGAACGCGTTATTGGTTTTGGTGGCGCGGGTTTTTCTTCCTTTTTGGGTGGCGCCTCGACGACAATAGGTGGCGGCGGTATATACTCTTCGGTGCTGGTTTGTGTGGTACAGAGCTGTATTAAATCGCGTGTGTCTGTATGTCGGGTGTCGCACACCACCTCACTTTGCACGCCGGCGTGTCGTTGTTCGGGCATGCACTGTACACCGACTGCGTGTACGTATGTGGTTGCGGTTTGGCAGCCGGCACTATTCACCGAGACTGGCGTGTATTGCGTGCCTGTGGTCTTTCGTATACGCCCGAGTCGATCATGTTCGCCCAATGAGAATGTCTTGCTACGCAGAAATTCAGGTGAATCGAGTAGCTTCAATGATACTGACTTTACTTTAATGAAGCCCGGGTCTTCGGTGCTACAGGCAATGCTTCGCTTCACAATATTACATTTGTCACACAACGGATCCAGTATGTTATCCTCAGAGCAAGCTGTGGTACGCATTTCAGGACCACAATTCACGTAAGCATCTCGCGTTGCCGGGCTCACCATCACGCTCACTGAACTCTTTAGCACTTTTGGCTCTGCTGTTGTTTGTGCACCCCTTTCAACACTACGTGACGCTTGCACTTGTGTGCCGGCGTGCGTCATCTTCTTCAGTTGCTGCAGCGCGCGTTCTTCCTCGTAACGCGTTATTGCCAATTGAGTATGCTCTTCCAGTTCCCACTGCGAGTAAAGTGTTTCGGTGATGCTGTTTAACTGCTGTACCGGGCTCGTACCAACGCTGCGAACCATGTGCACTGGACTGCCGACGCCGATGTCTCTCTTAGTATGCAGTCCGCACATGGTACCCACATCGCGCTTAAATGAGGTCGGTGTGCGCAGTTGGCGCTCTGAGCTGCTGGAGTTGGCGCGCAATCGGGAACCCAAGCTTTCCAGTGAAACCGGGCTAATGCGTTGTGGCGTAAACTGTACAGGTGAACCATTTTTCGTGCTTGTGACTGGGCTCGGTGAAGACGAGGGGCGCGGCGGTTCGCGTGCGCGCTGCAGCTCATCTTCCTTACGCTGCAGTGACTGTTGCAGACGCTGTTTTTCATCGCGCAGTTGCGTCAGTTCATTCTGTAAGCAACAAAAAATATTATAAAAAGCCAATGAAAAATCAAAGAACTATAGACTCACTTGAAGTTCCGGTATCGATTTGACTTGCTCCTCCAGATCTTTCATACGTTTCAAACTCAAAGCCATCTGCTCACGTATGATAAACAGCGTTTGCGCGTCAGCCGCAGCGCTGGTTTCCGCGCCATTCGTGGATGTGGGCAAGACAACAGACACTGGAGCTGTGAGTTCACTCACCGGTGCTGCGTTATCTGATTGCAACGGCTTTTGGTCGATCTCATCTGTGTCTGTAAGTTCCGCTTCGCCATTGTTGGGACTCAACAGCTGACGTGGCTGTGGCACATGTCGGCGCGGCGGCGGTGGTGGCGGCACCAACTGTTCCACCGGCGATTTGGCATTCGCCGCTACTGTCGCCTGCACATATGACTCATATTGCTGCTCGGCGGGTGAGAGCTTCTGATGCACGGGCAACGCGGCAGCGGCCTTGGCCAGGTAGCGCTGCGTACGTGGCGACTTATTGCCAGCTACACAGGAATCTGTAATAGTTTAAAAGGTTCAATTTTGTTAAATAAAAAAACATGTTAAAGGCTTAGCGCTATTAGCGCGAATTCCTATAGCTTCAACTCAAGGCTAACAACTAACATTTTCGCTTATCATTCGGTTTGACTAAAATAATTTTGATGCGCAAACGTTCCATTAGCGCGCTCCGTAAACAACTGATGAGCGCGCTGCCATTCAGCGCCGTTGAAAGCCCAGTTAAGTGGGGGTTTTGTCTTGACGCTTTAAGCGTTATATATTTTTGGCAAATTGCAGTTATTTACTACCTTGCCGCTCGCTGTTATTTCTCTTCCGACAACTAAACTGTTATTGCCTTCATTATTGGTATCGCTTTTTGTTTGGTTTGGGTTTAGCTAAATCTCGAACTTATGCAATAATTTATAAATAAAACAAAGTCAGCAGCAGGTCGTCAGCGGCAACGTTAACTTTAACGCTAACAAAGACCTAAAGCCAGTTTGGCTTGTTCAGGTTGTCAACTTTTTTTCATTGTCATTGGTTTTTCGATTTATTTGCTGTTATCGCAAATGTCGCGCGTTACCGCTGAGCTCGCGTTGTAGCTGGGGGGCTGAGGAGTGGTGCAGTGGATGGTATTTGACAAATGTCATTACTCACAAATTGTTATTACGGATTTGCTCGTACCTGATTTGAAATGTTAATTTATTGTATTTCTATCAAATTGCAGTGCGAAACGAAAGGTTTGGAAGTGTTGTTAAATATAGAACCTCTTAGTTTACTATTAAGAACAAGATTAAGTAAGCGGCGATCTTAAAAGAAATTTATATTCACAGAAGTTAGCTTCTCGAAAGCCGTCCAAAACTTGTAAGTTCCTTAATTGTTTGGAGAGCAATCATATTTACAGGAACATAGAACTATCCCACAAAACAATGTGGTTGAGAATTACAGGTTTAGTGTAGTCAGTAGGAGCGAAATGTTAAATTAGTTCTTTGCATGAAAACTAACACTGTTAAAATCAGATTCTTTTCAAATATAAAAAATGTGTATATTAACATTAGGGATGTTCAAATTTATATAGAAAGGTATTGATATAGTTATTAATAAAAAAAAGGAAAAATACTTCAAATAACATACAATCATTCCACCAGCTTTTCATGCCTTTAAATCTCGATTTCGACTTGGCAACAGTGTTTTCGTTACTGTTAAGCGGCGATTTACTATCCTTACGACGATTCACTTTACTGGCATTGGCGAACATTTTTGAAATATAACGTTTTCACTGCACATTGCATAGAACTTAAGAAAAGGCATTAACAAAGCGCTGACAATTCAGAGTTCGTAGTTCAAATCACAAAAATAACAACATGCGACTGACGTCAAGCGATCACTGATAATTTGCCATAATTACAGAGCAGATAATTCGTTGTTATTATTTATGACTGTGAAAAGTGTAACTGAAACAATTACACAGTAAAAAATAATAGTGACTGCAATTACTAGCTTTTTGAAAGGTGAGAGAACGAAACGGTAAGGCGTAGAGCAATATCATATGGGGTGTAACTGTTAACGGAGTAGTGTTTTATATAACTCTTTTGAGGATTTCTCCTAGTGGGCATAGAGAAATTATTATTATTTTTTAGTAAAAAGTCAAACTAGCGATTTTAATGAACTCATTTGTAAGAAAAAATTATTTTAAATTTTTATATTTATTTTTAAAATTTTTTTTTTTGGAATTTTATTTAAAATTTTTTTGGACATATTTTTTTTTGAAGTTTTATACTTTTTTTTGCAATTTTTACTAAATTCACTTTCTGTTTGCTACTTTTTTCATTCTCCACCCACACCCACGCCCAAACCACGCTCCGTTCTCGCTTTCTATTATCTGCATTGGCTGTCTGCCGCAATTTAGCGGCTTTCATTTGAAAATTTAATTACCGGCTTTTACTAACTGAGCTTAAACACACACATTCACGCAACCGATTTTGCTACTAAAGCCACTTTAATTTATTTATTTTTTGTTTTTTTTTTTATTTTTTTGCACAATTTTCCACATGATCCGCTCGCTTTCGCAACTCCCATGCGATTCCTCTATTATCGATTGCTTTTGTTGTTGACTTAATTGCTTTTATCGGCGCGATATTTTGCATATAAAAGCAGAAAAAGTAGAAAAAAAATCACTGTAAAGCGCCGCAATTATTTCAATTACTTTGTACAATTGCCATTAGCCTTGATTAGTGATTTTAATTGCCTGTTGAACTCTGACACAAAATACTATTTTATGCAGTTTTTTTCTAGAAAAAAAACTGTTGAATTCACTACTTTCTTGTACACTCCTCGCTACACGCTTGCGTTTTCGACCGCCCGAGCGCCCACCAGAGACTGTTGGACGGCTAATTGCGCTGGCTTTCTTCGCTGCTGATTATGCGGCGTCTTTCAAAAGCTTCAGCATCGGCGGAAGATGCGCGAAATGACGAGCGGCTTGTAAATTTTCGGTAGACTACTCATTGAGGCCGCAAAGAGATCTGAGTAAAGAAGATTGTAAATGAAGTGCAAAATAGCGAGTGAGTTCCTCGCAACTGCAGCGCTTTAAGCGTGGAAGATTACTATGAAGTATAGAGTAATCGGCTGACTACAAATATATAATAGGCGCTATAAAATGTTATAAATAATATTATTGATTTTTGTCTGAAAGATAATGTTCGAGATAAACTTTATTGCAGGTGTTGTACTTTAGCCGAGAGTGCTCGTCTGCCATTATCTCTTATAACGCTGATAAGCGAGATATAATATATAATACTACCGCGTACCGAAAGCTCATAAATCATATGCTTTAACCGTACATTGTTTACATACATTCTGAGCAGCTGTTTACCGTTACAATCTATATAAATTAGTACACATTGTGAGTAAACGAGAGCGATGAGTGTTTTTAGCGAGTTGGGAAGCTTACTTGGTTATAGACCTAACATTGTAGACGATTAAGCCGCTTTCTAATTTACTGATTTATATTTTTTTCTGATTTCTGGTGCTCAAAGACCACTCATACATTGTAAACATTCTAATCTGTCTCAAAGCTTTTTTTATTTTGTCTCAACCACTTAGTTGTCGTTTTCTCGGCAAGCCACAAGCACTTGTGTATTTACCGGCCCACTAAATTTGTAAGTATGTAGTCTAATGCTTGCGCGTGTGATCTCGACACTTGCGCTGATGAATCACACACAAAATCTGTGAAGATGCCTATAAAGATACGTCATAGACGTAACGCTTTGCGTGACGGCATACATCTGACGCCAAGGTAGATGCGCTGTAAATTGACTAGGCATTTGTATTACTTCTCTTTTTAACCTCTTATTCTGTGATTAAGACGTTGGTTGCCACCTTTCCATAAGCAAAACTATAAAGAATCATTACCATTACTATTTTTGGTTCGGAAAACTTTGGACTTGAAGGAAATCAACGCCGCTCTCAGCTGAATTCGCCCATAAGGTCTACTAAAATATATTATAAATATATATTTCGACTTCTATTAAATTTAAATTCTCACGCGTCTACATTCAACTAACGATATGAGTCAGCGACAAAGTCACTCAGAAACTAAACAAAAAAAATTAAAAATAACTTTATTTGATTTAAATACAATACGCGCTCGTGTCCAACCTCAGGCGACCTACATTTTGGCAGACATTTTGCATTCACAAAAAGCGAGAATTTGCATAAGACAAACTCGGACGGACATCATAGAATAAATTTGCAAAAATTCGGCATTTTATGGCCTAGGGCAAATAATTCAATGTAGACACGATCCATTGGTGCCGACAAGCGCGAGACATGCAACTGAAACGATCGAGGTGTGTCTGTCACCAATGATTTGCTAGGCTATTTGACGATAAATGGCACTTAAACGCATTCAAATATTTGCGAAAGTAGACGCATGTGTCAGAAAAATGACGCGTCGAAATACCTAGACCTGCATATATTGTTTTCGGTATTAAGTGTCGCGTTCTAAGCAAAAACCGTACAAATCATACTCACCAACTTGCAGTTCGGCGGGCCGCTCCCAGCCATAGCACAAACGCTTGCCATTACAGCTGTAGCCATTGCGCGTGAAATTGTCGCGTAGCCAACTCGCGTTGCCCAATTTCGCCGGTGGCAAATCCGTCTTCATTGCATATGTCGGCTGGTGATTGTTATTGCGATCGCTCGCTACGCCATAACCGTATAATTGACCATTCAACGCACCCGCATTGCCTCCGCCACCGCCACTAAAACTGCCATCGCGCTCGTTACAGCTTACCGCTTTCTTGCGGCGCAACGACGTGCGCTCCAGCGTGCGCTCAAAGTCGCTGCACACCTCGTCGAGCGCATCGCGCAGGAAGGCGCGCGTTTCGGGCGCATCACGTCTTGATTGATGCTCCTTGTGTCGCTGACGTAGTATGCTGTAGGGCGCGTCACTCTCTGCACCGCGCACCGAAGAACACGTCGATGAGGCTGTGCCATAGGGTGATTCCGCGCGCGGCGCGCTGCTGCTGCTGTCGTATGTGTAGCGCGGTACCGAGGAGGAGCGCGGACGCGGTGTAGATGTGCAGAATGTGGCGTGTGACGCGGACGTGGGCGCTGGTGGTATGGGTGGCGGCAGCAGGCGTGGCGAATCAGGTGAGTCACTTTCGTGCGGCGCCTGCAAAATAAATGGTTGTAGATAAGTTTTATGGATTATGCGATATGATAAAATATATGTTCAGTATTTTATCATGTAATTTTTATGTTTAGCAACGATGAATGTTTGCCCGTTTCGCCTATTTTCAATTAACTTTTCGCTTTGTAGCGCCTTTTCAATTTCACTTTCAATTTCATACGCTCTTTGCTACTTTTACTTTTTTTGTTGCGCTGCGAATAATTTGCGCGACGCTCTTTGATGTCGGCCACGTGTCAGAGCACTCGAGAAATTCAACGTCATTATTATGCCCCCCTTCACGAACGTGACACTTGCAATTCGCTTTGCTTTTCGCCCTTCTTTATGAATTTTTAAATAGCTTCGCGTTGCTGTAATGGATTTTATTTTGTTTCGAACATCAAAGTTTGTATTTATGACTCAAAGAGGAGTAAAATTGTCATTCGCTCCTTGAGCTCATAACTGACGCCCCTTCTTCAACATGCAGCTGAAATTGTTATTGTTTGTTTATGTTTTTAAGTGGCACTTGTGGTGCAATTATCTTTGGTATAATGGAATAATTTTTACAGAAATCATCTGGAAAGAACTCAATTAAAGACAGGAAGCCATTATTTTATATGATGACAGCGTAGGGACTCATAATATATTTTTTTCTTATTTACAAGGTCTAGATTTCCATTACACCAATAATTTGGACCACTATCCAATGCCACAAAGAGATCTCAATTGAAAGAGATAGCGAGAGAGGGGGTGATATTTAACCAACGTATAGGTATCACCGTAATTGTTTACAATTTCTTTCGTTTCGTGCTCTTATCTATAATTCTCAGTCAGTTAATAAAATTATTTAAAAATGTTTTAGTCACTTCTAAAATATGTATAATAAAAGAGATTCATTCATTTGTGAAATGAAAAGGTCCCCATCTTTACATTACTAGCGTTCGTTCAAATCTATAAACTTTTAACTCAAAATCTTGCGAATGCAAGCCGTTTTCTTTCAGGTATCCCACTGAGTCAGCAACTCAATCTGCCAATATCCATAATAGCGCCATTAAAGCTGGTATATTTATTGAAAAATCGCTGCTTTGCCCTCTAACCCGGCATTGAAATAAATTTTCAAAGTCAGCCTTTAACCCAACATAAACTATTAATCATAGCAGGCAGTCTCCGACGAACGCGTATCCACTGTACATTCTTAAAGCTTTGCATGCAGCCAAATAAATATATACACAAAACCAACAAAGGCATTAGATTGCAAGACTGCCGTTTGCGCCAACAGGCGCGCAAAAGTCAATTAAATGCCTCGACTTTGCAATTTGACTTTGGAAACGCCGCCATTCAATTCGTTTGCGCGCCACAGCGCTTATCGTTTATGACATGCAACCATAAACAACGGCACACAAACACATCTCACTGTTGCCACTCACTCACCTCTGGCACTGCCTGCACCCGTGCGGCGGCATCCCATTGCTCGAACATTGCGTCCAGGCCCAGCATGAATTCCATCGATTTGCGCGAGCGCCGCCGACTGCGCCGCTGCAACTCCTCCTCCGATGGCCTGGCATTGGCTAGCGATTCACAGTAGCGCACAAAATCCAAATCGATGTGGTAACCGTACGGACAGCAATTGCAGTTGCGCACATTCGCCGCGGCAGCAGCAGACGCCACAGCCGGATTGCCGGCATACAATTGTGCCGGCAGACGACCTACAGCAAAGAGAGATAAGCAAAAGAAGGTATCGTTTAGTTAAAGAAAAAGCAAATGAAAAAAATAAGCAATCAAATGGAAATGTGCTCATAAAAATAAATACGTAAATGGTTTATGGGTAGTCGTGTTGGCGATAGATAGTAAGTTATAATAACAAAAACTGCTGCCAAGCGAGCGCGAACACTTTACTAATAAATATAAGAAAGACGCTTGGATGCAAAAGGCGGCATAAATGACGACTAGGCGGGCAAAACTGCAGATTTTACATTTTTTATGATACTCAATAATCTCAAAAAACACACGCTAGGCAAGCTCGAGCGGCTCCAGTGTACTCGTATTCATTCAAAGATATTACCTCGCAGGCAAACTCCCACAAAGCACGTTCACAATAGGTAAATATTTTGTTGAAGGGGACGCGCTGGTGTTGGCATGCGCTAGCGGATATAGGGGAATTTGGCTGTATTAATAGCTGCTTGACGCGGCATCTTGAACTGAGCGTGCGCACGCCTAAGTGGCAATTTTTGCAACCACACAGGGTGTTCATTACTCAAGACACTCATGGTCCAAACAAAAAAGCTATTTCAAGCGGTAAATAGTAAAAAACCAATTAAAAAATTGTACGGAACGGAAACAGTTCAACCTAATTCTCATAAAACCACATGACTTTCGTAATTTTGTGATTTCTTGGATTTCTCTACTGGGTGGTCCTTAAAAATATTTATACGCCGCAGCTATTCGTATTGAAGAGGATCTATGTTGGTAGTCGCAACTCTTTCATCTTCTTAATTATGGTAGATACTCGTACGATGACAGTGGTCCTAAAGCCATATCGATAAGATCGTCTGAGTTAATAAATCGTTATTCAACTTCTTTTCTTGCCACTAATATGCTCTCCAATTCTAAAACGACGAAGAAGACAGAAGATTCCGCTTCCAAGGCCTATTTAACAGTTTATATAGTATATAGCATTTGTCATATAATTGGTATATGTAGAAGGTTCCGCTTCCAAGGCCTATTTAACAGTTTATATAGTATATAGCATTTGTCATATAATTGCTACATATACCAATTATATGACAAATGCTATATACTATATAAACTGTTAAATAGGCCTTGGAAGCGGAACCGGACTATCAGGAAGTAGCAAGATTTGATGAGAACAATAGAAACTTTTGAGAATCACACCGAAGGCATTATGCTTTTCCAATCCATCCGTAAATTTTTTTAGTACATTGCTAACTTGCATGTCTCTTGAAACCAGACTTAGCTATGATTTGCAGCGATCAGAATATTATGGAGTCTAGAATTAGCAGAAAGTTTAGCAATGAAATAGAAAAGAAAACCACTATGAAACTGAGAGCATGCGAGATAGAGTAACACAAATTAGACAAGACAACTCGCCGCCCGCAGTGCCCGACCAACCACACATGAAGCACAGCGAACGACTGCACACGCCGCTTAATGGCGATCGTTAGACGAAGATGTGTGCAAAAATGCAAGATCAACAGACAATAAAAACATGAAGTAGAGATACAATAAAGAGTTATTATTATATCGCTCATTTGTATATGTCATTTTCAAGGTCAAGTTTGAAATTCGAGACACGGCGCTCAGCGCTGCGTACACAAGTTCAGCCGCAACATGACGACTAAAATGAACTGTAAGCGATTCTTGGAATAATTTGAAGGTGATTTAGTGCAAGAGATACATTCAAGCGCAGATCGTAGAACAAAGCAACAAAGCAACGAGCAAACAAATAATAAAATATCTGGTTGTCGAATCGCGCAATCAGGCATAACTAAGCAAACGAGCCAAAAGAATTGGCCACTTATTCACGGTCGTAAATCTTGCGCTTGACTTGAAGGCACACCACAAAGCGCTTGAAAAAATACACAACCAAGCCTCGACAGCACAAAGTTTTTATTGTGCCACACCTGCCATTAGCTAGCCCTTTTTTGGTGGCGCAGCCGTCAAAGTTAGGGTATTATGAGCCAATAAAATTTATTAAAAATATTTTTTACTGCAAAGCCAAGAACTCTTTATGCTGCATGATCTTCACAGTTTGTTGTTCTTACTTGCCAGCTCTTTGAAGCTCTTCAATTGCTTGCGTTGTACGCGCTGCGTTGCGCTTATTGTCCTGTCATCTACTGTCGCGCGTTGGCTAAAATGCCACAGGCCAACCCACAGCAGCAGCACTGCACTCAGAAACATGGCGAACACTTGGATTACGCACAGAAAATAGGATTTGAAGAGACGCGCGACTCTCGAAAAATAAATTAGGAATTCCACGAGGTTCAATCCAATTTTATAACTCAAAACACTTTGGAACACACATTGAACTGTTTAAACTCTCATTTATACGAATTTTTAGTTTTCATCGTTAAATTGCCCGAAAAAGCGCACTAAACCGCCGCACCACCGACATATTACTCGCGCCGAAAGCCAATTGAACTCCACATTTCAGTCAAAATATCAAATTGTTTATCTGTGTTTTTATACTTTTTGAAGAAATGCATACCTTCATTACCGCGTAATCTCTGTTTATAGAATGAGTTAATAGTTCAAGAGTGATGGCCCCCTTTCGGGCGACTCGCGGAAGCATGAAGCGAATCTGATAAGTAAAAGCGAAGCGTAAAAGACTCTGATAAGCAGCGTTTGCTTTTATCTAAATAGGCTGATAGGTTTTTATCAGTTTAAGTGTAAATGAGCGCGCGATAACGTAAGAGATCGCATGCTGAGTACTAAACATACAGCTGTGGTCATAATAATGGAAACAGTTACTGGAAGTTACAGCTTTCCAGAAGACATTTTTTATAAAAAATAATTCAATTTACAACAAAAAATGTATTTTTATATTGAAAAAAAAGTAAATAAATTTAAATTAACGGCATTAATGCATACAAGTGATTCAACGCCTCCACGAAAATGTGAGAAAGTGAACGACAGCCGCAACACGCATAGCCTCTACACGTCAGTTAGCGCCGTCAGTGTTCAATGTGCAAAACGAAAAGCGTGTTGTTGCAGCACAAAAACATAATAAAAAAATCTGAAATTGTAAAAGAAAATTGCAAGTGAAGGTGGCAACGTGCTTCGCATTTTTAATCCGCGAATTTCGACTTCATTAAAGACACGCAGAAAGCGCTGGCTGTCCGTCCGCAGCCACTTTCGGCTGCTGGGTCTTATTAACATTAAATGCTTTGTCGCTTTTTTTACTTTACTGCTGCCGTTGGGGCAACCGCGACTGCAACGAGCATTCATACATTGCTGGCGAAAGGCCGCGCGGCGCAGGGTTGCTTGGTTGCTGCTGTTGTTACAGTAAAAACGTGCTTTGTAAGCGTCAGCAGCTATTATACCTTTTTTGATGTTGTTGTTGTGTTGTTTGTACTGCTGTTGAGTGCCCTCATGCACTGGCCACCGCAATCCGCCTACAAGCAGCGCAAGCAACGCGCCACCAGCCGTTGATTGCTGCCAACGATCCACAATGCCCATTTCTGGCGGAATTTCGGCTGCATCATTTTTTGTTGTTAGTGTTACTGTTATTTATGTCATTTTTAATGCAAGCAGCAGCTTTTCCTCATTGTCACGTTGTAAGTGACTTGCTCAGTTCAGCTTCTTCTTCCGTTTGACGCGCCCTGAGACTGAGACTAAATGCTTGCCAAGCGTCACGCATGCGCCCAATTGACATTTTTTATACCAATTATTATCATTTACTCTTGCGCTTTTATTCATCGTTTTGTATATCTGTATGTCCGTTGCACGCTTGGTAGCGCACCGCTCAACGCGCAGGCGTCTCGTTTTCTCGCTTCTTTCGCTGCGCCTTGTTGCTTCGTTACCTGATTTTCTGTGCCACGCCACCTCCACAAATAATTTAGTCATTAAATTTGACACACATATGCACACGTGCGCACTGAAACACACATACACAGTTACACATGCGCGCATGCGCAGCGCAAATATGCGCTTACAAAATGCAACAGTGGCCACATTGACTTGGTTTTTGCGACTCTTAGCCTTCCATATGGAATTATGATCGATGGACAGCAAGAACGTCACTCACTTTTGGCCGCAAACCGTTTTCGACGTGGACAACGTACTTTGCTCTAGGTGTTGTTGTTAATTTGTATTGATTTCGACGCTTGTTTACATTCGTGCTTATGGACAAGTATGAGTGGCGGTACGTGAGCAGATCGCTCGTTGCTGCCTTGCACGTTGCACTTTGTTTGCAGTTTGCGGTTATTTACTTTTTGTTGTTAATTTTTGCTGTGTTGAAATTACGCGCTCGTATTTCACTCGTTTTTATTTGGTCTCTCAGCTTTAATTGTGCTGTTATTATTTTCTTTTTGATCTCAATATCGCCGGCTTTTTGGTTTTAAAGTATAAATTAAGTTGTACGTTGCGTACCCGTGGGGTTTGCTGCACATATATATGTATGTATATGGCTAACGGCACTCTGAGTCGAGTTTTTTATTGGGTTTTATGACGCAAGTATCATTTATGTTATTACTTAATACATATTAGCTAATATGTTGGTGAAATAACGGAGATATATTTTGAAGCTAACTTCCAAAAATACCAAACTGAGAGGCGCTTCACTAAATATAGAAGCAAAGATCTTAATTTATCATGAATTGTGAAATTCAAGTGCTTTAAAGTACCCTACAGCAACTATTCATAGATTCTAGAAGTTTTTTCTAAAAAAATCTAACCTCAAACTAATAGAAGCGCCAGGAATGCTTCAAATTCGTAATAATCTAATCCAGTTAGGTTTCCAAATCTGTAAACAACAACAACATTTCGGTGAACCCGAGCTACAATATGGATCTTGGTGTGTTCAAAAAATAGCGAGAATCTCCACTGTTTACTTTGTCTGTTAAAGACTTCGTTGCTTGTTCGGGACTTGATGGCCAGAAACAATACTGTAACGATGCCATAGACATAATAGCAAGAAATAATTTGCTGTGAGACTTTTTACTATTTTCAAAAGCAAAGAGAACCTTCGTTTTAAAGCTTACGAGAAATCGCTGAAAGAGCCTGAAAATACTGTCCCAAAAATAGAGTTTGAGAACCGTTTCGATGATTGAAAGAAGTGCTTTCATATCAATTGGAGACCATTTTTAAGTCAACAACAATAATGTAGACGAAAAATGTTTTTTTTCAAAAAACGAAAATTCCCGTTATTTTTTGAACACACCCCGTATAACACCCACATGAAAGCACTCTATGGAACAATGTGAACAATAAAAAAAATAAAAAATTAAACAGTTAGAAAAAAATATGGCATCACTGCTGGCGAAATATGGCATATAGGCATTAAATTCAAGAAATTTATGACATTCAAGTTTCAAAACTGCGTGTTCGGCATAAATGGCAGCAAAACGTTTGGCAAATTGCTCCACCGCAACACCAAAATAGGTTAGGAAAGCTGAGACAGAGTATATGTTAATGTTTTGTTAGCAAAAAAATATATACAAAATGACAAGCAGCTGCAACAAACAATGAGCCACGCAAACACCCGAAAAATATATAAAAAAATATAAAAATAAAATAAATAAAAAAAACTAAAAAAAAAAAATATTTTTTGTTGTTAAAAAAAAAATATTTTTTGTTGTTAAAAAATTATATACTTTTTTTTTGCTAAAAACAATTCTTAAATTTTTTTTATTTTTATTTTTTTCACAAGCGCCAACTATGTTGCAACAGCATAACAACCCACGCAGCGCAAATGCAGCCGTGCTACCAAAAGCGGCAAAGCAAGCGACTGCGGCGAAAACACCTTAGCAAATAAGAGACAAAAAACTAATATTAATGAAAACAACAACAAAATCAGAAATCTCAAACATATTGCGCTCACATGGCCAAAAAAAAACATGTATCAAAACGCATAAAAGCCATATAACCAAACCAAAAATTGATGACGTAAAATTTATGGCCGCAATTTCCGTTGCAGCAGCCGCGCTGGAGGTGGCAAGCGCGCCAAAGGAAAAACGCTTGGAAAAAATCGCGAGTGAGTTGCCATTTTTACGCGCGCACGAAATGTGTAAATTGAGACGTTTAATTGCCGCTAGTAGCAACAAAGTTGTGCACTTGCGCAATAAAAGTCAGCATTTTTTTCCACAAAAATTTTAATTTTCAAGTGAGAAAAAATCTCAAAATCAACGCTGATGATGAGTTACAGCGTTGCCACTTTGGGTATGCAATAAATAAATCATTTTGTATGCGTAATTACTTTAGCGCCCACACCAACACGAAAAAGGTTAATAGCACTATTTAATTAACTGTTGTTGCCTGTTGTTGTGATTGCTGTAAGTAGTAGTAGCAAAAATAGCAAAGCAAGTTGCTGGCGACATGCGACCGACCGGATGTGTGTGGGGCATGGCGGAAAATGAGCAGTTGCTGAATATGAATGAAATAGTTGCGCAATCCGCTGATTTCAAGCCAAAATGATAAAGTACGTACACTAGAGTGATTGCAAGCGCGCAAATTGTTGTTTGAGAAAAAAATCTGTTTAGATTCAGCTTTTTTAGAGACACTGAGACACTGCAGTTAGTTGTCGAAATTAAGAAAATTGGCGCGGTAGAAAATATTAATTCATAAATTTGTGGGCAGTTTTTTCTACCGAAATGTTGTGTCATTCAAAACCAGATTATGATTTCAATCAACCAAATTGTTTGCAGCAACAAATCGCATGCAATTCACTGCAAGTCCACCTACACTCGTCTACAAACGCATTCGAATACAACGCAACCAAAAATAGCCAATTTGAAAAATGACTAGTAGGTGTATTAGTCAAATGACGCTGCTTCAATTAAAAAAAAAATTCCAACAAAAAATTCAAAATAATTCAAAAAAAAAAATTTAAATTTAAATTGTTTTTTTTTTTCAATTTCCAACGAAAACCAGTTACTTGCTGAATACAAATTTGTTTATTTAGTCAGCATAAATATGTAATAAAAATTATAATATTTTTTGTGTATTAACTTTTGGTGACTTCATTCATGAAATTTGTTACCCAAACAGCAGTTAAATTCAATTTCTCATTCATGTCTCCAATAGAGTCCGAATTTCGACGACGCCAACGCATTTACAAGCAATTTATCATTATTTACCTTTTACTCTACTTATATGCTATCTTTTGATTTGTCTGACCTTCATTGATAAAATAACGATTCATATAAATAATATCCACCAATAAATATATATGACTTTTGTTGTTGGCCACTTAAGCTGCAAAGTAGCAATTACTTTGAAATATAATACTTCAAGGGCAATTATGACACGGGCAGGTGTATTGATTTTTATTAATTTCTAGCAGATATTTATATTTAAAATGTATTAAAAATATATTTAAAACGCGCTTTTGAAAGCAATTCCGCTTCAGAAATTACTCAGCAGTTAAGAACCCCGCTCTTTATGTTGACTACCGCTGTCTACCTAACTCTTCTTAAAATCAACGCCGTGAGCTCATCGAATGTGCACGTCAAAGCAATTAAAGCATCATCATTGAAATAGCTCATTCGTTGCTTTTTTGTGTATACTCGTATAATGCAATCAAGATCACTTCAAGATCAGACATTGTTTCATTCCTCATGTATAGTTGTTGTTGTTTACTTGTTCTGTGTAATGATTACTTTGTGAAGTCTATCGAGTGTTCGTGTTTAAATAAGAAACAATATTATTCATAAATCAGCAGAAATAAATGAATTATGAGATAACTCTTTGGTAAGAAACATATGCTTGTACAAAAAGCTTGTTTATTGATGACTAATGATGTTCTAGCATATTTTCTATATTCAACAAACATCTAGTATGAATTTTGTATTTAAAGTAGATACGTTAAATAAAGCATGGCTGTACGAGTACGTTTACCACCGTATATCGCATAAGACACAAATAGGTTAGGTTAGATTTGTGGGCAGATCTCTGCAAAAACAGAAGAGCTCACTTAGACAGCCTGGCGCTGTCCTTTGTGGTACCAATAAAACTCCATGTGGATCAAAGACCTTTAAGATTCAGCAAAACGCTTGGAATCCGTTACAAATTTCTTAAGACGGCTAATATCGATTCTAGCCAATTCACTAGGATCGCCGAAAAAGCGCCTTCCGAGGTGTTTCAACCTTAGTCTGGCAAAAGCTGGACAATGAAGAAGGAAGTGCTTAGATGATTCCATCTCGCCTTCCTCCATACAGCTTTGGCAACTTGCATCTGCTACGATCCCAAGTCTCACCGCATGGGTACCCATTGGACAATGTCCAGTAAGTACACCAATGATCGCGCTGAGATGGACCTTGCCCAGAGAAAGGAGTTGAAAGAACCACTTACGCTCCACAGAGGGCCAAAAGGACCTCGCCAGTGCACAAGTACTGGTAGTTGACCAGCGTTTGACGAGCAATGTAGCTAGGACACACTCCCTTGCAAGCTTGTCCGCTATACAGTTACCAACGATCCCGCGGTGACCGGGTACCCACACTAGTTGGATAGCAAAATAGCTGGAAGCTATTGATAAGGATCTAAGACACTCCTTAACTAGCCCAGAGCGTACTGTCATCGATTCCAATGCCAGTATTGCCGCTCTGCTGTCTGAGTGAATACATACCTCTCTAAAAGAGGTCGCCATACGGAGCAGTGCGTCCACTGCTACTTTGATCGCAGCGACCTCTGCTTGGAAGACACTACAGTGGTCAGGTAGCCTAAAGCTGGTATTGATAGAGAGGTTTCTGCAGAAAACTCCCCCTCCCACCTTTCCCCTTAGCTTCGATCCATCCGTGAAAAGGCTGACTACACTTCTCCTCCATTGACTTCTTTCTTCCACAAATAGGTATGTTCAAAAAATAACCGGAATTTTGGGAAATTGTTCGAAAATAGTCCCGAATCGATATTATGCGCTCATACCAATGCTTCTTCCAATCGTCGAAACAGTTCTCAAACTCGATTTTTGGCATAGCCTTTGACTCTTTCATTGGCTTCATGTATGCTTGTAAAACGCCGACCCTTTTGAGGTCCACTTAATTTTTTGGATACAAGAAAGAATCACACTGCGCCATGTCTAGTGAATATGGAGGCTAGGGTATCGTTACAGTTTTTTCTTTGGCAAAGAATTCACAAACAAGTCCCTTCATTGGACTGAGAAAATATTTTTATTAGAATATCAAAGAAAGAACTTTTTCACTTATTTTCTTGACTCATTTATGAATTGAAAGGACATATCCATGAAGAATTTCAGAATCAGACATAAGCATACATATAATATATATATTTCCATAAATCCAAATCATTATTTTCACCACAACATTTCACTCACCATTTTCTTCGCCGAAAAGACGCGGTGCATTGCGCATCACCACCGACCTGCAACGAGAAAAAATTTATAAAAATCCAATTATTAAAATAAACAACTTTCCGAATGCTAATAAACAAGTGAATGATACAATTATGCGATGCTCACATAACGAGTGGCACTATATGATCCAGAAAAATGAGACTAAACCACTTGGAATTGGCGCGCAACATTTCACGCATCATTCAACGGCAGCGCAACATGCATCATCAACAGATGCAACAGATTTTCATAATTAATTGCATTGGATGTGGCAAAGAAATGTGAAATGCCAACCAGCGACAGACAAATAAACACAAACACAAACAACAAAAGTGTCGCCATGGAGCGCGCTTTAATCATATAGACTTTGACTGCCTCACCACACAGCCCGCCGCTTGGCATTATCTTGAATGTGCGCTGTCATTAAATTAAGCATAACAGGCGCCCAGAATGCTGCCACGGCTGCTGCACGCTTGTTGCCCGCTGGCTTTATGCCTGCTTCCTTTGGCCTTTTGTGCAGGAAAATATTATGAAAATAACATAATTTATAGACGTGCTGATTTATGGCTGTCGAAGTTGGCGTGAAAAGTGAAAATATTTATTCAAAAATTTATATGCAGCCACCATCTACTTGGCAGTCGGCTGCATTGTGGTGGAGATAAATTGGATGTCGAAACAAGTGAAGTCGCTGAGAGATGCGTAGAATTATGATATAAATACTACTTTTTATTAGAGAAGTTTTTTTTATCAAACAGTAAAAAGTCTTATAGCATGACTATATGATATATGTATATGACCGAGGTGTGTTCAAAAAATAACGGGAAATTTTTTTTTTTTATATTTTACTATGTTGATGTACATGCACTTGGAGCACGATTTAATTTTCCATGTTTTCAAAAATGAAATTTCGAAAATTCCCGTTACTTTTTGAACACACCTCGAATGGCTGATATTTTATGTGTTTAATAAAATAAATAAAATATAGAGATTTGGAAACAAGTCTTCTTAATAAAATTTATCATAGACTTGTTTGAAATTTGAACCACTGTAATATAGATTGGACAGTTAGTTCTTCATAGCAATCTTATCTCAAAACAAATCTCTTAATTCTTTGAAAATCTTTTGATATAATTTTTTATACACAGTTTCAAAAAGCTCTTCGCCAATAACAAAATCAAAACAATGCTTCTCCACTATAGAGTCTCATCACTTTCCTCTGCACTATTCTTAGGTTGCGCCCTTTCATTCCATTATAATTCCTGGTGTGTTGTCTTCATTCTTATTTTGTTTTATTTTTACATTAGAGCATCCGACACTTTACAGCTACTTTCCATTTTTCATTTCGTTCTAAAAGTCATTTGTGGCATTACACCCTTTCAAATGTTGGATTTTCCGCTTTTCGGAAGTGCTTCATAATTAATTTGGATTGTCTGGAAAATAGTTTTCCAAGCAAGAGTAAGGCTTTGATATGTAAATACCGTTGTTTTTGACAAGAGGCGTGTGCGTCATAATTAAATTTTAATGGTTCAATGTGATTTTTTGGACGAAGCAGAGGAAAAACAAAAGAATATTTTAATAAAGAAAAAGTTTGTGTGGAAATGGAAATAATAACACTTAGAGATTTCGGAAAAAGATTATTTATACTAAACAGATGTATAAGTTTAATTGAGGAACAAAATTTCTAAAATAATAAATTTCAAAGAACAACTTAACTCGACTTACACTTTCAATAGAAATCGAACGATTTTCAAATATAAAAAATGACTTATTTTTCAAAAATAAACTTAAAAAAAAAACTTATAAAAAAAATTAAAATATTGACGAAGTTCAAATTAGCAAAAAGAAATTATTATTTTTTGCAAGTTATCGTAAATCGAGTTAGTCCACCCCACAATTGCGCCAGATAACTTCATTTATTATTTTTTTTTTTACAATCTTAAAGTTAAGTCGGCTTAACGCAATAAGGTTAATTGGATTGATTATTGTGACAGCTAGTCGTGTTTTCAAATTAGAAACGCTTGCGGATATGCTACTACAACAACTTAATCCCATTGAGATAGGTTTCCACTGGAACTGAACTTTGGCTGAACTTTTGTTTCTTTGAAAAAAAGCAATAATTTTGTGATTATAGATAGACGCTACAAGCGCAAATCTGCTTACATCAAAAGCGAATTAAGCGCATTAGCTACACTACTCACTTACTTACTCTTACATAATTATAATAATTTTTTTTTATAATTTATAATTTATTTTTTTTGTTTTTTGAATTTTATTGCGAACAGCCACTTCTATGGAACTCTAACACAAACATTCTTTTTAACACCCACGCATTACTAAACGACTTAATGGAAATTGCTACTTGTCATACCTCCAAAAGCGCCTGACGGCCTCCTGTTCGCTGGGTGATAAATCTTTTATTTTCGCCTCGAAATTCTGTTCCCACTGCGCTGTGTTGTCTGCTGACGCTGCGTTAGTGTCACACGACGCTGGCGATAAAATCACCGGTGACACACGGCTGACACCATTTAATTGATTCGCGCTGGTGACGCTCATTATTGCAGCCAATTGATAAGAATAACAGACAGAAGATTGCAGAAAAACGCTTTCGAACAGTTTGTTCGACAACAAATTTTTTTTATTAATTTTTCGCTACAAAACTTTAATTAGGCGCCAGTGATTGGCGACTTGAAATCACTGATTTTTTTCTAAATTTTTATTGTTGTTATTTCGAATGCATATTGGCTTTACTTTAGTCATAAATTTAGTGTTTACAACACTTAGATTGCTAAGGAAATTAATTTGCTGATAACAAACAGTTGGTCAATATTGATAGTGGAGTGTGAAAATATTGTGCAATATTTTTATTTGTATTTGCTTTGTTGTTATTTGTACGTAATGAATTTTAAAAGCAACTTTTTGGAGCACTTTTAAATGGAAATTCCATACTTTTACATTTACTCTTCACTCTTGTACCACTTCTCTATATAATTCCGTATGAACTCCGCACACTCTTGTACACTGTACCACAAGATTTTAATTTAATTTAAATCACTTTCGCACTTTATACACACTAAACACTTTCGCAATGAAATAGTCTTCACACACAAAAGCAACATTCATTAGCATATTTGTTGGCTGGCTTTTAGCGAGCTTTGCATTAGCTTCACGTGCTAAAACGTTTCCACAATCACACACAATTTGCACTTTATTCACTTAAAATGTAAACTCATTTTTATTTATTTACTTTTCCACAAACCCCCGTCACTTCACTCAACACTTGAAAGGTGGGTACACTTTTTCCAATAAGTATGCGCCTAGCGCCACTATTGCACACACGCGCCTTCACCTAGCGAACGCCAACGAACGATCGATCACCTCTTCGAATACTCGTACACCAACCGCACGCCAAATGCGTTCAAATCAGACTGAATTGGCCGCGCTGACTGGCGTTCGACACCGCACACAACACCGAACCGCAAGCACCGCAGCAAACTGAAAGATCTCAACTTATGCGGCTGACTAACTCAGTGACGCATCTCGACTGACGGCGCGCTAGTCTACCTAGAAGATCACCGCGATCACCGGCGCCACCGCGTTGATGAAGCTACAGACTGCTGACTGTTGCACGCGACGCACATAGATCATTTCGCGCTGCATTTCTTAGCCTTCATGCTGGCTATTTTTCTTGCCACTATTCTGCTTATTTTTATTTCCTGCTTTTATTTGCTTTATACCGAAGCGCTTTGATCTTTGAGAGTTGATGAGTTTGCGCTGAACCGCAAGAAATCACTGCTGCCACCAAACTGACTGGCGCGCGTACGCTTTGGAGCCTCACAAGCCCACCAGCAGGCAGGCAGCAGCCAGCAGACAGTCGAGTCAGCAGAAAGCAGGCAGCGACGGTTGAAAACAAAAGCGTTCAGCGCTGAGCCAAGCAGTAAACAAATACGCTTAGATAGCTATGTAGCAAAGACTGTACATATCTCTGTGTGTCGAGGTGTGTTGAGAAATGTAAATACGATACGTTAATTAATAATGCTTTCTGATTTACTGGCAGGCAGGCAGGCAGGCAAGACAAAACAAGTAGGAAGCAAAAACTTTGCGCAGAAACAGCTGAGCTGAGAATTATTGGGCTCAGCCAAGGCAATAGTGACGCTGCCAGCGCTCTCGTCAGGCATTTCATACAAACACAAAACCAGTTTCACAATGGCGACAAGCGCTTGCGCTGCAGCTCCAGCTCCAGCTCAGTTTACGAAAATTTTATAAACACTACACTTAATGCCTATTAAAGCGCTCGGCAAAAACAAAAACAAAATATAAACAGCAGAAATAGTCGCAAAAGTCAACCGCAGCGGCAACCTCAACTCCCAAGCGTCTACTAAACTGAGTATATTTCTTCACATAAACACACACACATGCATACAAATGTAGACTTTTATGTGTTTATAAAACGTTCAAAGTGCTCGTATTTGTTGTTAGTTTAGTTGTTGCGTTGTGTGTATTGTTATAATTTTCAACCCGCCATTTAACCGATAAGCTTTGTGCCTAAAGTCAATAAGAACATATATACCAAGGTATACATACATACACGCGTTTGGCTTCGTCTTGTAAGCGCCTATGTGCCCCGATGTAACTACAAGCATTAAGTTTTGTTTTTGTTTTTGTAAATGGTTTTTATACTATTTTTATACAGTTCATTTGTTGTTGTGCCAGCTGCATTTACTTTGACTTGCTCGCGTTTTATTGCTGATTTTTTAGATTTTTCCCTCAGATTTGGGTCTAATATCTCGTAGGTGTATATCAGATTTTTTTTTCATATTTCAAATGAATTAAGCCTGCTAAGAGCTCACTGTTCAACCAAAAAAAACACACGTTTTCAGAATTGCCAACTCAACTTCTTCTTGCATCAAAGATAACGGTAAGTTCTATCATGAGATCAGCTCTTAAGGTGTCAAGTTTACACTAATACATGCACATATACACGTCTAAGGGGGTGCATAAACATGCAAATCTCTGTCGAAGCTTTCATACACCTCAAACACACACTCTTTTCCTTGAGATGATTTGGATTTCTTGAGTCACGCAATCCATTATGAAGCAATTACTTCAAAACTTTTCAACCACAACAACATCGAGAGCTATTATCAAGCATGTCATCATCATCAACAGCATCGTCAATGACTTCTAACCCCAAACAAGCACTCATCATTTATTGTCTTTTATGTCAACAATTTGAAGAACATCAACGAAACACAACAAAACCAAAACGAAAATCAAAATGAGGCAACACAAACACACAACAACAACAACACGAGACACGTAAGGAATTTGAAAACACCTCCGAGAATAATTTTTGATTTCATTCAGCTTGTTAAACTTACAAAACAAAAACAAAAGCAAAAACAATAATAATAATAGCAAGACATAAACCTCAAGTATCTATAAATACATATTAAAAACATATTTACTTCCCCTCCACCCGCCGATTTTGATTTTCAAACGCAAACATGACACCGTCACATTTGAAGCTGTGCCATGCACAGTGGTGTCAGGTCATTAAAAATGTCATAAAAACTGAGAATACTCAAGAATGAAATTAAAGTGAAATAATTCTTTAGTGTAGGTGAAGGAAATAGGTGTCACTGCGATAAGATTGCAGCACACGACGCTTACAACGCGACGGAAATAAATAAAAAACGAGCGAAAATAATAATAAAAAAGAGCGCGGCACGAAAGGTGTGAAGTGCAGCCGGAAAAGCTCAAATTTACAACTCACAAAGTGTCGGAGATGTCAATCAGCGCTGAGGTGTTCTATGCCTGGAGATGGTTTAGCGCTACGCGGCGCGTATTGACACTTCTCACTTGACAGGTTGATAATTTGACAGATGTCAGCGGTTTTCGGAGCAAACATGAGAACTTTTTTTGGACCGGAAGCAAATGGAGGAAAGGGTGGAGTTGTTTATATTTGTTTAGAAGTACTCTTAGATATTTTTAAACTATTTTTCGCACTTGATATTTAATCTACGTGAGCTCATCAATTATATTACTTATTACAACATTTAAAATAATGTTTGCTCTCATTCAAGTATTATCAGCACAAAGTTATCAGCGTTGGTCTAATTAAAGTGTGACAAGACCTGTCATTGAAATATTTGTTCGATTTGATTTTACTGCAGCTTATACAGTGAAAGAATAAAAACATTTGAGCGCCGTAAAAGTGTCATTAGAAATAAATAGAGATAAGTGAAAGGTTAAAGGTTAAAAGAGCATGGTGTGATGCCACGTTCAATATTTAATGATCTCATGGTATTTAAGAGTAGCTTAGAGTTAGATCAATTTATTGAATCGTCGATTATCATTACTTGACTTCAGTTGTCGATTTAAGGAAAAAATTAAAAAGGCAATCTCGTTATAGAACAATTTTGAAACTCATAAAGAAAATCCATTTACTCTTAAGAAACACTGTTCAAAATGTCTATAAATCAGGCTTGCGTCCTTATCATTAAAATAATTCTTTAGAAAGTCTTCCAATTGTACATGCACACTTTCTGACTCCGATTTTCTCATATAAAACTCGTTATTATTCAAAGAATGTTTGACAAAGCCAGTTTCTGTTAATATTATAAATACAACAATTTGATAACAAAACCGAAACCACATATAGAGATACTCACAAATCAGCAAGTTTTTGGTTCAACAAATACTGAAGAAACTAAAGCAGATGGATCTTAAACATCAACCATACAAACTAGCTTAGCTTAATTTATTTAAAACGTTAATTTACGAGCATTGCGCTTGAATTTTAATTTTGCGGCTTCACAAAAGATCAATGAGTTCCCAGAAAAAAAAAACAAAAAAACCCAATGTGTTATTTACCAAAACATAACTGCAAAGTAATGTGTTATTTTTAGAACTTTAAGCGGCTTTAACAGCTTAAAACGAAGATAACCGGACGCCAAGCTCATTAGCTGGTGATTCGATGAAGTTATGTCATTACATTAATATGCAAAGCACTCGTGCTGGTTGACAATTTATTGTAAAGCGCCCTCGAATAGTTGCTTTAACCCTCTATTTACACATTACAGCTTACACTTGTTGACATTTATGACAGCAACTGTCGAGCTTGTAACAGTTTCAAATGCTAGTGACTGCCTCGCCTTCACCCCAGCTTAAAACACGAAAAACATGTCGGTAACTTATGAGGGGAGTGACGAAATCTTTGCTGATCATGCTTAGAGATTTAAGTACACGATTGCAAAAAATACACAGCGCGGAGAAACAGCTGATGAGTTTTAAGCAAATCTCAAAATCATGAGCAAACAGCTGCTGCTTGCAGTGTAAGCGAAAATAGAAGAGAGAGAGAGAGTGCAACTCTCGTTGTCTCCAGCTTTACTAACTAGATTTTATAGATTAAAGTTTTCCGTAAAGTTTCAGCAATTTCTCACAGTGTATTTTAGCCAAACAATTTGTAATGGTTTATAATTTTCAAGTTTTCTCAGCACTTTTGTTTTGCTTCTCTCTTTACAATTTGTTAGCAATAATGAGAGTGAATACATCATGCCTACGCACTTAGCATATTAAGTTCACAAATCAATCAATTGACGTTTGTGTCTATTTTATTAATGATTAGCATGCGTGTAAGGGCTACAAAAACAAAAGCAATTGCATCACACTTGTTGTTGCAATGCATGATTTGTTAAGTGGAATTGCATGTATATATATATATATATATTTGGCGTAGGAACCGCTTTAAGCGATTATAGCCGAATCCACCAGAGCGCGCCACTCATTCCTCCTTTTTGCTTTTTGGCGCCAATTGGAAACACCAAGTGAAGCCAGGTCACTTTGCACTTGGTCTTTCCACCGGAGTGGAGGTCGTCCTCTTCCGCGGCTTCCTCCAGCGGGTACTGCATCGAATACTTTCAGAGCTGGAGTGTTTTCTTCCATCCGTACAACATGACCTAGCCAGCGTAGCCGCTGTCTTTTTATTCGCTGAACTATGTCAATGTCGTCGTATAAATCGTACAGCTCATCGTTCCATCGCCTGCGGTATTCGCCGTTGCCAATGTTTAGAGGACCAAAAATCTTGCGCAAAACCTTTCTCTCGAAAACCCCAAGAGTCGTCTCATCGGATGTTGTCATCGTCCACGCTTCAGCGCCATACATCAGGACGGGAATAATGAGCGACTTATAGAGTTTGATTTTGGTTCGTCGAGAGAGGACTTTACTTTTCAATTGCCTACTCAGTCCAAAGTAGCACCTGTTGGCAAGAGTGATTCTGCGTTGGATTTCAAGGCTGACATTGTTGGTGTTGTTAATGCTGGTTCCCAGATAATTGCATGTAAGCTAATAAAATATAGCTACTTTTACAACCAACCGACTTGGCGCCAACTTGTTGAAGAAATAGTTGAAAGCGCAATTGAAAGTATGACATTAACAAATGGATTTACAAGTTAATGTAATAGATTTTTAATCAAAAGTTGATTTTAATTATTCAGCGCACTTAAACACCATTCAGCAACCTTTTTCTTATAAAAAACAAAAAGAACTTCGAGCTTTAATTTAAAAACAACGCATTCAGCTCAATTCAGCGCCTATATTTTGCAGCTGCGGCTGTTTATAGTAAGATAAAAATACAATTCAGCGCAATTATAAGAGAAAAATATAATCCAGCGCTATTCAGCCACTAATTTTTCGTACCATTAACACCTAAAGATTATTTTTACTTTTTCTTAACTCTCAAATTAATGTCCTTGACTATAAAAACGTACACATTTTCAACTTTAAACATTTTTTACGCCTTGCCTTAAGCGAATCGCAGCACGAAATGCCAACAATGCAACAAGACATCTTCTACTCGTTGCGATTACTTTCGCCCATAGATCAACGCCAACGCTAATGTCAACTCATGCCACATAACTGCTTACGCCACATAAATAATGTCAAATTTTCGCCTGCCACCACAATTTAACGGCGTAAAAAATAATATAGCATGCAAATTACAAATATCGCATGCGATTATATATTTTATAGCATGCGATAAATTTTCTACCCAATATATTTGTGGCTTAAATGGTTAAATATGATTGCCGCACATTTCGCATAAAACAACGTCTACAAATTGATCATAAGACAAATGAGGCAAATGTTGCCGCTGGCTGTCACACCGGCGTAGTCATGCGATGGGTTGCATGTTGCTTGTAGTAAAAAAACTGTAAAAACGCAGATATGTTAATGTTTGGGTGTGCACATGCGACCAAGGCTAAGACGGTTTTTATGTTTGCTAAATTTGTATTTTTTTTGTTGTTTTCTTGGCAAAATTGTTGTAAATTATTTGAAATTTATTGTCCAATTGGCTTAAGGAATTTATGTGGCACACACAGCGGGATATTTGATGCCCGCTGACGTCGTTAAAGTGCAAAAATAATGAAATGCCAATGCGAGTAATTGGTGTGAAAAATGTGACGAACAAGGCGCTGAACGGTGTGATCTCGAGCAATTGATAACCGTACCATTTTCGGTTACAGCTATGGAATTTTATATTTGCGGATCACTATACGAGTGACTACTGTACTGAACGCTTTCCTCCGACATCGAACGTAAATTGCTTGATTCAGCATTTTACCCAAACGGCAATTCATCTCAGCGCTGACTATTATCTACCGATCTGCCGCTCACACTCTTGCTGCAATTACCTTTATATATACAAATGATTCCCATTGATCCCTTGCGGCGTTACACGGTCGCCGCGCTAATCGTGCTACAATTGGCGATGCGCATGCGCAGTTTCCGTCGCTTTGTTATTAAATTGGTTTTCATTGTTTTATGAGTGTATTCAGCAGCAGAAGTGGCGTCATCAGCGCTCGATTCCGCGAAAGAAGTTCACCGCAAAAAACGTGTTCAGCTGATGACTTTAGTTATTTGATGTATTCGCTGCAGCGTAGCCGATTTATTAGCGTTCGACAAAAGCGCTGAATAGCTGTTGAATGGCTTACGAAAGTTTATATTGTATTCATTGTTCTCAGTAAACACTTTAGCACTAATTTTAAAAGAATTTTTAAGTACTAAATACCACATATTTCTAATCACATGAATATTACTTGAGCTTTTCATATAAAATAGAATAATATAAATTATAATTAATATTGTTTAAAAATTTTGTCAGCGCATTAATTTTTAAGTGTTTTATTAGCATTTAATTAAATTACCTTACAACATTTTGCGCTCAAGAAGTAAAATATATTGTAAGCACAATGTTTATTATTCAAATTATGCAAAAATCTTCTATACTTGCAGAAAATTTTGTCAAGCAAGCTGAAATAACGCGAGCTACGTAACTCTATAGCGAACGCCTGTCATCGAGCATCATTGAAGCATTGAATTCACGTTAATGAGAATGATCGGTGCAAGTGCAACTCTTGCAGCAATACAGGGGTATCTACAGACTGACAGACGAGTCAGCTAAGTAGTTAGACAATTGCTGATTGTGGGATAAGTGGACAAGAGCATTCACAGTTTGACATGCAAACTGCAACCAACAATTCAGCAGCTGAGCGATCGACAGGCGGTTTGTCTTAGCATTAGATACCTCTAATTCAATGAACAATGCAATGTTTATATTGAGAATGCTGAGAATGTGCATAAATTATTATTCAGCGAAAACATCGCATTTTTGCACACAGCTCTCTTGTAAAAAAGTTAAGATTATAATTCCATTAACATACTTTTTATTGCAATTCACCTCGATCGCCAGAATTACAGCTTTTCAGCACATTTCAATGTCAGTGCAAATGCAACCCTACATATTGGTGTAATGCAATTTGCTGATTACCATGCCATTAACTAGACACTATCTTGAACCGACTAACGGCTAACGAGCTTTTCAATCAGCCAAATTGTAGGACATCTCTGATTTTACTGCTCCAACACACTTTTTATTGCCAACGGCTTATGCGGCTATCGTGTCTTATTAAGTTTTTCCGCTATAACTATATTTCGCTTAATGGCATCCGTTATAGCATCTTCGCGGCCGTGGCACTCATGCTATCTCGCTGCGCTCGTAAACGCAATACGATTAATGTAACGCACAATTGCGTGAATTTAAACGCTTTTCGTTGCGCTCTTGTCTACAAAACGGTACATGACGCACCACGTCTTCAAACGCCTATCGCGCTAACCGTAAAAATAACATAAGAGCTTTTTAATGAGTACTCAAGTGGTGTGGTAATGGGCATTACTTGCATTTTTTTTTCGAAAATAAAATTGAGGAACTCGCAAACTGAATAAATTAGCGAGAGCATGCCATGGAGTTGGAGTTCTTCTAATGTAAATTTTATGGTTTTTTGACGGAACTGACAACAGAGCAGTGAAAAGTTGAGATGCGAAATATTTCGATGAAGTGACTTAGCTGAATTGGCGCTGAATGACTGATGTCTCGCACGAAATCTAAAATTTTTTCCATCATCTGGCCTTTTTTAATGTAATTTCAATTGCTGATAAAGCATGAATACCAGAAAGAGAACATAAGTTTGTAAAAACGTTTGAAATTATAGCATGCGATATATTTATAACCTAGGACTGAACGCATGCGCTCAAGTTTTGTATTGTTATTCTACAAAACTCATTCAAATGCTAAACATTTTAGACACGTACGCAAAACTAAATAGTTATGCTTTGCATTGCAATTACAATACATACTGCCAACTGGGGCTAAGCTGAGCTTAAGTACATACAAACAACACAAACACTGTGGTGTTAATGAATTTTAACAAATTCAAAATAGGTTAGGCGTAAAAGTTCAAGTATTTGTGCTGATGTTTGGCCAAATACAAAAATGAGCTAAGCTTTGACGAACAACCATTGCAAAATAAAAAATAAAAAACTGTTTCCGTTTATTCGACAACATTCTTTTACTCGCTGTTTTGTGTTTTTTTTTTTAACAATGAGTGAATACGAGTTGCTTCTCAGCACTCTTTTTCGCTTTTTGTAAGGTATTCATATATAAACTGGAAATAGTAGTATATTTAGTCTTTAGATTCTTAATGGTCTAAATTTCTTCCTCATAAGTTGCTTACTCGCCTGGTTGTTTTTTGCTTTCGCGAAATGATCTCCGCATATTAATTCTCATTAGATTAATGACTTTTCAAACAAAAGAAAATAAATTTTCAAACAAAAAAGGTTTAAGCCACAAGCCATGCTTGGACGCGAGCACAACTTGCGTCCACCGTAATGACTGGCGGTCATTTACTTTTGTATTGGAAAAGAAAAAAACAATTAAGTTCCACCTTCCATAAACTTTTTTGCAGAGTCTTCGAGTGCTTAATTGATTGCGCGCAACTAATTGATTGTCAGAAAAAGCCAAGCTGTCAGATAATTGATTTGGAGGAAAATTATATTCTTCATATGTTGTAGAATAGTTTGAGCTTAGCTTACTTATCTTACTTATTTTTATTTTATTTTCTGTTAATAACGGCTTGTCAATGCGATTATAACGGGTGATTTTTTTGAGGTTAGGATTTTCATGCATTAGTATTTGACAGATCACGTGGGATTTCAGACATGGTGTCAAAGAGAAAGATGCTCAGTATGCTTTGACATTTCATCATGAATAGACTTACTAACGAGCAACGCTTGCAAATCATTGAATTTTATTACCAAAATCAGTGTTCGGTGTTCCGCTTTTTTATCGACAAATTTTGTTCAGCGATGAGGCTCATTTCTGGTTGAATGGCTACGTAAATAAGCAAAATTGCCGCATTTGGGGTGAAGAGCAACCAGAAGCCGTTCAAGAACTGCCCATGCATCCCGAAAAATGCACTGTTTGGTGTGGTTTGTACGCTGGTGGAATCATTGGACCGTATTTTTTCAAAGATGCTGTTGGACGCAACGTTACGGTGAATGGCGATCGCTATCGTTCGATGCTAACAAACTTTTTGTTGCCAAAAATGGAAGAACTGAACTTGGTTGACATGTGGTTTCAACAAGATGGCGCTACATGCCACACAGCTTGCGATTCTATGGCCATTTTGAGGGAAAACTTCGGAGAACAATTCATCTCAAGAAATGGACCCGTAAGTTGGCCACCAAGATCATGCGATTTAACGCCTTTAGACTATTTTTTGTGGGGCTACGTCAAGTCTAAAGTCTACAGAAATAAGCCAGCAACTATTCCAGCTTTGGAAGACAACATTTCCGAAGAAATTCGGGCTATTCCGGCCGAAATGCTCGAAAAAGTTGCCCAAAATTGGACTTTCCGAATGGACCACCTAAGACGCAGCCGCGGTCAACATTTAAATGAAATTATCTTCAAAAAGTAAATGTCATGAACCAATCTAACGTTTCAAATAAAGAACCGATGAGATTTTGCAAATTTTATGCGTTTTTTTTTTTTTAAAAGTTATCAAGCTCTTAAAAAATCACCCTTTAGTAATTATTAAGTCTTAGAAACCACATATTCCAGTGGTTGCTTAATTTATGTATGATAAATGAAACATTTAAATTTATGTCAAATATTAATTTTTGTTCCACAAATTTTCATTGGGTTTCAACGCTTACAAAGTACAATGTCGTTAAAGCATAAAGCGCCGGCGCATAATCCCTCCAACCAGTTGTTTTTTGCGTTTAGTGCCGCTTGACCGCATGCCTTTGACAGTTGACCAATGCGACATTGACGCATTGTTGCTGTTGTTGTTTTATTTACAGATTTGTAATTTTTTCGCCGCGTCTTACAATGAAATTGTTTAAATCGCTTTTCATGTAGTTTACTTAAGCCTTGACAACTTCACACTTGTGCAACGGACATTCATCAAAATAGTTCGGCGCGTTTGAGAGCCGGTTTAAGGCATTCGTCTCTTGTTACAAGCGCTTTGTTGTAATACAAACAATAGGAAATCGCAATGCGAAGTAATCTCAGCAAATTTTCAAAAAAAAAAACAAAACTCAAAATTTTTCATTTAAATTCTTGACAATCAAATTTTTATGGCAGCAAGTTCGCGCAATAAAACTTTCAATTTTGCTTGAAGAAACAACGAGTTTGCGAAAACAGCACTTTTAATTTGCTTAATTTATTGCAACGCCTGCGCGTTTTTTCAGAACACCTGTCCAGCGCGCTTGCTCGTTGGATACAACAAAAAAAATTATAAAAAACATTCCAAAACTGTTACATCATCCCACAACGCGACTTGTCAGCGCTCAAAGCTCGTACGGTCTGCCGCGTCGGCTGGTTGGGTCACTTTTGGTGTGGCGTACGCCATTTTTAGCGCGATTTCAAATTCAATGACTTTGGAATATCGCCATTCGCCAATATCAATATTTATGATTTTTTATGTGCGCATTTGCATAATCGAGTGGCTAGAATTTTTACTATTTTTTACGCGTTTAAATTTTGCGCTTTTTCTAGTGTTGACAACCAGATTCATAGCGATTTGAATAAGGCGCAAAAAGTTTACTGCGCTCAAGTATATGTATATAGAATAGATGTCGAATATATTTTAAGAATTCACTAAATAGTAAAATTTGCTATTTTAATGACGACAGTAATGATGTCGGAATGTAGTCAATCTGTAGTAAGCAATCTATTGTAGTAACAAATGAAATTCTTTGAACTTGTTTAACCCTCATAAATGCTATATTTAAGTAAGGTTTTATTTATAATACAAACTAGTAAACAACTTTCTCCAGCATGAATGCTTAAATACACTTCAACAACTTCCCAACTACCTACGCCCGTGAAAACGTTAACTGTGTACTAACGGAAGTGCATTTTGAAGCCCACATCACTACCGAAAAAGCAGTTGAACCTGTCAAAAGCTATTAAAATCATCTCGAAAAATATTCGGGTCAAAAACGCGCATACAAAAAAGCGTGAAAAAAGCGGAGAAGTGCGTACAAAGTCGAATTAATAAATCATACCTGCCTTAAGGCCCAGCCACAGTGCCACAAAGTCACAGCCGGACAGTGGTCAGGTGTAAAACACACATGCAACCGTGCACAAATAGTTTCAACGTCGAATTAAAGCTGCTGATTTATCGTCTTGGCTGTCAGCCACTGCAGCGGTACAGCAACAGTTCAGGTGAAGCTTGTAAGCCGCGGATTAACCGATGCCTTGTTGAACAGAGGCATGTAAGAAATCATTATTTAAATATGTGTATGTGAAAAAAAGTTGAGTAACAAAGCCAAAACTTGAAAAATTTTTTTTTTTTTACTTTTTTGAGGTTAGGTTAGGTTTGTAGGCAGATCTCTTCAGAAACAGAAGATCTCACTTAGACAGCCTGGCGCTGTCCTTTGTGGTACCTATAAAACTCCATGTGGATCAAAGACCTTTAAGATTCAGCAAAACGCTTGGAATCCGTTACAAATTTCTTAAGATGGCTAATATCGATTCTAGCCAATTCGCTAGGATCGCCGGAAAAGGGCCTTCCGAGGTGTTTCGACCTTAGTCTGGCAAAAGCTGGACAATGAAGAAGGAAATGCTTAGATGATTCCACCTCGCCTTCCTCCATACAGCTTTGGCAACTTGCATCTGCCACGATCTCAAGTCTCACCACATGGGTACCCATTGGACAATGTCCTGTAAGTACACCCATGATTGCGCTGAGATGGACCTTGCCCAGAGAAAGCAGTTGAAAGGACCGCTTACGCTCCACAGAGGGCCAAAAGGACCTCGCCACTGCACAAGTACTGGTAGTTGACCAGCGTTTGACGAGCTCATGCGTAGTCTGCATGTCCAGCGCTCTTGCGCAGGTGGACCATGGACATTGAGGTTAAAAATTATTAAAAAATAGAACCCAAAAATATGCAAAAGCAAATTATTTGTAATTGCAAGTGTATGAGCTCACCATAATCAAATCAAATCGACATTTGCACTCCCGAAATAGAGCATTATTAATTTTTAATTTTCGGAAATTTTCCACAAATATTTTTTGGATATTTTTTTCGTTAAATAATGCATTTTATATATTAAAGTTCAATTCTATTCTATTCTCAAAAGTTGACTCGATAAACACGTTGGAAACAGCTAAAAATCAGTAAGGCTTAAAAGAACTATTTTTTACCTTCTAATTGGATACAAATTCTGTTTTCTATGCGAAATTGTTGAACTAATTAAACTATCAAATATTGTACAAATAAACTGAGTAAATTTTCTGGGCATTTCTTCTAAACGCAATCTCTTTACTTACTCCTTCCCACTTTCTACTAGATTTTCTAACTCGACCTCATCTCATCTACCATCTTTGTATTCAAGCCACGACTCGACTAACTGATCAAATTTCACTCGTATGGATAATTAAAAACAATTATTTTGAGAAATACTTAACTCGTCATTCCGAGTACCAAAACGATTGCATTTAAATAATGAAAATTTAATAAATAACTAACATTTTGACTTTGGAGTCCATAATCGAGTAGCGCCTGGTGCAAATACGCGCAAAAATAGATTCGGAAATACGTTGCAACCGCCAGGAACTTTTCATATTCGCTGTGCTTTTATTCAACATAGAGGTACGATCTCTTTTAAGAACTCATCTCTTTTAAGAAGTCTACATACTAGTTTCTTTTGAGTACTCTTTTTTTCACATAAAGACACAGGCTTTCTTCAAAATGACGAACATCGCCTGCACGGATATGAATGACAGCATTGCTAAGGCCGAGATTTGTCGCTTGAAAGCTGTGGGCCGTGATGTTGTCTAGGCGACTATCAAATTCCGTTTACTGCAGCGCTTGAATCAGATACAAGCACTTATCGAATGTGAAACTGTATTTCAATAATTCCTCTGTAATATTTCTGCACAAATTTGAATTTGCTACGAAAGTACAACACTTATAAACCGTTTATCTTAAACGGCACGGCCGATGCATGTGATTTCTTTAGTAACCCGCAGAAATCGCCACTGAGAATCTTGTACAAATTAATAGAGAAATATTCGAATACCAATCACTCGTGTCCCTATGAGGTGAGCACATCGAGACACTGATTTTCTTATATTTTTATTTAAGTTTTCTTTTGCTTTAGAATGAGATCTTCATAAATCGCTTTAAGCCCGAGCATGATAATTTAATTCTCCCCATATCATCTGCTGACTACTTGATCTTGTTTGGGTTCTAGGTGCCCAAAAGTTTAATGGGCTATTTGAAGGTGTGGTTTAGTTAACGTGAAAACGACATTTTAAAAACGAAAAATTTTTCGAAAAAGGAAAAGTGATGCAGTTATAGTTTTTATACTGATTTCTTCAATGTTCACCTACATGTTTAAAGTTGAATAAATGGAAATATATTGCAATTCAACTTTTGTTGGCTAAATTCAAAGGAAATTTGTATGAAAGTTGCCTTTTCTTGCCAATACAAAAGTTCGAGTTATGGAGATCTTCGAGTTATAGAGGTTCGAGTTATGGAAGTTCCACTGTAATTAATTCTGAATTTAACTGTAATTATTATGAAAATTAATAAGTAAGATAAAATCAATTATAAATTCATTAACTGTTTTCATGCTCATTTACATCCTTCGTATAATTGTAATAATCGAAATTGAAATTTTCCGTTTCGTCTGATTTGAGCTCAGCTCTACCTATAAATACACGCCTTTTTCACTTCCCGAATTTTAAATTCATTCAGTAGACTTCCAATCAGACACCGAAATCATGGTTAAGATTAATCGAACATATTTATGGCTTCTAATAATACCAGTGATTTTGAAGAATAGTGTAAGTGAATATGTATATAAATCGGAACTTTGTCTTGAGTTAATAACTACGCCTTCGTTTATTAACTAGCATGGTGCTTTCTTCAAAATGTCCAAACTGGAATGTCGCGATGTGAATGAGGACTTGGTGCGCGTGAGTGCTTGTCGTTTGAAGGCGGTCAAACGCGATATTACCGAGGCCACCATACATTTTCAATTGAAAAAACCGTGTATACTTGCAATGTAAATATGCAATCGCTGGGCTTTAAATATACTTTAAATGCATATATTTTTCAAGTTTTTCATATTTCAAGCTGCACGTTGAGCTGTTGCGTAAATACAACACCTACCAACCATTCTTCATCAATCGCACCTTTGACGCCTGCGAGTTTCTGAAAACCCGTAAAAATGCCGTCTACTTGGACATACTCTTCAAATTGATACAGAAGTATACGAATGCGAATCACACATGTCCGTATGAGGTGAGTTTCGATGTGGCTTCAACGTGTCTTGCACTTTTCAGTGCCTCTTCTTTTTTCAGGACGCATTAATCATCGATCGTTTTAGGCCGTTGCATAATAATTTAATTCTACCGATTCCCACCGGTGACTACCTGATTAAGTTTGGCTTTCATAACATGAATACTTTGATGGTACATTTATATGTATGGTTTGGCTTCAAAGAACTGGAAACATGGGAAGTTGGCAGCGAAGCTGGGTCCCCCAAAAATCCAAAACACAATGTTAATGCTTAAATGCTTTGAGAAATAAAAATATATATTATATCGTTCATAATAAATTGTTCTTCTTTTGGCTGAAGCATAAATTGTACACAGACTGATTGTATTAAATTTCCTTATTTGGGAAATAAAGATACTAATCGAGATCTATGACATGTTTCTTAAGGTGTCATGAAGGTCTACAACTTTGCTTCCGCCGTTTTTTTGTAAATTTAAGGCTTTTTTGTATAAAAACGGTTACAAATGTCGATGAGCCTCAGCCGCACTTTTCTTGGAATGGCAAACGTCGAGAATTCGACTCAAAAAGTGACATTTTCAGTTGAGAATAAGTTTGGGACGCAAACAGATCTCTACAAATATTTTGTTGGGTTAATGTTGACACAAATGTCCAAGATCGATATAAAAAAAAATCGTTTTAATCGACCATTGCTTGACCCCAGAGACATCTATTGGAAAACGAACGGAAATATGAAGATCTCCCGTTTGAACTTCCATTTCGACTTTTTTCGTGGAGTTAACCAAGTGTACCATTTCAAGATCCGTGGTCAAGCAAACATTTAGGCCGGACACATATATCCCAAAAAAGTTATGTAACAGTACTTTGCTTGAGTAAATTGTCTCGCGCAAACATTTTGAAACTCCGTATGTATTTCCAAAAAAAATTAAAGATACTTTCGGAAATACTATGACCTATTCCAAGCCAGTCTGAAGACTGTAAAGCCTTCTAAAGCTAAACACAATTTTTTGTGGTGCAATTAAGCGGGGAGTACTGTACTCGCTCGTCATATCTCCGCATTTACGGTTGATCAATTGACTATAGGCATTACTATACCATTTTTAGACCAACCAATTATATTCTGATTTGAATCAATAAGCATTTATTTATATGAATAATGAAAATTAGTTTGTAAACTAAAAATGTTTTACTATTAAAAGCTCATTAATTCGATTCGATTATGTTTCTGAGCAATGTGAGCATATCAAACACGATTTTCGCTTGAAACCACGAACAACATGTCGTTTAGAAGTCGCAATATTTTCGTAATTTTAGTTTTGCAAGCATTTTTCTGCGAAAATGTAAGTGAAAATATTTTTGTGGGAAGGAATATAGAATAAAATTTAAAATTTTATCATTATTTTCCTTTATACTCTCCCAACAACAACAACACATAAAGCATGCGGTTTTCTTCAAAATGACCAAAATGGAGTGTAATGTTATCGATAAAAAGTTGCTACGTCTGAATGTGTGTCGCCTGAAGGCGGTGAAGCGGGACGTCACCGAGGCGACGGTGCGCGTGCAGATACACGGACAAGTTGACAATTGCAATGTAACTCAATATGAGCATTAATTTGTCATTATATCTCCAAAATATGTAGTATCACTATTTACAGTTACATGCTGAACTGCTGCGCAAGTACAACAGCTATCAGCTGTTCTTTATCAATAAGACTTTTGATGTTTGTGAATTTCTGAAAACGCGTAAGAACGCTGTGTACTTCGATATATTATTCAAACTGATCGAGAAGTTCACCAACGCCAATCACACATGTCCTTATGATGTAGGTTGTAACATCTAGCTACTGTGGACTTAAGCCCCACTTATATATTAAATTTTTTCACTATTCTTTCAGGGCGAGTTCATAGTCGAGCGTTTCAGGCCGTCGCATAACAACTTGTTGCTGCCACTTCCCACTGGTGATTATCTCATTAAATTTGTCTTTTACACCTCGAACGCCATGATTTTTCAGTTATTTGTGTGGTTTGGCTTTAAAGAGCTGGAGAAATGGGAAAATCGCACGAAAGTCGATTGGTTTCAAAAGTCACTGCATTGATGATTTTTTTTTTATTTCTTTACTCTTATCGGAAATCTATTAAAAACTAATATTTAAATCAAGCAAGCTTAGCGGGTATTTTATTATTATTATTTTATTTATATTTTAGTTTGAAAAATCTGTCATATTCTTCAGCGCTTATTTTGATCAAAATCGTTCGACTGCGACTGCCAAAAAGTCGGTTATGTGGGTTGCAAAGTTTTGTCTTTAGATTTCACATTGCTCAAACTATATGCTACCAACAAACACAACAACAACAGCGTCGACAAATTGCACACAACAGAGTCGACAAGCGCATAATCAAGCGTCATTAGAGACAGCAAACGGCAACGATAAATGCCACAGCCGTCGCCGAAACAAGGCAAAATTGAAATTCCAGCTAATACGCGTAATTGCCGGCTGTGATGTTAAACGACAACAACAGCAACAGCAACAAAAATTGCCAACAACTAACCAAAAGCAGTAACTGACAAAAAAAACAATAAAAACAAAAACAACAACAGTAGTAACGAGGCGCTGACGGGAACCCAACAGCTGGCGGCTGCCACACAAATGGGCGGTCGGCGAAGTGTGAGGCGATCGACCAGTGACGAGCGCAGCCAACGATCGGTAGATCGTGTGCATCATTATTGCAGAGAGTGTTGGAAGAGCCTTGCAGTAGGCTGCGGTAGGTTTGCATGCTGGCGCATTTCACTTCCTCTCTGCAATTGCATTGCGTGCGTCCAAATCAACGGCCTGCACATCAAAGCGGCCGAATAATTTGACCCAAACATGCAAAATATTGCCGTTGGTCATACAGAAGTACATGCATAAATACATACCTGGACAGACTTATCGATTTTTATAAAAGCTATAATTAGTAAAGAGCTTGAGCTATAATTATTTGTGGCTGAATTTTGTTGTTGGTGGCAATGCTCTAAAGCACGCCTATACAAGCAATTTATATTTATGTACAAGCGATATTATTCATATACACGAATCTAAACTATAGATTATAATTTAGTTTATCAACTCCTTCACAGCCAATATATACATATTCTCGCCTACTATAGCCCCACACTGTTTCTCTTTTGCTCGCTGACAACCTTTAATTAAATCTAAAAGCTAGTACGGTTGAACTCAGCCTCAAGAGGCGTTTATTTGGCACATGCCGCGCATAATATTTAGTTTAATCACCCGAGTCGGTTAAGTAAATACAGCAGGTGCGTAGCCGGCAAATTCTTTTCGGGGGTACGGCTTGAAAATTTTAATTTGAATTTTTGTTCTTTATTCAATGGTTTATAAAAAGTCTTACAGTGATCGGATTTAGTTCAAATATACGGCGTTTCATGCGATAATCTGTTTCCATCTAGACGGCAACTTCATAATGCCCCCCTCGTAAAGGGTGATTTTTTAAGAGCTTGATAACTTTAAAAATTTGCAAAATCTCATCGGTTCTTTATTTGAAACGTTAGATTGGTTCATGACATTTACTTTTTGAAGATAATTTCATTTAAATGTTGACCGCGGCTGCGTCTTAGGTGGTCCATTCGGAAAGTCCAATTTTGGGCAACTTTTTCGAGCATTTCGGCCGGAATAGCCCGAATTTCTTCGGAAATGTTGTCTTCCAAAGCTGGAATAGTTGCTGGCTTATTTCTGTAGACTTTAGACTTGACGTAGCCCCACAAAAAATAGTCTAAAGGCGTTAAATCGCATGATCTTGGTGGCCAACTTACGGGTCCATTTCTTGAGATGAATTGTTCTCCGAAGTTTTCCCTCAAAATGGCCATAGAATCGCGAGCTGTGTGGCATGTAGCGCCATCTTGTTGAAACCACATGTCAACCAAGTTCAGTTCTTCCATTTTTGGCAACAAAAAGTTTGTTAGCATCGAACGATAGCGATCGCCATTCACCGTAACGTTGCGTCCAACAGCATCTTTGAAAAAATACGGTCCAATGATTCCACCAGCGTACAAACCACACCAAACAGTGCATTTTTCGGGATGCATGGGCAGTTCTTGAACGGCTTCTGGTTGCTCTTCACCCCAAATGCGGCAATTTTGCTTATTTACGTAGCCATTCAACCAGAAATGAGCCTCATCGCTGAACAAAATTTGTCGATAAAAAAGCGGATTTTCTGCCAACTTTTCTAGGGCCCATTCACTGAAAATTCGACGTTGTGGCAGATCGTTCGGCTTCAGTTCTTGCACGAGCTGTATTTTATACGGTTTTACACCAAGATCTTTGCGTAAAATCTTCCATGTGGTCGAATAACACAAACCCAATTGCTGCGAACGGCGACGAATCGACATTTCACGGTCTTCAGCCACACTCTCAGAAACAGACGCAATATTCTCTTCTGTACGCACTGTACGCATTCGTGTGGTTGGTTTAATGTCCAATAAAGTAAACTGAGTGCGAAACTTGGTCACAATCGCATTAATTGTTTGCTCACTTGGTCGATTATGTAGACCATAAATCGGACGTAAAGCGCGAAACACATTTCGAACCGAACACTGATTTTGGTAATAAAATTCAATGATTTGCAAGCGTTGCTCGTTAGTAAGTCTATTCATGATGAAATGTCAAAGCATACTGAGCATCTTTCTCTTTGACACCATGTCTGAAATCCCACGTGATCTGTCAAATACTAATGCATGAAAATCCTAACCTCAAAAAAAATCACCCGTTAGAAGCACCCCTCCTTATTTGCGAAGAACTCGGACAGCCACTTTTCACAAGCCTCTTTTGAGTTCAACTCTACACCACCAAGGGCGTTCGCCATGGACAGGAACAGCTGGTAATCACTTGGCGCTATGTCCGGGCTATGTGGTGGATGCGATAAAACCTCCCATCCGAGCTCCCGTAACTTCTGACGAGTCATCAATGAAGTGTGTGATCTGGCGTTGTCCTGGTGGAACACTACACCCTTCCTGTTGGCCAATTCTGGACGCTACTGGCCGATCGCCTGCTTCAAGCGGTCCAATTGTTCGCAGTAGATGGTAGAATTAAGCGCATATTTACATTAAGAAAGCAGATGGTAGGTATATATTTCCGAACCCTTTCGAAAAAGTATAATTTTATATTTTTTAGAACAGCAAGTTGTGGTTCTCAACAAGTTTATCTAAAACTGTTTCCATCATAATCACTAAAGAGATAAGGAAGTGCTAACCCATTCGAGCGATCTCATGATATCTTCTTGAAGCAGTTTTTAGTCGACGAAGTTATGAGAAAAGGCAAGTTGTTATAGAAAGTGACACAAAATGGTTAATAAATTATATATTTTGATTCTCGGACTTATATACTGAACATTTGCTTCCAGCTACCAGCCAATAAATTCCGAATATTTTATAGAAAATGTGCATAAAACCCCAAATACCCCCCCTTCGCCGGCACGCCTTGTCATAAATGCTCGCGGTATGTGGGCGGTCTTCGCAATACAGAGTAGTGATTTTCCAATAATCTCATATAATTTACAACCAGGTTGTGAAGTGATAGTGGGATAATGATATTCAAAAAAAAATTCAAAACAAAATGCAATTAAAATAATAATGAAGTGGAGAATTTTTACCGGAAGTCAACTTTTTCTACATATTTTTAGCATTCTTTATTAATTATAGAATGTCTTCTACAAACTCAATATTATCTAACTATTTAAGTGCAAAATCACAGCAAATGAGTATTATCTAACGCTAGACAATGGCTGAACTCTTCTCAAACAGCGCTGGAGTTCACACCGCACTGGATCACTGCACACTCCACACTCCACACTGGACGGGCATTGTCACATTGCACGAATGACCTAAATACCAGGCCAGGCAAGGCTGCAAACATGGTCCATACTGCATTGGACTGCCTGACTGGCTGCGTTGCCAGAGTGGTAAATGAAATGAAAGGCCGCTGTGTGTGGAAGTGAGAAAGCAAGAAGGACGACCACTAAGCGAGCGCAGATGACCAAAAGACGACATTTCACATTTGTGGCGTTAGATGGATGCATTGGATAGTTGTGCGGGTTGTAATAACCGAACAACAACTACCGTATGTACGCGCACCAACAATGCCGGTCCGCATTTCTACGGACAATGTACGAAATTGGCAAGTTGTTGAGAAAGCGCCAAGAAATGTTGCCGATAACTAAACGAAGCGTTTGCTAGGAATAAGCGCGTCTATTGTAGACACTAACAGTTAACATATGCTGTAGATACAACAATATAAACAATTTAGGAAACAGCAATGTTGCTTGTGAGATTTTATGTTGCTTGGAAAATGTTGTATGTTTGTGGTAATAATGAATGGATACATAAATATTTCTGCGTTCAAATCAATATTTGTTAATTGCAAGTGTTAGTTTTGCTTGTTTTTGTTGTACTCACATGTCTGTTGTAACGTTTATGCTGTTTGTTGTTGCCGCAAAGTTAACGTTTCACTATTGTTTCAATGGAAACAATGTTGCTGAAACTGCTGCTGATGTTGCTAACACTGTTGCCGTGTTGCTATTGCTGTTGCTGTGTGCGTTTGCTGCTTTTTGTTGCTGCCGTTGTTGTAGTAGACGAGCGGCAGACGTGCAGTTCACTTAATATTTGTTGTTTTTGTTGTACAATTATTAACTGCGTTCACAGCTGCTCTTTTGTGCCGTCGGACCGCGTGCTCTTTGTTTTATTTTTTTATTTATTCGTTTAACTGCCAGCCACGGCGTTGTCAATAACTACTTAATTAACTATTTTATTTTTAAAAATAACGGTAATTATTTTTTTTTTATATTCTTTACTTTATAACACTTTCGCCACCACTGTCGCACACTTTTCACAGTAAAATTCAATATTCTCCCAGCCACTTGACTTTGTTGCTGATATCTACTTATTTCTTTCCACTTGCGCGTATATATTTTTCAATTAGCTTGTTATTTCAATTTTCCGCCGCTTTAATTGCCAGCAATCAGCAACATCTGCAAAAAATATCACCAGCGACATAAACAAAAATTCGCCGCAGCTTAATTAGCACCAACGGAGCGATGGTTGGGATGGAACGTTGCAGGCAAGCACTGCACTGCAAATTGCAACAGCAACGAGGCAACAATACACAATAAATATAAATAAATTGTATATATTTAGTGCCAACACAGCGCAAATTTTCGCGTTTGCCACAGTTGGGATTCCAAAAAAATGCTGGGATAAATGCGCCACTCAGAGGATTGGATTGGTATACCAACTGTGTTGCACTGTTGTTCTTGTTGTTGTTGGCGTTGTGCTTATGTACGCCCGGCGGCAAAACGACGTCTATCAACGGCTGTCAATTCGGCCGGAGACTCACTCTGTGAAAGGGTGCAGTCACAGTGGCAATATCCAATACAAAATTGCTTTCCTCTTTGTTGTTTGTATTTGTCGTTGTTGTTGCAAACGTTGGTGTTAATGTTGTCACTCGGCGCAGGCCGCTAATGAAATTCGTTGTATAGATTGTTGTTGTTGTTGATTCCTTGTTGCAGATAGTTTCTGTGTTTGCCAATCCTTGATCGCTTGCCGCATGTTGCACGTTGCACGTTCCGCGCTCACAGCTCACAGTTCATTGTGCATTGACGTTTTATCGTGGCGCATTCTGCTGCTTGGCTGCGTACAAACATCGCTTTGGTTCGTATCAAAAAATGCTGTCTTTCCTATGAAACAATGTTGTTGTTGTTGTTTGTTGCTTGCAATGCTTGTATTTATTTCGCGCACATTGACTCACTGCAACTTTTTCCGCCAACGGCTGTTAACGATCTGCAAAATGTATGCCTGCCGTTTGTTGTTGTTGTCTTCTCTTCGCCTCTTTTTTGTTTTTGTTGTTGTTGTTGTATTCGCGCACGTTGCTCACACTCGTTGCATGTTAATTAGTTGGCTGTTGGCAACACTATGTTGTTGTTGTTGTTGTTGTTGCCTTGCATTGCTTTGTTTGTGTTGGCGTGTTGTCTCACTGTTTGTTGCTGTCGCTTGCTAATGTTGTTCGTTTTGTTGTTGTGCTGTAAATAGAAATAAAGTGTTTTTTGTTTGTTTTTGTTTACTCAACTCGACATAAAGGTCGCCTTTAAGATTTTGCAATTCAATTGCAGTGTTTTGTTAGTTGCTGTTGGTTGGTTGTTTGTTTTTGTTGTAGCTAGCTATGTTGTAGCAAAGTGTTCAATTGTTTACATGATCGCTGTGGCACGTTAATTTATGCATGTTGCTAGCAACAACGCCTGCCCGGCATAATAATTGAGCTTTCAAATGAAAGTGATTAGAGATTTGTTTCGATTAACAATTGTTCATTCCATGTGGGAACTTAGTAACTTAAGCTCAGCAGATTGGCAAAAAATGAAAAAAATATTAGGAAGTACTAATTCAAGTTGATCTAGAAGTAGAACTCTTTTTGAATGTCATACATTTTCATACTCGATAAACCTAAGCGTAAGGCCAAGGGAAATACAAGCCCTAACAGTTCAGAAACGAAGGTCATAAAAATCAATGAATTTTTATTGTGAGATTATTACTTTCGTGTTACGAAATGTTAATGAGATCATGGGTTCTTGTTTTCTTAGTGAAGTCCATATCCGAGTCCATCTAGATGAACCAGTCGTTGATCCTCGAATCACAGAAAAGAGATTCACTTTCCTTTTCGTACATCCCAAATGCCGATTTATTACAGGAGAAGAGTTATGATCGGCCTTCTAACAGATAACAGTTCGTCTTTCTCACGTTAGCTCCAAGACTCATTCACCTCACGTCTTTATTTAATATAGAGAAGATATTATTATATAGAGAAGATATTATCTCTGTCTATGGCATGACTTAATGCTGATATCATCAACAGAGGCGACATGATTAACGGCACTCCCGTTGGAATCTTATTTTCAAAAATTGTTAAGCTGTTTCTATAATAGTTGGCGAATGAGATTGAGGAGAGTAGTCAACAGTGATTCAAGGAACTCGCACTTTGCCTTGGTTTTTGACAGGTCTTATGAATCGCTATACTTTTTTTGGAATAATTGTCTCTCTGACTTCTCTTTTTCTATTAAATGACCGAATTTACGTATTTGTTCCTCTCAGTCTATACTGATTTTTATACCCTGAACAGGGTATATTAAGTTTGTCACGAAGTTTGTAACACCCAGAAGGAAGCGTCGCAGGCCCTATAAAGTATATATATAAATTATCAGTATGTTGTACTGAGTCGATTTAGCCATGTCCGTCCGTCTGTCTGTCCGTCTGTCTGTATATATACGAACTAGTCCTTCAGTTTTTAAGATATCGTTTTGAAATTTTGCAGATGTCATTTTCACTTCAAGAAGCTGCTCATTTGTCGGAACTGCCGATATCGGACCACTATATCATATAGCTGCCATACAAACTGAACGATCGGAATCTAGGGCTTGTATGGAAAACTTCCTCATTCTACTACATATCTTCACGATATTTGGTGTCAGTTATTGTTCATAGAAATAATTTAATCTCCGAAAAAATTGTTCAGATCGGTTCACTATAGCATATAGCTGCCATACAAACCGAACGATCGAAATCAATGGCTTGTATGGAAAATTTTCGCATTTGACGTGGTATCTTCACGAAATTTGACATGGATTGCTGTTTAATCTCCGAAGAAATTGTTCAGATCGGTTAACAATATAACCTTAATGTTTCTAGCAAACAACCCGGCTAAAAAGAATTATTAAAATGTTTTATTTTTTTACTTACTTTTTCTTACGTCTTTAGATTTGCTTAAACACAAAGTTACTAAAAGAAATGCAACTGTGAAGGCTATATTAGCTTCGGTACAGTCGAAGTTAACGTTTTTTCTTTTTTTGGACAGTTCAGTTATACAGTTATTTTTCTGAAAGAATATCCTAATTTGTTTGCAACTGAAGCCTTCTCATTCAAAAATAAACAAAATTGCAGCAATAAATTAGAAACTTACTCCTATTTGGTACTTGATAATGCCCAAAATCAAATGGAAATTTCCTTATTGAGAAGAAGCGATGTTTTTTGCATTAAAAATTAAAAAATTAATTTATGCATAAATATATTAATGTTAATATGCGCAGTACGTATACGGTATTGTTACTAACTAAATATCTTATGGCATAGTCCACCTCAATATAATGAAAATTTATTTTATTATTATTTATTTTTTGAATGTTTATATTTAGCAAGAGTATCCATATAATCACAGAAACTGTTTTTATTTTATTATATTTATTTATATTTTACTTGCATATTAGTGTTAATTACTAAGCGAGCTCACGCTTTGATTTCAGCAAACATAGTGAAATATAACAGAGATGTGAGAATTTCTTGATGCACCGATTTGCGCATGCTTTTGAAAAACATTTGAAATATATAAGATTAAAAACAATATCGGATAATATGAAAATCAGAAAGCTTGCTCTAGTATATAAAACTAAACTCAGAAAGGTTCATCAATCACATATTTCAACTAGCACTATAGCTTTCAAAATACAACTACCGTTACGCACAGTTAAGCGCGTAAATATGAACATGTCATATTCAAAGATTAACAGTTAAACATATAGACATTCATAATTATAAACGTTAAAATAATAAAAAATCAGTTTTTTTCCCAAATGACCTTGAAGTTCTTTGTCGCACAGTCTTCAGTCTTTTTGCATATGTGTTGCCAAGGTTTCGTAGTTAGGCGAGTCAAGTGGCTTTTAATCTATAACGGCGAAGCGGTTAACTGTACAATGACACAATCAGAGGTATATATGTGTAGATACATATTTACCTAACATAGTTTGCCTATTTTTATCTAATTAAAAGCAACAATAACAAACTGTAGCATTGTTGTATACACAGAGAAACAAGATTAGCAGCTGAAACCACAGAAACTAATTAGCGAAAATGTTTGTAATCCAAAGTAAACTGATTCAATTGAATCAATAAGAATTAAAAGAAAACAAGCAACAAAAGCAAGAACAAAAAAAATGAAAAAAAAACCGCAAAAATTATAAATGTAAAGTCAATAAACGTCTAAAATGTGAAATATTACAGTATTAACCGAAAAGTAAGCAAGTAGCTAACACTGAGCGCAAAAACTGCCTAAGTAGAAAATTGCAAAATTTTTAAATCAAATTTTGATTCAAAACATAATAATAAAGTTTTTGAATTCTTATTTATTTACACTAAATTTATGTTAATATAAAAAAAATATCAAATACAAAACAAAACAAGAAAAAACGTTAACTTCGGCTGTACCGAATATACATATATCCTTCACAGGTGCATTTCTGTTAGTAACTTTGTGTTTAAGCAAATCTAAAGACGTAAGAAAAAGTAAGTAAAAAAAAAAAAAATTTTACTAATTCTTTTTAGCCTGGTTGTTTGCTAGAAACATTAAGGTTATATAGTTAACCGATCTGAACAATTTCTTCGGAGATTATATTAATACCTTAAACAGTAATCCATGTCAAATTTCGTGAAGATACCACGTCAAATGCGAAAATTTTCCATACAAGCCATTGATTCCGATCGTTCAGTTTGTATGGCAGCTATATGCTATAGTGAACCGATCTGAACAATTCTTTCGGAGATTAAATTATTTCTATGAACAATAACTCACACCAAATTTCGTAAAGATATGTAGTAAAATGCGGAAGTTTTCCATACAAGCCCTTTATTCCGATCGTTCAGTTTGTATGGCAGCTATATGATATAGTGTTCCGATATCGGCAGTTCCGACAAATGAGCAGCTTCTTGAAGAGAAAATAACATCTGCAAAATTTCAAAACGATATCTTAAAAACTGAAGGACTAGTTCGTATATATGCAGACAGACAGACAGACAGACGGACATAGCTAAATCGACTCAGTTCAACATACTGATCATTTATACATATATGTACATACATAGTTTATAGGGCCTCCGACGCTTCCTTCTAGGTGTTACAAACTTCGTGACAAACTTAATATACCCTGTTCAGGGTATAAATATATAGAACTAAACTACTACAAAAACAACAACAATTCTGATTTTTTATGTTAGCAACATTTGATTTTTTTCGGTTTTATTTCACTTAAACATGTTCATTAGTCTAAGCTGACTGCGTTTAAAATGCATTTTAAGTGTCACAACAACAACAGCAACACTAGTTAGTACAAGTAGTTGACTGGAAAATCTATGGCATGAAAAACTCTCAACCCCACAAACTGCACTCGCACACATATGTATGTTTGTATGTTTGTATAAAAAAAATGTAATGACAACTGTTCATTTGCGGGCACCGAGCTCATTAGTTAAAGCACCTGCCTCTAAATGGGTTTGTCGAGAAAAAAAGTTAAAATAAACAGAAACTGCGCCGAAATGTCTCGAAAAAATATTTTTCCCACAGCCTAAAAGGCGTGCGTTGCGTGCAACAACAAAAAATGCACATTAAAAATTCATTTTATTACGATATTTTTCACAGCTTCGTATGCGGGTTTTTGATTTTAAGAATTCCACAAAATCATAATTCTGCGACAATTTTATTCAATTAAAAATCGCAAGGCCAAGATACATTAAAAAATATTAATAAATATTTATTCATGCAATTATATTTTTAAAAATTGCTTAGCATTTTTTAATATTCATTAAAATTTTTATAAGTGTTATAGGCAACAAAATCGGAATTTAGAATTATTAAAAATTTTGTAATAAATTAATTTTTATTAAATAAATGATTACTAAATTCTCAAATTTGTATTGTAATAAATTTATTTGTATTAAAAATAAAACATTTTAATTAAAACTTAAAAATTTAAGTTTAAAAAATATTTTCAATTTTTTTTTATAATTTTTTTTTGTATTAGTTTCATAGTTAATTTTAGCAAATTAATGTTTTTTGTTGAAAATTGGCTTTTTTATCAATATTAAAATATTATTTTTTAATTCACAGAGCACGAAAAATCATTTACTAAATTCTCAAATTTTCAAAAAAATTTATTTTCAAAATATTTTTTTTTTATTAAATATATTTTGAAACTCGCATCAACTAAAAAAATTCACAAATTTCATTCACCTTTCATAAATCAATAATTTAAACACACGCAATTATTACACACAAATTTTCATTAAATTAGACACTCCACAATTTTCCGTTACATTTTCCGTTCACAACGCTCACTAACGCTGTTGCAAGCGCAACGACTGCAGTCAGACTGTTTGTGGCGGCACAAAACACCGGTGCATGCAACAGCTGCCACCTTCAACTCCAACCAGTTGCTGTTATTGTTGTCGTTGTTATTGTAAATGGCAGCGGCAGCTGAGATGCAATGCCAAGATATACAATAACAGAAGCAGCACGCTTGCCAAAGCAGCTGTCACAGTCGGAGAGCGGCGATAAATGACAATAACAACAACAGTAGAGAATAACAAAAGAGATCAAACGAAGCGATGCATAATTAGAATTAGAATTGGAAACATGCGAAAATTTGGAAGAACTAATAAATCTTCTCTTTTTTGTCAAACTTTTGTTTATACTACTAGCGCCAACAACAACAAAAATTAAAAAAAATTCAAAAAAATCAATTTCACCTTTGTCACTACTCTTGACGCCAAGTTCAAATGCACCCACCGCACAGCATTGCAGCAGAACAACAACAAACACAATTCTATACACTTCACTTCACTACTTAGCACTGTCTATAAACACTTTACGCATACATTTATACAGTTAGTATGTATGTATGTATGTTGTACGGTTATAGTCAATCACTTATTCGTTTAACTCCGACGCTGCTGAATGTTCACTGCGCGAGACGTGCAACATTCGTCGACGGCTCATCAATGACTGAAGCAACGAACGTGCCCCCTCGCTAAGGTAAACAAAAGTCTCACCGACTCACAGCTTGTATTTTTGCACACTTGCTCCGGCACACATGAATGAATGTACGCGTACATGCCCAAACGAATGTATGCATGTATGTATGCAAGTCGGTGTTTAGGCGCCTAATAGCTAAGACGCTTGTTGCTTTTGGCCTAAAGTGGCGGTAGTGGTGGTGAAGGTGACTTATTAACCCTCTGTTGACTGTCAATATTTTATTTTTAAATTTATTAATATTTGAGAAATATGATTATATAGACGTCTCGATATAGAGATGATCTATAAAACGTACGTTCAAAAACTAACGGGAATTTTCTTTTTTTTTTAATAAAAAAAATATTTATTTGAAGGTTGTAACCTTCTTTTTTTTCTTGTAAACTGACACCCTTTATAAAAAATTTAAATTTTTAAAATAAAGAGAACCTATTTGTGGAAATATGAAAAAGTCACACTGAGTCATGTCTAGCAAATATGGAGACTGGGGTAACGTAACAGTATTGTTATTGACCCAATTCACGAATAAGCAACGAAGTGTGAGGTTTCAACAAACGAAAATCTCCAAAAGCTCATAAAAACACGTTTAACATTAGCGGCTATAACAGACAGTTATCAACATAATAAAAAAATAAAATATTTTGGAAATTGGAAATAATAAAATTCCCGTTATTTTTTGAACACACCTAGAATATTTAAAAACTATTACGAATACATTTAATTTAAATAAAAAAGATAGAACTTACTGTAAATATATAATATCAAGAGAATAACAATTATTTCAATTTTATTTCCAGGTATTTAAATACACAACAGCTCTTAGCAGGTTAACACGGCAAGTACGTGCATATTTGTTCTTGACTTTTTTTGACGTTTTTGTTGTTGTTGTTGTTCTACTACTAAAATCTACTTTTATGCACCTACACAACCAACGGCGTCTCACAAAAAACACGCTCCCGCGCTCTCTTTTAGCCAATTGGCAAATGTTGCGGGATACAATGTTGCTAGCAACATTTGTATATACAAAGTTGCTTTTTAGTTGTGTAAGGCAGGGAAATCGACGACAGTGATAAATAAATGTATTTTAAAACGCATTTTCTACGCTAAATACGTGTCTTTTTTAATTGCACGTAATTCCTTTAGAAGTAAACGCATTGCACCTAAAGAGCCCCCGAGCGCAACTAATTAAAGAAATTGGGAAAATCTTCATTTTCCTCGCCAGCATTGATGCTGCCAGCATAGTAGCTGCAGACACAGGTACGCGCTACGTGGTTTCCCTTCCAATTACGCCACAGGGCGATGTACGCCCGCGGTGAGAAGGTCATCAGTGGCTGTGCACGCAGACGTCGTCCATCAGCAGTCTAACCGCCGAAGCCATTCAGAAAAGATATCACAAACTACGAGGCAGTTAAAAGGTGACTACAAATCTGAAAGTGGTGTCTGGCGGAATTCTGACCCGTAGCGGGGCATAAGGTGCAGTACGTGCCCATTTAGCTGAACGCCTTCATGCGTAGTTTTTTTTTCCCTTCTTCTTCTTCTCAATTTTTCATGCCATATGCGGCATTTGTGGCAGCTGTGTGCAGAGATATGCAGCGTAATGCAATACTCTGTCCATGGCAGGGGCGCATGCGGGGCACCAGCAAAGAGTTCAAGCAAAGGGTTCAATTAAAGGCATGCAGGCGTTTTGTTTTTAATTTTTTCTTTATAGGTATATATATATGGATATAAACTGTAATTTCATTGCTTGTTTGTTATTATTATTTTTTGTGCCTTCAACTCGGCAACGTTCTCGTAATGCTGACCAGCGCTTTGCTGCCAGACGCATGCGCAGCACTACTTGGGGGCAATTTAAATTTACAACCACATAAACTACTCACTTCTTCTTGTTGCTGTTGTTGCTGACGCCAACATTTTGTTCTTCGAAATCGCTGCCAAACTTTTGCTCTACCACTCTTATATGAGAAGAGTGTGTGTTGTTGTTGTTGTTGTGGTTGTGTATTTATTTTACCGTGTTTCACATTTCTGTTTGCTTAGCGCAAAGTGAAAGGATGCAGCGCATACAAATGCGCGATGATAAGGATACATCAGCATTTTGTGCTGGTTTCTTGATTGCTTTGTTTGTTTTGTGCGCGTATATTTATGTGTTGTTGTTTTTGTTTTTTTTTTTTTTTATTTGTTTTTGTTCATGTTCAGTTCGCCCGTAGGTGACGTGTAGGTGCGCGCCAAGTCCAGTCAAGCAAACTACTTAAGTTCATAAATCAGTCGTGTTGTCAGTCGCAGAGTGCTCAAACAGTTGCTCCATTTCTGCGCTTTTGGTGGTCCACGTTTTGTAAATAACCATTGTAGATTAATGCAACGGGTGAGGGAAACAATATTTACTGAGACATGCGCCTCAGTGCAAGTAAAAAAAGGATTAAGTTGTTGGAAATTAAGAAAATCCAAGAAAATTAAGATTAGGTGTAAATTGTTTGGGTAAATATTTACACGAGTTCGAGGAGTTTAAAAAAATTCTTCCAAGAAATTACATGTAAGATCGACGAAGATCACGTTCGATTTGGATACTTAGGTTTAGGATTAAGAATCCTAACTAAGATCACAAGTTTCATGACATTATTAAGAAGATGAGCTAACCCCAGACCCTATGAATTTGTGAATAAATAAAAATTAGCCATATTAATCCGAAGAAAATGCCGGCAATTAAAAAAAATTGTAACAAGCTCTGGTCGTGAATTCTGATTTCTGTTGGAAAACACTCTTAGCTCTCTTTCCAATAAAAAAACAGTATTTTGATAATTTCCATAATCTGTTCTAGTATGCTTCTAAAATAATAGTCATATCGAAGCTAATGATTGCTCTGGTATGTATGTGATTGGCGTGGAAACCGTTTAGCCGGTTATAGCCGAATTGATGATAGCGCGCCACTCCTCTCTTTCCCTCGCAGTTCGGCGCCAGTTGGAGATCTCAAGCGTAACCAGGACGCTTTCCATCTGGTCCCTTCAACGGAGTAGAGGCCTTCGGCTTCATACGACGGATACTGCAGCTGGAGTGTTTTCGTCCATTCAGACAACATGACCTAGCCAGCGGAGCCTTTGTCTTTTTATTCGCTGAACTATGTCAATGTCGTCGTATAACTCGTATAGCTCATCGTTCCATCATCTATGGTATTCGCCGTTGCCAATGTTCTGAGGACCATAAATCTTGCCCAACATTTTCCTCTCGAAAACGATTGCTCTTAGCTTCATACAAATCACTTGAGTCACTCTCTATACTCTATACCCCTCTAAGTTCTAATTCAACTGAAACAAATTAAGAGTTCACGATTTTTAAAATCATAAAAATGCATGAGTAGCATATTTCTTAACATATGCATCTATATCTTTGGTAGTCAGACAGAGTCTTTGGTAGTCATTAAAGAATCTTCGACTATGTCTCTGTACAAATTTTCTCAGAACTACACGTTCTAAGCGCGTCTGGCGGCCAAATAAGAGCATAAGCTCGACTCTAACAAAGGCAAAGCCAGCCAAACGATAACCAAAAACATACGAGATGCGCGCATCGCTTTGTTCGAACAAGTATTCGAACGCCAGCCATGCCGTTACGCCCACAACAATTTGTGTGGCGCGGCGCTGTCGTCGCTGCTGGCGGCTGGCTTCTGCAGCAACACTGGCATATGCGAGTTTATAACAAAGACACGAATTGGCAATTTGTTAAAATTTTATTGCAGAAAATGTTGAAAAAGCGCAGCAACAAAACTTAAGGCACACACACTCATACGGGCAAACATACACATATCATATATGAGATATAAAGAAGCGCGCGTTTGAACGCAGATCGGCAAGCGCAATTTCATTTAACCACCAACGCGAACAATGCGAATGAAGCGCTATGTTGTTGTTGTTATTTTGCAGAAACAGGAAGCCGCAAGAATTTCGCACATTTTGCCGCAGCCAGCGCGTTGTGGCAGTGATAGTTTACGAATGTAGCGGCAATTAACCCGCCGCGTGAGTGTAGGTCAAGTTGCCGCCACTCGATATACGACGCTCGACGTTCGACAGTCAAACTGTAAATACACAAGCGCACACAACATACACTCGCGTGAGGCACAATGAAGTGGAAGCGTGCGGCCGCGACACGCGAATCGTTTTCTTTATTATCACTATCAGCAGTAACTAACCATTATTTTCGCGCATATTTTTATATTTCGGCGATTTTTTTCGACTTTTTTGGCGGCGTTTATAATTGCCATGCAGTAGCATAGAGGCGTCTTACAAACGAAATGTGGCAGCAGACATTCGCTGAGTAGAGTCTTTAGTGGAAGCGATGGCTTGTTGTTGTTGTTGTGATTGTTGTTTGCCCAAGTCGTTAGCTGAGTTAACAAGACATTGCTTTCGACTTGTGTTGTTGCCAACGCAATTGATTGTTACTGTTGCTGCGGATGCGCTTTGCACCAGCGATTTTCGGCAGATTCTGTTGCATTTCTCGCACTTCATTGCACTTCCTTCTCCTTTAGCTTCGCTGCTTGCTTGTGTTCAGGTGAAAGAGCAATTGCGCAGACATTAATCTGGTGAAATGGGTGACACAACGCAACATGTTGCACGCAAGAGAGTGGTGAAAGAACGGCATACTCGTAAGTGTTCGTACCGCGTGTGTTTGTGTGTAAGTGCTTAAGTATTTAAGCTTTACGGATACGCCAGATTGACAATGGAGTATTATTTTCAGAAAACAGGGGCAGAATGGAACCCAGCGATACTCGTAGAATCTCTCTTCGGGTTGTTTCGGTAAAAATTCTTTTATTTTTTATTTAAAGAAAGAAGGTGTTGGAGGAATTCTATACATTTGTTGATTTTGGATATTTTTTAAGATTAGTATAGTATGTACATCTTTGAAAGGTCTTGACATAACCTACAAAAACAGTTATACGACAATATCAAGCGAAAACGGTCGTGGTTGAAGGCCGGTGAATTGTCCCAAGCGGTGGCCAAGCCGGGATTGACGGCCAGGAAGGTTTTGCTGTGAGTTTTGGAAGGGAATCATCCACTATGAGCTGCTCCCATATGACCAAACACTTAATTCTACCATCTACTGCGAACAACTGAACTGCTTGAAGCAGACTATCGACCAGAAGTGTCCAGAATTGGCCAACAGGAAGGGCGTAATGTACCACCAGGACAACATCAGACCACACACTTCATTGATGACTCGTCAGAAGCAAAGGGATTTCGGATGGGAGGTTTTATCGCATCCACCATATAGGCCGGACATAGCGCCAAGTGATTACCACCTTTTCCTGTCCAACCTAATAATAAATCCTAAGCCTCCTGGGAAGCGTTCTTAATTATCACTTCATACACATAACTGTCAATACATCAACACATTTGCAACGTTTTATTAAATAAATCATCATTTACAACTACAACAACAACATCTAAATTGAAGACAACATTCATTCATTAGCCTATCCACAAGCCAATCTAACGCGCATGCAGCGCTTGGTTGCATGTGCAACACAGTGACACTCGCGTGCAACGTCTCCAGCAACACCACTTCCAGCTCGGAGCTTGGCGTTGCAAGCTGCTATCACGCACATTGCAGTCAAATGGCTGTCACCAGTTCATAGCTGCCACTATGCGCCTATATACATATATGTATGGGTGTACGTGTTGATATCTATTGGCAGCGCATGCTCCAGCGCTTCGTTGCCATTAGCGGCGCACAGTTCCTGCATTGACATTTCAGATTATGCGCCATAGCACGAAGCGTTAATGCGTTGTTATGCGCTAACGAAGTTGACATTTTGACATATGAACGCGAAGCATGGAATTGCTTGGCGATGTTTCATTTGAGCGCGTCACTGCGCCACCTTCAACCGGCTGCGCAACCGCAAACACCAGCAACAACAACAAGACACAACATGTTGCAGCTGCAGTTGGCACTCTACAGTCGTGAATTCGTGAATAACTGGTTCACTAACTGCAGAAATCAGAAATCAGAGCAGACTCAGGGACCGATGTGTCAAGAAGTATACACGCGTGTCTATTTCAGCGATAAAAAGTACTTAGCAATAAATTCTTTCAGCTCGAACAACGCTGATTGATGTGGCATTCGCTTGTTGCGGTGGCGTTGGCGGTCTGGCATTTGGGGTAGAGCATATTCGCAATTCGTTTTGCGGTTGCATATTTGTTTTGAGAACTCCCCTCTGCTATAGAACGCAGTCATGCAGCGCTTTACTCGCATTTTCGATTGACTTTTGGCGTGACGTGCTTGGCAATGGTATGTGGTTGCCAATGTGTTGTTGTAGCTATATATATTTATGTAATTTTTTTTTTTTTTTTATTATTAAAAATAATAATTAATTTTAATTTTTATAGCATGACATTTTCATGATTTCTATCATGCGATTTATTGTTTATATCATGACATTTTTTATTTTTTCTGTACTACAAAACTTCAAACACCTTTTTAAACCCTGCATACACCGAGGTACCATATGCAAGCAAATAGAAGTAGTAAAAAATAGTTTGTGTAAACTAGTGTAATAAATATGAACCATACATTTTGAATTAGAAAATTACCCCTTTGTAACAGCATAGTCCTTAAGCAAAACATTAAATAATTAAGTAAGCAAATTAAGTTTCTTGTACAACAATAATCGAATTAAACTAGCGTTAATACTTATAAAAGTAAAAAAAATGGCAAAAATTTTTTTAATTAATTCCACTACACTTCTCTACAACATAAAACTAGTGTCTCTTATCAGTGGTTTTATTTGGTTTTTTTCTTCGAACTTTATAGTTTCGCCTTAACTATGGAACTGGACTCAACGGTGGTTTGATGCGCCTGCTTTTTGCTCTCCTCCCGCCACTGCTCCTCGGTGAGTAAATTGCCTGCGGCGAAGATATTATTCGGGTCGAGTTGTCTTTTCGCCGCCAGATACAGCGCACTGCCGGATTTCGAAACGGTTTTCTCATACCATTTGCTGCGGATTTTACCAACACCGTGATGATGCGACAGCGAACCGCCCGAAGCGAGTATCTCGTCGCGCGCGCTCGTCTCAATTTGTTCGAAGGTGTCGACAGGATCGGCAATGCCGGTGTGCCTGAAGCCGAGGTAGAAATAAACGCAAGCGCCGGCGTCATAGGTCTGCGTTACGCGACTGGAGATAATGAAGTTTTTAATGCCGCGCTTGTGACATTCCTGTAAGAGAGAGAGAGAGAGAGTTAGGGCTTGTCGATCACTTAGTAAACATTTAGAGAGCTAAGACAAAACAGGAAGTTTCACGCTGAGTATCGTGTGAAAACAATAAATTTCAATACTCTCCCCATTATTAAACAAAAAACTATTACACAAGTGGCATGCAACTCACCGCTTCCACGCGTCGCTTCACATTCCGACACAACGCACTGCAGCGATCCCATGGCACTGACGTCTCAAAAGACTCTGCGACGATTTCTTGGTTCAATGCGAAATCCTGCAGCGGAGTAGAAATAAACATAATCATAAATGAGATTGAATTTCCTTTTTTTCTCGCACTCACCCTTATGTAGGCAATGACAAATGTCAGTATGTAGCCACGTTCGCCGTTCTCACCACCTGCCGGAAATCCTTTAAACTGTTTGGCAATCTCATAAATGAGCGCCTCCTCTCTGCGCACATCCTCCTCGTTACCCTCGAATAACAATGTGGCCGCACACATCTTCGTTAAATCGAGTCCCTTCCAAGTCGTAATGTAGGTTTTCTTCAATGCATCAACCAAGCTAGCCAACCAGCCTCTTACCGGCTTCAGCGTTTGTCCCATCACGAATTGTTCGTTATCCATTAGCCGCACTGATGCTGGTTGGCAACGACGCCGCGCCACTTCGCGCATAAACTGCACACCACGCTCGAAATCGGGGAACACCAGCGAGCCATAACGTTTCACGGCGGGCAGTGGACGCACTTTCAATACCACCTCAGTGACAACGCCAAGTGTGCCCTCGGAGCCCATTATAACATGGTTGAAATCGGGACCGCATGACACACGCGGCGCCATACACTCACGTTCCAACACCTCGCCAGACGCGGTCACCATGCGCACACGCACCACCAAATCCTCAATATTGCCATAGACGTTCTTCTTCATGCCGGAGGCGCGTGTCGCCACCCAACCGCCGAGTGTTGAGAACTCATAACTATCCGGTTCGTGACCCACCGTCAAGCCGAGCTTCCGCAATTCGCGCTCCAAATCCTGTCCCACAATGCCCGCCTCGAAGCACACCGTCAAATTGGCTTTATTCAGCCACAGCAGGCGATTCATCTGTGACGTATCCAACACGCAGATCATGCGTTCCTCCGCTTGCGGACACGTAATTGAACCAGACACCGAGGTGCCACCGCCATACGGTATCACCACGACATTGTGGCGATTTGCGAGCGTCACAAGCTGCACCACATCCGCGTGACTCTGTGGCCACACGACGATATCGGGTATGCGTTTGAATTCATTGCGCCACAGATAGTAGATGTCGTGCAGCGTCTGGCCATGACAACGTATAAGCCGATCCTCGCCAGACTGCGAGCTCGTCAGCTTTGTCCCTTCGAGTTCACGCAAGAATGGCGCATTCGTGGTGGGTGCCGGAAATTCGGTAGGCATTTTCGGATACGGTATTTTGTCACTGATGCGCAAATCGAATTTACCGTAAACCCAATCGGTGAAGTAGGGCAGCAGGCAGCCTTCAAGTGGGTATCTGTTGGAAAGGAGAAGAGTTAGAAACTTTTTACGCGATTTGTAAGTTTTATAGTTGTTCTTGTTGTATGTACATATGTATGTTTTTAGCTTGTTGTCTACTTCCATGAACGCTCAGTGATTCATTCGTTACGCTAAATTAGCGAAACGTCACAGGAAATAAGCAATATTGCCGCCAAATTGACACAACGCTTACAATCGAAGCCACTAAACGCTGACTAATACTAGTTTCAGCATAAACAACTCACTTTCATACAAACATACATACATACATACCAACAAACAATAAAGTCATTATGTGCACTAAGTAAAAGCACAAACAAATGTGTTAGCACATGTGCCAAGAGATTCATTACATACTTGTCACCCTTGAAGCCGATGATGCCATTGTCCACATAGAACTGTGAATCTTTGTAGCCCCAGCCGTACCACTTCAGCACGTCCTGACTGCACCGGAAACCATAAAGAAATTTATTTTTAATTCAAGAATTCACCAAAGCACAAGATTCCTGCGTACTCACCGCCTTTGAGGGTACACACCCTGCACCTGCTGCGAGAAGCGCTCATCCAGCAGCACGCTGGCGGGCGCAGCGCCCGGCTGGCGGTTGGCGTCGCTAGCTTTGCCGCTGCAGTTGTTGTTTCGGCACTCAACGGCGCTGTGACGCTCGCAGCTGGTGGCTGCAGCTTGAGGCAACGGGTTGAAGCGCACATCTTTGGTACTCATCATTTGGCAATAATAAATCAGGTTCTGTTATACTTTCCAAAAAAATCGCTAATGAAATGCAATAGACTTGTCTACGCGGGCGTTTCTACTGTTCAGCCACTTCTACTTGTTTGTGTATATGTATTTTTAATGAGCGCCGCCGCCGTCCACAACAAGCTCACACTCAAAAAATCGATTTTTTTCAACTTGTCGCCAAATAGTCTTGCTGTCCGCGAATTTCACGCGTTTCCTCCTGCTTTCAATGAATATATGAATAGTAATAAACAATTTGCTTAATATTTTATTTAGTAATTTCACGTTTTGCACAAATTTTCATTCAACTTCTGCACTTTGTTTTCAAAAATCGTCTGCCTTCAGTTTGCCTTGCCATTCAGTTATGCCGTTGAGCACACACGTTGTCGCCTGCCGTTCAACTAACTAAAAACTCTAGTTGCGCTCTAGTGAGTGGCCTTTCAGGGGTGTGCAGCGGCGCTTTCGTGGGCAAAGCATACAAGGGAGGCAATGAGCCTCCCTGCCGTACAATATGAACGCTTTGAGTGATTCTAAGCATAGCCGGTGCACGGTGGCACTCAGTCGCTAAGCATAAAAGCGCTCAATTGGAGCGTCAGCGCTGTGAAATGCGTGAGAGCGCACGCTTTATGACTAAATGCTGGCTAATGCAAATTGAAATTATACTCTTGTTATTTTTTTTTTAATTTTTTGCACAGCTGTGTGCCCCAATTTCGCACTTCAGTATATCACGCAGTCGCTGCTGGGTATGTGTGTGTATGTAAATATAGACATTTGAAATGTTTATATATTTGAGTTCAAAAGCCAAGCCCTCGGTTTGCGGCGAGATATTGCCTTTTAGTATTTTTAAGTTATACTGAATTAATTTAAATATTTTGAAAATTTATTTAACTTGTATTTATTTAAAAGCTTAAAGCTTAAACTTAAAAGCACTTTTTTAGAAGCTTGAGTCAAAAAGACTGAAACTATTTTACTTAATTGTTGATAGTTTAACAATTAATAATATTAAAATAATTATTTTCAAATTATTTATGCCTTGATTATTTAATTATGGTCACTCATAATAATACATTTTTAGTTATTTTATTCATAATAAATTATTAAACATACATTGTACAAAGTTCCGCAGTGCTCAAAGTCCATCAGCTTTTTTTTAAATGCATATCATTGTTTAATATAAAAAAGCAATCAATTGATATGCAATCGTTCGATTAGATTATTATGACAATTTACGATATAATAAATTCAACAAAAAAATAGCATATAATTTCCATATATGTGAGACTTGATTACAGTTAGAAATGAGCAATATGCGCTGGAATGCGTCACGAGCATGAAATCATGAAACTGAACACTCCTTATAATGCAGAGATTAGTGATAACACATACCGGCTTTATGCGCTTTCAAGTCACAGGAAACTTGAAGAACGCCGTAATAGTTGAAAAGAGAAAAGTCATAAAATTTTAAACATAAAAATTAAAATTTAAGTGCTAGTTGTGAGAATACCCCACACAAAACGCGCTATATACTATTTCTTATATGCACTAGTTGCGTGAGCACATTGGCGATTAGATATGACTCATATCCACTCTTAAGCACTCACATTTTATGTATTAAAACTGTGTATTACTTTACCCCCACAGAAATCCAGCAATGACAACACCATGTGCGCGCTGCTGATAATAAACAACCACATGGCCAGTTGGCGCTTGGCTTGGCAAGTGGCGCAAATTTTTACGCTCTCGCAGAGAAGACGCGCCAAAGCGTTTCACTATTTCCACGCGGGGGTGGAAAATATGCGTATAAAAGCTGGTGGTTACCGGCTAAATAGCCATGCATGATATAATAATGGAAAATTGGCACAAAAAAGGGTACTCTGTGCTCTTCGAAAAATCACTCAAGAGAGCAGATAAGAAAACAAGTCATTTACTTAAAATAAAATTGGAGCTCATAAAGTACTGATATCGCATGATACGGTTTAGATAAGACAAGGCGCGCCGTTGTGGGAATCCATACAAATTGTGCAGGTGTTAAGGCAGTAATTAGAGTTGTTTTTGAACTCGTTAATAAGTAAAATTTTCTTGTGCTTTGACCTGATTTTGAGGCGAGAAAGCATGGTTAAGCTTACAGCTGTTCAAAGTGATTGAAGATAATATAATTTTTTTGGTATTTCTTTGGGAGATATGACTGTTGAACAGTACTCTCGTTAGAACAGAGAATTTCAATGTGACGACCTTATAAATATGATATTTTACCAAGGTATTTAAACTATTAATTAAGATTATTGCAGAAGTAAATGATTTTTTGATTTATTAAATACGATTAGAGAACACTT